>NW_028288624.1:3222997-3531640 GCF_059628265.1 Tinamus guttatus | reverse complement strand
ACAGATGGCCGTGCACCCTCCTATCTAGTTACTTTTGAGAGTGAAAGGATAAGCTGTCGCCCGAGGAGATGAGCTGGAGAGGAGCTGGACGTGGTCCTGTGACACTGCCTGCTTTTTATTCCCAGAGATGCCCCTTTGCCTTGGGTATGTAACCGAGTGTCCTGAGTCATTCCCCTCCCCATGACCACAGGCACCTGGTGATACTACTGGGATAAACCCAGCAAGCGGCACAGGGGCACATGTGCTGTCTCTAAGGGATGTTCATCACTAGAATAAAATGTGTGCCATGGCTTTGCTTGCCCACCTACGAGGAGCTGGGAAAGGTGCTATATTCGTATATTTTTTACAACCAAGGGCCCCAAGGGATTTTTTTCCCGATGGCATTCTGTAAAATGCCGTTTTCCGTGGATGCCATAACCACTCTGCCGCGTCGCCGAGCCCGTGAAAGGAAAGGGCAGTGCGGGCCAACGCTTGCGGCCAGAGGCGCCACAGCCCCTTGCCGCTTCCCTCCTCCGGCCGCGCAGCCGCCGCGGCGGGATCCCACGGGCCGGGTACTGGCGGCCCCGGGCTCCGCGGGTGCCTCAGCCGCAGCGGTGGCGCTGCCGGCCGCCGTAACGGCCGCCTCCCGCCCCGTGGGGCGGCGCCTCCCGGCGAGGAGGGGGGCGTGGCCGGGGCGGTGATTGATGTGCTTGGGGGCGTGGCCGGGGCGGAGCCGCGGAGCCGAGCGCCGGGGCAGACACCGGGCACGGAGCCGCCGCCGCTTCCCCCCGCGCCAGGTAAGCGCCGGGGGCCGCGACGCGGGGCGGCCGCCAGCGCCGGCCCGGGGAGCTCGGGGCGGGCCGGGCCCGCGCCCGCGGAGGGCGGCGGCGGCGGCGGCTGGGGGAGGCAGCGGCGGTGGCGGCCGCCGCTCTGGGCCGCGGCACCGGGTACTCCGGGCCGCGGGGAAGCCGCTGCGGCGCGGAACGGGCAGCGCCCGGCCCCGCTCGCCTCCCAGCGCGGCGCCGCAACAAAGCAGCGCTCCCCCCCATCCTCCCCCTCCTCCGGCGGCGTCTCGCAGCGCGGCGCAGCCTCTCCGCCCCCTCCCCGGCCCCGCTGCGGCCGCCGCTCCCGGGAGCAGTTTCCCGGGCCGCTTCCCGTGCGGGGCCTGGCGGAAGGGGCCGGGAGCAGCGGGGGGAAGCAGCGCACAGCGGGGCCGGGGGCCGGGCGCTGGCGGCGGGGCCGAGCCGGGCGCCCCTCGCGGCGGCGGCGGCGGCGGGGCCTCCCGTCAGCTGTTTCCTCCTGTTTGTTGTCAAGTTGGCGGCGCTGCCGGCAGCGCCCGGCTGCGGCGCCGGGGGCCGAGCTGCTGCCGCCGCCGCCGGTTGGCTGCGCGCGCCCCCGTGACGGCGCCCGGCCGCAGCGCCGCCCCCGCTCCCGCGCTTTGTGCGCGGCCGCGGCGGCGCTCGCTGCGAGCCGCCCCGGCGGCCGTTACCGTGGACGGCCGCGCCGCTGGATCCCTTCGACGATTATAACAACAACAACAACACCGGCGGCGGCGGCAGCACCAACACCCGGCCGCTGCGTCTCTGCCTCCCCCGTGAAAGGCGTCCCCTCCCGGCCGCCCCGCAGCAGCCCTGCTGCCGCGGTGCTCTGGACCCGCGCCGGGTGGTGGTTTCAGAGTGGCTGTCCTGAGTTGCTGCCATGGCAGAACCCCATGGCTTTGTTAGAAAAATAACCCAAACGAAATAGCCCGAAGGCCAGTGGGTCCCTCCTGTGATGGAGCTGGGCGCCCTGCGCCGGCCTGTGGTGCCTTGCATGGCCATGTCTCACCCTGCACTGGCAGGGCAGGCCTGGCCGGAGACACTCGCGGTGCGGGTGCCAGGCACGGAGTTGTGTTGCCTTGCGTGCCCGGCTCTGCTCTCTTGCCAGTTAAAAAGATGTTGTTCGGTTGCTCCTTCGGGAAGACCTGCCTGGGAAGCTGCCCTTGGGAAGTCCCGGCCCCTGCCCCGGTGGCGGCTCCCATGCAGGAAGCCCATTTTCCAAACTCAAGCAATAGTTCTTTACCTACGAAAGTACTTGCTGCTCTTTCAGTGATTACCTAGCTTTGTCACCTCTTGGGATGACATTTTCCCATGGAAATGTGGATTCTCAGGAAGCTGATGTAGTTGGCAAGCCACTTTGAAAAAGGTTTTATTTAGAGCAAAAAAGAATGTAAAGATTTGTCTGCTCTTTTGTGTTATTCCATATACAGAGCTCACCTGATGTGAGGAAGTAGTTACAGTTTTGATTAATACAGGATGGTTTTTTAAGAAAAATACTTTATTTTTGAATAATGTAGTGATGGAACATAGCAAATATTTCCTTATGTTATTTAAACAATAAGCCATGTTGTGGTTAGGGTAAAGAGATTAAGTATACAAATCTCATGAGAGAGAAGCAGGGCATGACTTGGCTCAGTGGCAGATATTACAGAGCAACTTTTGATGTTGATAACTAATGTCAGTACATAAACGATGGATAGAGGGAATATCTTTAATGATAGTTATGAAGAGAAGGAATCTGCTTTATGGTTCTAAAGACTCCCTCATGTTGATGCTTCGGTTTCATAACCATAGTCATTATAAACCTGATGTGTCTGAGCTCATTCTGTATAGCTGAAACGTTGTTTTGTCACTTTTAAGCATTGTTCTCTCTCCTATACTAATGTCTAAAATAGTATTTGGCAGCTTTTCATTTGTTAATTTCGCTTCCCTGGTGTTCAAAGTATTTAAGTTTTAGAATACAAGTTGAATTGTTTATATATAACATTAAAATTTTAATAATAGTGATGGGTAGGTTTCAGGAATGTCTGCCAAGTGTGTCAGGATAAAAGAAATTGCACGATTGCACCTATAGCCCAGCAAAGATGACAACGACCAGATGAGATTTGTTACTTGTCATCTGACAGACTAACTGAGAGCTGTACTTGTGTGGTGGATTTTTTTTTTTTTTAAGTGTTCCCTCTGCTGGTAGTCATCGCAAGTTTAAAGTAATGTTACCCAAGTTAGATCATCAGTTAATGATTGTTTACTTACACAGGACCTATGTTGCCACCTAGAGATGCTCAGCCAAAATGCCTGACTCCTTTAAGCAAGGTTTACCTTAAATTCTTGTTTTTTTCTTTCTTTTTTTTTTTTCTTAATACAGATGAATTACCTATACATTGTGATGCTTGGTAGCAAGGCCTCTTTAATTTGGGAGCATTTGGGAATTTTCCATTGGTGCAAGAATTTCTTGTTTAGACAGATTAGGTGCATTTGCAAACCTTCTGCCAGCGAGTGTAGTTTGTTTATGCAGAAATATGGATGGTCATTGTCATTTTGCCCTTTTATTTAAAGCTGACTTACTGTGGGATTTTTTCCCTATTTGTTTGTATTTTATGTGACTTATTTCTGTCTTCAGATGAAGAGTTGTATACTTTGGACAGTAAAATTAAGGAAAATGGAAAATCTGATTTATTTCAACTTGGTGAAAGTTGCTGATTGGTTTAATAGACTAAAGTTGTCTTATTGGTTTAATTAGTATGTGAATAACTTTATTGTAAAACCAGGAAATACATGTTTCTTAGAAACAGTTGAGGAACTAAGGACATAAAAGGTGATTTGGAATCAAGGAGTCAGAAATAGGAACTCTAGCTTTGAACTCCTGTGTAGTGTTGAGAAAGGAACTTAATCTGAGTCATCTGTGAAGAGATACTTATATATATTTTATGTAGCTGGGGTGTGTGAGAATCTCAAATATGGGGCTGTATTAACTAAAGGAGTACCCGTCTGGGTTACTCTGGAAACTTTAGAAACAAAATAATGGTCTATGGAAATCCTATACAGTATCTGTTACCATATTTAAGTGCCATTATCCCCATACCAATCTCTCACTGTACATGAGTAGAAGAAAATTTGCACTGGAAAACTGTATTATTGTAACTTTATGATGCAGTTCTGTCAGCAGGGCATCATACCCTGGCTGGACACGGGGCACTGCAGGCAGACATAGCAGTTATTACCCTGCCAAAGACTCTGCAGTCATTTTTCTGTACTTAATTCCTTGCGTAGTTTCGTATAGTAGCTGGGTGGCTCTATTGAACTTGCGGTGTTTGGTAGCAGTTTGCTGCTCTCTTGCCTTTTGGCTACATGTGGTTTCTGCTTAGGCACCCTGTGTGTGGGCAGAGGCCAGAGGCAGCTGTGTCCGGCACCAGCACCCCTCTTGTGAGCAGCAGGCACCTGAGCAGGTAAAGAGCAAGCCTGGTTATTTGGTTCATCCACTGATTCTCTAACATGCAGTCCTGTGTAGCTGGGCTAATCTTTTCCCTCTTTTGTTTGTCTCTGAGATGAGAAGGGGAAGCTCAAGCCTTGTTCCAAGGTGAAGTTTAAGCCTGGTTCCACCTAGGCGAACGCATCATCATCTTTTAAGGAGGATACAGTGATTACTGGCTTGCCGTGCAAAGGTAAACACTTTTGGTTAGAGAGATGGAGAAACAGAGTTTCTCATAGCTTTGTATCTCTTAACTAGCAGTTGTTTTCTGTTGTAGATTTGAGATGCAGTAGATGGTGCTGAAGCAACATTGAGGCTCCCGAGATATCCACAGTCCAGTGTGTACAGAAAGGTGCCAGCTTTCCCAGTTCTCTGTCTTTGGGATATGTACTCTGAGACAAGAAAACACTGACTGTTTGCTTAAAAAAAAGTTAATAAATATATATATATTTTTCCATTTGCATGTTTTGTTCTTTGTTGCTGTTGAAGGTAGGCAGATTACGTAGTGCAAATGCAAACCGTACAAATGCAAACCAAACAAATGCTCCGGGTGCTTGGATTCTCTGTGCAGATAGTGGTGAAATTAAGTTGCTGAATGTCAGCTGATTGACAGCTGTTGCTCAGTGTTGTAAAAATAAGCACTGAATGATGGGTAGCAATTTGGGAGCACTGTGCTGGAAATGGGTATTATGGACACACAGCCATTGGGCTTGTGTTTTCTTGTGTGTGCTCCCTGGGGAAAGCGTGTGGGCAGGGGACATGTGTGATGAGACTGAGTAGGGATATCAAGGTGTAATGTGAAAATAACATACTGTGAGCAAGCCTTAGTCATCGGGTGATAGGAGCTGTCCTTGATATTCTGAACTTACGTACTGTCAAGGAGGGAAGTTGGTCGTGCTGGTTGGATGCTGACTAATGACACAGTGACATCTGCTTGTGTGACATCTGCATGTCTGTTTCCTCCAACAGTGTGAATGTGGAAAGTGGTAGATGCTTTATATCCCATTAGTGAAGGTAAATAAGTCTGCCTTTTTACATGGGATCCATTAATTTAATATCCAGGCTTGTGCTTAGGAATCTGCGTGAGGGCAGGATCACTAGGACTTCATCACTGCCATGTATCCGGCCAAGAATACTTTGTTCACTTTGAAGAAGAAATCACGGGCCAGAAAATTCTATTCCTTCCTCGGCCTTTGGTTTTGTGAGGTTCCTGCTTTTGGAAGTTCTCCTGGCAGTGTGAGGGAATTGGTGTGATGCAGCAGTGCCGTTTTCTGGGGTTGCGAATAGTAATAGGGAATTTGACTAATGCTGTCAGCCTGTGCAGATGATCTCAGCCAATTGCACTCTTTTTAGGTATAAGGAGTAGCTGAATTTGGTGCATGTGCTTCTTGTATTTTCCTCCCCCTAATCAGAAGATCTTAAATGTTAAAAATGCATTTTTCCCCCACAAATCTCTCTCTCCTTTTTTTTTTTTCCTTTATTTGAGAGAACCTTCCCACTGCTTAGAGAAGCTGCCTATAAATGGCTTTTTCAGATCATTTATATATGTGTGAACATAAATAAACACCTACATGTTTTGCATGGGAAGTGGAAACTGGAGGAAAGAAATTACACAGTTATCTTGGGTGACTTTTTCCACACTGATTCAGTATATAAGGGATATGATCTTGGGAGCAATGGAAAATGGCTTTCTCTGCTCTGCTTCTACTGTGGTGTTTCAGTGTTCACTAAGTAAACCTTATGGGAATCGGGATTGTCACGTATGAGGACAGCAGTTTTTGTCCACAGCAAAGCATGTTATGAACAGGTCTTACAAGTGAATTGTGAATTATCCGGTTTTGGCTTAAAAGGCGCGTGGCGGGGAGGAGGAAGAGGAACCCCACATCCAAGTTCACTTTTCTTGTTTTCTTGTTTGTACAAGAGGAAAAAGCCTAAGTTCCTTATTAGCTCATTGGCAAAAGTCACAATCAAATGCATGGTTTTGAGGTTGCCTTATTAGCACTCGTTTTGTAAGTTTTTCTCACTCCATAACTATTTTTTGTGCTTCTTACATCTGTGAACAGCAATATAAAGATTAGTGTAAGGGTTGTGATTCTTAGAGAATCCTTTGCTGAAATACTGTACCCCTGCAACAGTCAGAGCCTGGAGCTTATGATAGGAATTCTAGGTCATTATCTGTTTTAGCTAAAATCTATGATTGGGAAAATAAGCACAGAGGTTATTTTAAAGGTTAGAAGTTCTAATGGGAATAAATTAAACTTTGTGTTTTAAGAGACTTCTAAAAACTGCTTTGACTCTTTGGTATTGCAAATTACAATTTGCTTATGCAATTTGTAGAACTTTTCTAAACTTTTAAATGTGTAACTGTTTTTTTTTTTTTTTTTTTTTTTTTTTTTTTTTCTGCTCATGCACTGTATTTAGCATGTTATTCTGCCATAACCTTAGTCTCAACTCTCCCAGCTTTATGTTACCATCAAGTGAATCTCATTCTGCTTTTTGGTTAGAATCTAAATCTTACTGGATTTTTTTTTCTTGTTTAGATACTTGATTAGGTTACTTCTTGCTCTTTGTTTTTTTGTTTGTTTGTTTCCAGTGCTTTCATGGTGCAGTAACATGAATTATATTGTTAGATATGAGATGTCTTTAAATGTAAATGTTTTCAGATGTATATCTGAAATTTGAATACTTTGCTAGATTAGTCTATTTGTTAGATCATTTTTCATGATTTACCAGGGTTAGTGTTTGTGGTTTACTCTTTGTAAAAATGCAGGAATGGTTTTGTACTTGCTTTAAGTTAGCTTCTGAAAGTACTGACAGGGTTAGCTTTGGTTTGGCCTTAAAAGAAATATCCCTTCGTATGGAGATTCCTCATTTAAAATATTTTACAGTTAATAATAATTATTATTTTTTTAAATCTACAATCAATATAAAAATGACATTATCCCAGACTAGTAAGAATGGCACATGGCGTTATGCCAGGTGCCTTATGGACATATCTGTCCACACAATTGCTTTTATTGCTTGCATATGTGGCATTCTTCTGGCTGCAGATTTTTACTGATACTCAGTTATTCACACTTACTGTCAGTTAATTTTTCTTCCTTGCTGTCAGCACTATTGTTTTATTTTATTTTATTTGTTTGCCCACACTTGCTACCTTGGAAAAATAAAGCCATATTAGAAAGTTATTAGGGAAAAAGAAATTGGAGAATACTTCCTCTATTGTGAGTGGAGTCACAAGGAAATATTGTACTCCATGCACAGCAAAATGTTTGAAATAGCTTATCAAACTCGAGACTTGTTTCATTTGTCTGCTTCAAGAAGAGCAATGAGTTTATCTGGAGACTTAATAGAAAGTGAATGGAAAATTCTGAATGCAAGCAACCTGTGTTAAAGTCATACTAGTTAATATTAGGAATACTCTTCATTTCCAAATGGTAAGAAAACAAAGTTATGGAATATCATTTTGGATATCATTTATATTAGTAATTAAATATATATATTCATATATAAGGATGCTATTTTAAAGATTATACTTGTGGTTGCATGCTTGTATGCTTTGTGCATGTAGGAGTAAAGAAGTGGATCCTCTAGGACTTAAAATGTGTTTAGTTCAGTATCTGCCTTTCTCATGGTACTTGACATAGAATACTGAACTTGATGAGTACAGGACGTGATGAATTTCTCTAGGAACAGCACACTCTCCTCCTTTGCAAAGCAAACCCACACAACTGTTATATTGCAGTGTCAGATTTACTTTGCATTGCTGTGCATGGAGAAAAAAAAGAAAACATATTTCTCTGCTTTCACATTTGAAACATAAATGGAAGTGTATTTAACTTGTTGAACTACAGATGTTTAGTCATAAAACTTTTCTGAGGTTAAGATGGAAATGGCATCATCATTTAATTCCTTTGTCATGTTACTTCATCCTTTGTGATTTAAATTTTCAGCTGAAATGTTCTGTTCCTACTCAGTTGCTAACTTTAGTAGTTTATGTTAGCTGGCTTAAAGCTGCTGAGGTGCTTTAGCTTTCCTGACCAGCGAAGAGACTTCTTTGTCAGGTGCTACAGTTCTGGTGCTATAAACTTCCCAAGACGTCTTTTTTTTTTCTGATCAGAAGGATTGTTGAGATATGGTAATAATGTGACTTTGGAAATTGCTTGAGTAAATAACACCAATATCTTATATGTAGGGTAGACAGCTTTAGAGGTTTGTATGTAAAGCTGTCTAATACTAAAGATTCTGGTGGGCTGTTTCTTATGTGCAATAGCATCCGCACCTTATCTGTGTCAGTATGTATATGAAATCAGTGAGGTCCAGTTCTTAATCAGCAGTTAAGTTAAGCAGTTAAATTTCTCAGCCTAGTGTGCTGTGCTAAGAGACTAAATCTTGGATGAGTTGCTGTGTGGTTGCGCGTGATAAATGGAGCTGTGCTGAGGGGAAGTGACAAGATAAGTATATATTAAAAAAGAGAGGGAGGGGAGGACTTGGGAAAATTTAGTAATTGTCTTGCTGACTCAGTACTTCATTTCCAAGTGCTGAGATGGGTAAGTCTTTGGGGAATGTACTGAAATGGAATTTCATTGTTAGAGGAAAACAAAATAGAGGCTTGCAAAAATAAGAACCATAGGTTCCATAGGTGACAGGGCTCTGAATGTCTGAAATATGCTTTATGGGTTTGAATTTATATTTTCCTCATTTAATGCAGTTAGTTTATATCTAGTTGTGTTATCTTACTGGCAAAAATGGGACAAGTTTAGGAAAAAAAAATCTTGTTTTGTTCAAGTTCTGTGCTTGTAAACCTTGATGGCTTAAAGGATGAATGCAGTCTATAAGTTCAGTAATTCATATATGAAAGTATCTCTGCAATCATTACCTGAACTACTTTGCAGAATATTCTGTGAAGATCTTTTTTTCCTGGAGTGCTTTTCTTTTACGTGTATGTGATATTTTTTTTCTTTGCTTCCAGGTCTTGAGTATAAACTTACAAAAGTTGTGAAAATGGGCAGAATTTTCCTGGATCATATTGGTGGCACTCGCTTGTTCTCCTGTGCAAACTGCGACACGATTCTGACCAATCGTTCTGAGCTCATCTCTACTCGTTTTACAGGGGCCACAGGAAGAGCCTTCCTTTTTAACAAGGTTAGTAAGAAATCAGGAGCTGGAAGGGATTTACTGTTTGGTTTTGAAAAATAAGTCTGTGGGATATGAGTCTGTCATTCTGAAGTTTGACTGTGAACCGTGAGTAATCCAAGCTTATCTGTAATACTGAAAGACTACAAAGGGGAATGTAAATATAGAGGCATCATGCCAAAATGCAGGCATTTTTAACTTTGGAGATTTAAGTTCTGATGTAGGAACCTCAAACTCACTGTAAGAATAGCTTTCATTTAAGAGTTTCAAAGGGTTTATGCTTCTTTCATGAATAAAAGATCTAGATTATATTTTGTTGCATTTCTAAAACATGATTAAGTTAAAGGCATTTGGGCCAGTGTAGGTAAACACAGCCTGTTTTACAGGCAATAATGCCCGGATTCATATTTATATATGAACACGTAATGTCATATTCTTTATTGATCAGATTTGACTGAATTCAACTGATTAATGAAAATACGAAAGTTGTGACTCTTACTCTTTGTGAATTGTGGCATTGTTTATTAAACCTTCAATGTAAACTTGTTGGTTCGATTCATTGAAAGACAGTGATCTTTACTTTCTCATAAAGCTTCTAGTTATGTAATCAGTGGTGTGTGTTTTTTCTTTTTTTCTCAAAAGCCTATGTTGGCAGATGATGTAGGCATCAGTAATATCATCAGTTAACCATGGTTTGCCTTGGACTTTGTTGAAGCTTGTTGGCAGTATGTGTATGTAAGTGGCAGGCTACATAGCTATAAAAAGAGAGCCATAAATCAGACCTCTTGTTCAATAAGCACTGCAACCTGGGGTTCATTTTTTTGTGCTAGTGGATTTTAATCACGGAAGTTTGATACTTCTGTGCGTATATCTGCACAGGAGCATGATCTGAAGTGGAGAGAGCAGGTGCAGTCAAATGGAAAACTTAAAGCAGTATAACTCCATTTTTCAAAAACCTGATGTGTTTGACAGTTTGGATCTAGTTTGAACATCCACTTCTCAGACAGTTATGCATCCCGTTTCTTGGGTTTGCTGCTAACCAAGTTAAAGTATATTTTAAATTGCCAAAATAGCAAAAAGATAAATATGCATGTGCAGTGCCTACATTCTCAGCCACTCAACCTTCCCTTTTCGTAGATGATAATTTCCGAAGTGCTACAAGAATTTCCAGCAGTTTCCTTTTTTAATTCTGATATCTGCAAATAATCGGTCACATCACTGGCTAGTAATGGATGAGATAAATTGAAAGTGATTCAATATTGAGAAATGTATAAGTTATTATACGAGTAATTTCTGACCCAGTGCTGAAGGCAGTATTCTCACAACTTTTGTGGTAGTATCTCATGTCCCTTACTAGACAGTGAGGGCTGTACATCCTTGTAAAGAGCATCTTTAGAGTGTTACCTTCCCAGCAGGAGATCTTCAAGGCCTGCAGACTATTACATCTCAGTACTGAGTTCATATGCAGCACCTCAGGCTCTTTATTTAAAATATCGAGAGTCATGGCCACTGCTCTCAAGCTTTGTTCTAGGCAAACTAATCCTTTCTATTTTCTCTTTCTCTGTGTGTCTTTATCAGGTGGTAAATCTGCAGTACAGTGAAGTTCAGGATCGGGTCATGCTCACTGGCCGCCACATGGTTCGAGATGTGAGCTGCAAGAACTGCAACAGCAAACTGGGGTGGATCTATGAATTTGCCACCGAAGACAGCCAGCGCTACAAGGAAGGCCGTGTGATCCTGGAAAGAGCTTTGGTCCGAGAGAGCGAAGGCTTCGAGGAGCATGTTCCGTCCGACAATTCCTGAAGGGACTCAAGTCTCTTTGCAGGTTTTCTTCATTTGAAACTCGAAAATAATAAAAATCAACAAAAAAATCTACTTACATACACTGTCACCTTAGCATCAGAGTCGGATTCATGGACTACAGAGTGGGAAAGATTGTGAGAGAATATCAGATGGAACCTTCCTTTCTTTATTCCTTTATATTTTAATTTTCTTCCAGCAGCTGTTTGTAGAAAGAGTGTTGTGCAGATGCTGTAACTTTCTCTCTTGCATTTGCATCTGTTAGATCTGAGATTGTGTCTGCAGGTATGATGGGCTAAAAGGAAAATATTGGGAAGGGTTCTTTTGTTAGAGAGAAATCAATGGTGTTTTTTTTTTTTTTTAGTTTGCACAAACTGATGTCAGTATAAAGTTATTTTAAAACTACAGATTTTTTTTTTAAAAGTACCTTCCAATTTTTGGCTTAAGTTGTTTCTTTTTTTTTTTTTACCCAATCTTTTCACCTGATTTGCTAGCTTAAGTGAAGAGATCTGAATTTGTGCCGAGAGCTAAAGGTTCAGTGTTGGTACAGCTTGGGCTGGCCCTTGTGCCATATTCTTGTTGAGGTTGATTGGTAGCACAGAGCCCATTACTTCTTGTCGTTCTTGACCCAAAGATGTCACCATTCCTCATTTATTTGTGAAGTCCCATTCACCATGTAAACTGGTGTTGATTGGAAACTATTTTTGAAATAGGGCAAAACTGCTTGGCTCTTTTTTTCTTTTAACTGATGTAACTTATAAGCATAGTAATAATATAAAATAATACTTGTCTGTTTAGTCTTGGGTTGTTTACGAATCAGAAGCTGTGTTTGTAATAATAGGTATCCTCCAAGAAACTACTGTTTTAGTAGTATTTTTTTTTTCTTTTTTCATCTCTACTAATCTCATTAAGTAGACAAGGCAAATGCAAATCTTAATTCTTCTTCAAGGAGCTTTCTTTAAACCCAGAACTTCCTATGCCAAACACAGCTGCCGTGTAAAAGGAGAAGATTGCCAGCATGTTTGCTCATGCATCCAGTATGCAATCTGCATCTCTTGAAAAGATTAACTTAAACAGCTTGTTTTCAAATGCTGCTTCTGGTGTTGAAACGTATCTCTCTCAACCTTGTCGAACCTTTTCATTGTGATACTACAATTTTATCTTTCTGGGCAGCAGCACATGTAAGCCTAGTTGTAACCAGTGACTTGGATTCCTGCTTCCTTCTTGTAGAGGTCAGCTCTGTTTAAAATAGTGATCTTGCTTGCCTTTTAGCAGAAATGTTCTTCATTAACTTAACTCAAGGGTGCCCAAACACTTACTTTCATTGTGTCTTAAGCCATAAGTTAAAATCTCAAGGGCTTCAATTAATTTGAATGTTAGCTATGTATGAGTCTGTATTAAAGATGCACATTTTTTTCCTCTTTAGACAAATTATGGTTAACATGAAATAAGTTACTCAGAGACACATAAGAGAGAAACAAAATGACCTGGGCTCTGACCTTTCAGAATGATTTTTCTTCATTAGCCACAGCTCCATAACTAAAACTTAAAATGTGGAGGGTGACTATGCAGAGGTGTTTTTTGTTTGTTTGTTTCTTAGTTATTTTTGATTGCCTCGAAGTGATTTGGACACCCCTGACTTGGATCTACTGCCTATTTAATGTAAAAGTAGCTTTACTATCAAATTGCCACATAAAAAGGAAACAAAGTAGATCACATACCAGAGCTGTGCTTGAATCAAGCTGCTTAAACAATAGTGTACTTGTGCCTCAAATGAATCAGTTATTGCACTGGGTACAGTAGAACCCCATTTTCTTGTACTTCTGTCCTTCCCAAACGCAGGAGTCCCATTAGCATGGTCCTCTGCAGTACTCTTCTTGTACTTCTGACATTACAATACAATAAAGTATGTTTTGTCCTGGATTGGTATCTGCTATTCTTTTCCAGTTACTTTATGTGCATGGAGCCTGCCAACTGGCTGGCATAGCCTGTGAGTTTCTGCAGTGCAGTGGTAAGCTGTGGATGTTACCTTTGAAGAGGAGGCTAAAGGATCAAAGTGTACCGTTGTTTTCTGAAGATGCTAAGTACAACTTCATGCATAGCACTGGGACACTTTGCCCCTCTTACATAGGACAATAAAAAGAGGAAAATGCTCATTTAATGGAATGTTGGGTGCCAGACTTCTTTATCTTTGCAAAAGCAGCAAAGTAAACAAAAGTTCAGCTTCTGCAAGAAATGTAAAATTTTAGCTTCTCAGATGGCTTGAGAGCTGAGAACTAGTATTTCTGGAACTCTGACGGTTCCTCTTTGTGTATGCGCACACAGGGAGAAGTCTCTTAGGGAGAAACCTTCTGCACTGGCAGTTTATCAGCCTCATAAACCAGCTTCAAAATAAAGATCGAAATATCAGTATATCGCAATAGTGCTATATTGCTGTAATTCCAATTTGTGATAAACCACGGAGGGGCTTATTCAAATTTAAACTGACCTCTTCATTTTGGTAAAACTTTGGGCTGTGAGATGTTGGAGATGAACTTCTCCAAAGCCTGTGATATAAAGAACACTTCTAATGTGAATTCATTAAAAACATATCAGCCTGGAGGAAGTCCACAGCACCTTTAAAATGTGATTGAGTAGATTTTGGGTTACTTTTTTAGGTTACGTGCCTTTCCCCTCCCTGTCACGTTGATGGTTCTGTGGGAGAGTTCAGCCTCTTAAATTTTGCCTGCTCCTCCCTGAGACACTTTGTGGGTGAGCACAGAAACTTATCTGTAGGGACAAGTTACAGATTAGTATTAGTTACAGTACAGCTAGTGAACAGAGCAGAAATTGCTATTTGGCTTTTGATATTATTGTCTAGTAGAGTAATAGCCTTGGATTCCCAAACAAGGGCTGGCTGGCAGAGCAAAATGTGCCAGCAAAATAAGCCTGGGTGAAGTATGTGATTGTCTGGGCCCTCCAGGGCAGAGGAGGGAGCAGTGAAATGGCAGTGTTGGGTCCGTTTTTCGAATCGAGGGAGAAAGAGGCAAACACCATCGATATGCTGTGCTTTTTAATGATAGGAGAAAGATAATAAGTATTACCAGCTAGCTGGGGTGCAGGCTCATCCCACGCAGGGGTTACACCACGGACCCCGATCACCTCGCACTCCGTGCTTTTATACCCTTCCTACCCCAAGAATGTTCCCCCTCCTGTTTTCCTGTTCTGCTTTCATGTCAATGTTATCTATATTTTATTGCTGACTGGAACATCTGGATAAGCAACCCCTCCATGCAGAACATCCTGACATGCCATTTATCAGGAGTCCTTGCAGATAAGGCTAAGTATAGACTAGTCTACTAGTATACTCTACATTAACTATTTAATCCCTACATTCCCCCCTTTTTCTTTTGTTCATGTCCCTACAGCAGCACATGGTACTAGATGAAGTTTCTGCTGTTAACTCTTCAGCTTGGACTTGTTTTTGCTCCTAGCATCCATTTAAAGAACATGTGTTATCTTGCTGAGATCTCCTACTGAAGTTACTGGCTAGACGTGTGAAGTGTGATACTTCCTTAAAGATGCTGACTTCTGTTTTAGCAAGACACAGCTTTGGGAGGATGAGAAGATCGTACGCTGCAGGTGTTGAAAAAGCAATGCACTTTGATTATGTTTTCTGTGGATGTTCGAGAGGACTTTTGAAATGGCCTGGCCTGTGCCTGTTTGAAAAGGCTGCATCACACTGAGCTTTTTGGGGGTGGTGGTTGTCCCGAACAGGGTGCTTAACCTGATGTGCAGAGGGCTAGAAGCTGGACAGAGTCAAGATACTTATTTCTATGCAGAGATGAGTGGTAGGTGGTAGCTCTACCAAGTCAGCACCCCTTCTGTTACCCCCCATTCTGTATTTATTTCCACAGTTTCCCGAAATGTTTCATACACATCTTTTTGTTGGCTACATTCTGGTTGTGTATTGTATCAGTTCTGCACTTGCGCTATAGTGTCTAATTATCACAGAGAGCCAAGGAGGGGTGGTGGTAACCTTCTTATCATATTACTGTCATCTCATTATTCAGTTAGGGGAGAGGAAGTTTGTATGTTAATAAGCTTTAATGAGCTGTAGGTCATCTTCAGTTGAACGCCATTCTTGTAGTGTCAACTCATCAAATTCTTTGGAGGGTTGTTGTATTCCTTATCATTCCCCTAGAACTGTTTATTCTCAGCTTTACTGATTTACAATATTTTTTTTTTTGACATCCCCCTTTCTGTCCTTGATTCTGATTAACTCTTTACAGAGTTCCTGTGGTCTCGTTCCAACAGTTTTGGTCAGCTGTCACAGGCTTATTCTTACAGGGCAAACCTGTCTCTCCAGCTTTCTACTAAAGCTGTAGGAAATAAAGCCAGCAGATCACGGAGGAATAAATAGGAGCTGATGACACTGCGGCTCAGGACATGGTTGATGAATATAAGGAAGAAGGTGAGTGGGAAAATTAAAGAATTGACCTGTGAGAGGCCAGCTGATTAATTAACCCACTTTAAAAGAAATCTCAGCAGCGACTTTACAATAGTGTTCTGCAAAAATAAGAAATACTATGTTGCATTTCCTGTCTCACTTTAACAAAAGATTCAACAGTAGAGCCAATGAAGCTTGGTTTCCTATGGATCTTCAGAGGCTTTTGTGGATTCCCTGATGCTTAAACTGTGAAACACCTGAAACTTTTTTTTTTGCTTGGGGCACTGATTATAATTTCTCTCATATCCAGGACCTGTTTTTACAGAAGTTTAAACAACCAAGCCATTCTAAAGGCTAAGCCATTCTCTTCAATCAACTGTGGTTAAAATTGTTCAATAGCTTCTAAAGGTCACCTGGAATGGTGAGGAAGACTGTGACCGGATTGGCAATACTCCCTTGTAAACCTTGTTTTTCTTGGAAATCTGAATCACTGGCCAAAGAAAACAAGTTCCTGTCCATCTTGCTGTCTCGCAGTGGCACGTATTTATGATCTCAGCCTCTTAAATGTCATATTTGTCTGAGAGTGTGTTTTTTTTTTCTTTCAGCTCTGATGCATGACTATGACTTGGCAGAGAAATTCAACAGCTTCTGATGTGCCTGATTTTTAAAGCTCTTCTGGGTCTCATTGCTACCTTCCTCACCACGTCTCTCTGATATAGGGATTTCTGGTAAGTATGGGAGATTATAGGAGGAGAAATCTGACCTTTGCCTTTCGGTCTCCTGCCATTTGCTATTAGGGCTGTTCTTATTTGAGTGGATTTCTGATAGGCTGGTGAAACTGCCAGCAATTTCAGCCTCTCACTGGTAAAGGCCATTTTGGATGGTTATTAGTGGCCTAGCTGTCTCTCATCTTCAATTCTAAGTGGAGATTATTTGGGAACTGAACACCCTTGCTTGGGTTGAAGTGATGTGGAGGAAGAGCTCATACTGCAGTTTACAGGGCACAGTTATATTCCATAGATGCCGTCTGCTTCTGATGTTACTGTGGAGGCCATCTGCTGAGACTTGCACTGCAGCTCTGTGCTTTAGAAAGACTGTGGGACAGCAGTCTGTGCCTCTTGAACTGGATTTTTTTCTCAGAAATACCCACAGTTTGCCCTAGGTTATGCAGTTTGCTGTCCGCCTTGTATTCTGCTTAGCTCTGAGAAATGGCTGTGTCAAGTTTGGTGGGGCCAAGATTGCACTTGTAACTGCAAAAATGGACCCTGGCACCTCTCTAAAAAGTGGCTGGGCTATATACAAGGAAAGGCAGGCTGTGGAAGAGAAACCCAAATAAAATATTTTTGTGTCAGAAGGCTGAAAGAAACTGGTGGTAATTTGCTCCAGGGTTGCATGGAGGGGATGCATGGAAAAGGACGCACTGTCAGAGGTTTTGCAGTTATTTTCTGGCAGGTTTGAAGCTCATATTCTGATCTGTGCTCCAGGTATTTTGAGTAAAGCGATACTTGCTCTCGATACTTGCTTCCCTGCTTTTTCTACCACTTTTCTCCTCGCTTCCTACAGTCCTGTTGTGCTTTACTCCTGCCTGCTGCAGTCTGCGCCTCTCCCTCCTCTCCCCAAACCTCTGCTCATTGCTCTCTCCCCTTGCTGTCCTGCTCCTCGCATCCCTGCCGAGCTTTCAGCAGGTGACCTTGTAAGGAGGCAGAGGCTGCAGTTCACCTGTGCTCTGTGCTTCGCTAGCGGCTCCTCCTCAGCGCTGTGCCGGTAGCGTGGCCTTGTGCTGACCCCACGAGGGAGATAGCTGTGATATTGCTCCTGTGATTCACAGGGGGGTTGTGCAAGCAGCTGTGCTGACAGGCTGCCGGAGGTGGTGGAAAGGGCCGCCGAGGCCTCCTTACACCGGTGTCACCTCTAAAATCAGATTGTTAACTCTGTCACCTCTGTGCTGCTTGGGCAGCAGGGGAAGCCCGAAGAACACGAGCGAAATGATCTTGTTTTGCTCTGTCTCAGTCTTGCCAAGACTCCTCAAGCACACAGGAGAGATGGGGATGGAGGAGGCCCTGCTCATCTGTTCTGCCTTCAGGAGGTCTCTTGCGTGGACAGGAAGCTGGTGTGCACAGGGAATTGAGCCTGAGCACTAACCTCTTCCTTGGGAGATGCCCAGACAAAAAATGCACCTCACAGGAGCATCAAGGGGTATGGCTCTGAAGTGACAACACTGCCAAGTTTCAAGTCTCAAGCCCAAAGTTTTGCAGCAAGAAAATCTTTTGGAATGTAAATGGACTTCTTGTTTTAATGTGCAAATTTATATACTCCTGAGTCTTGCTTTCTAAAATAGTTCATCTAGAAATGGTTAGGCATTTGTGAACATAATAACCCATCCTGAAGCAGAGCTCCAGCATGGAAAACTTTGCCCAAGTGTTTAATGCTTAGTGAAAATTATTACCAGCTGAAAATAGAGTTGTATATTGCAAAGTGTCAAGCAACCTTAATTTAGGAGTCACTTCTTGCACAGACATTTCAGTCTGCCAGAAAAGAGAGTCCAGCTACATCAGTTTGTGCATCAGTTTAGAGGTGGAAAAATAGGTTTTTGCCTTTATATATTGTGCACTATGTTCACATACGTACCTCTTTTCAGGATACTCAGCTACACCTGTTTTTCCTTGTCCTACGTGGGTAGCTTTATAAAATCTAGCAGAGGCCCATTTTTTGGGCCAGTTTTTGTCCATTTGTTAACGTTGTCAAAATCAAGGGTTTACGATACTGGTCTGTAAATGAGTTTGTTCAATGACCTTTCTCAGCACTGAACTAGCTGCCAAATAATCAGTGCTTGAAACACTCTGGACCTGATTCTTCTTTTCTTTACACTGTTTTTTATTTTCGTTATCAGCAGACTTCACTAATCTTCACTCCCAGCTGCCTTGGTCAGAGAAAAATATACACACATCCGTTTCTTGAATGTCTTCAGGTCTTCTTTAGAGAGCTTTGCATAGCGCTGCTCTGTGAGCTGTAGATTTTCATGCCTCTAGCAATTAGAGGAAAGGACTGAAATGTTTAAGAACACTGAACATTTTCTTTTCTTTTTGTAGGCAATACAAGACGTCATACTGGTTTGAGGTCTAAGAGCAGGCAGCTTGGGTGAAGCCCATGCTCTGACTGCTCACAGCTTTGGCTTTGCGCTCCGACATAGCATGAAAGCATCATCCAGCTCTGCTACTGACCTTAGTAATGGATGTGATCAGTTTTGAAAGGACTGTAGCAAATCATCAGTTTTCCTCATGGCATGTCATAGGCTCTGCATGTTCAGGTTTGACAGGTGAGAATTCGACTAGCTAACATTCTTTCTAAGGCTTTCACCCAAAGATTATAGGGCCTTTTAAAAGGAAAAAGAAAAGTATGTGTATGACTACAGTTTTGTATAAGGAAAAAATGCTCAGAGTATTCATGTGATTCCCTTGGAGTCGCTGCTGTAGTTCTGAGATCCTGTAATTTGTAGCTCTGAAATCGCGTTGACTCTGCCCTGAAATCTTAAAAATCTTAATTAAATTGCTGGCCTGTGGCTTCAGGGAGGTGCTGTTTGGTGAAAGCACACTGAGGATGTGTAACCTGAAGGTGCCGCATGGTCCTTCAGGTTTCTTTATAAAATTGCTGCTTGAAGATGTTTTCATAGAAACTATTGATCTTTCCATTCAACTGTCCAGCAACACTTCGCTGGCTCATTCACATTAATGATCAAAAAGACAGCTTTTAGCTCTGGAAGGGAATTTTGATTGAGAAGAAAAATAATTTGAACCTACCCCTTCTTCATCTGTTTAGACTGTGCAATAGCAATACAATACAGCCTCTGCAAAGAGGTTTTGTGATGAATATGCATAAGTTTCTGGGGGGAGGATCTGTGCAAGTGAGCTAGGGCAATTTAATCCACCAGACCCAGAATCACGGACGACTTTTTCTAGTCCTGCATTATTTGTTTGATATCCAGGATGAAAGACTGCCAGAAGAGCCCTGAAAAGTAAGTGGCCTCACTTACTGCACCCCAGTGTGCCCTAGCAGGAGTCTGTAGGATTACGTTATTCCAAAGGTGATGAGGTTTATAATTTTGAAAGAATTGTGCCTTTAGACAAAGCTCAGATGGGTGCTGAGTTAAAATGACAGCAAGCAAAGACATGGTGTAATTTTTCTACTGACTTTCAGAGTAATTGCTTGTAAATCCTCTTAGATAAACCAATTCAGTGTTCTGAAATATTCTTTTCTTCCTGTCTTTTCTCTTGTCTTTAGTCTCCTCACTGAATCCCTTTTGTCATGACCACCTGCAAACCACCATACCACCATCCTCTTTCTTGAAAAGCCCCTTCTTCCCATCTGCTCTGACCTTACGGGGCTCGACCCTTCTCTGGATCCCACCATACACTTTTATTTTTTCTTTTTTGCTTTGCCTTGACCAATTCTTGCATCTTCCTTCTGCTTTGTCAGATCTACATGGTTTCTTACTTTCTTACTACACTAAGTAGCGCTCTTTTTCATTTTTTTTTTCTTTTTCTGGATTGCAGATCAGATTGGTGCAGAGATCTCACCAGGAATCCTTTGCAGATCCTCCTTTATATTTTGAAGCTGAGCCTGGAGGTCTTTCAGATTAACATAGGGTCATTTCCATTGCTCCCTCCAAAAATCCAATACTTCTGACTGGGTTTTTTGCTTCTGTGGTTTATCATCACTGACTTACCCTTAACAAAATCCCTTAACAAAGTATAATTATTTTCCTGTCTTAAGTAAGGAAATAAAAGAAAGAATGAATGCTGCAGCTGGGCACTGCAGTATGTGTCCACAGTGGGTGGATCACCTTGCATGCTCCCTTCCCTATGTGTTTTATAAGGAATATTTTGTGCTTCTCTGATATCCAACGTGGCTGGATCCCAGAGAGGAATGCCAGCCACAGTCTAGTGTCTGCTACATGTGAGGATTTGCTTGCATGTCCATGTGGGCTGAGTCCAGCTCGTTTGCTAAGCACTGGTGTTCCCCACAGCGGCTCTGTTTTGGAGATTTCTGTTGCCTAGGAAATGCTGTTGCGCTCGTTTCCAGCATGATCCTTGAGCTGACCCTTAGAGGACGGTCTAAACCTAGCTCGGTGCAACTTGCCTCCTGGGAGCATCTGTAACGCCCTCCGCTCCCTTTTCCGTCGTTAGCTGTGCAGAGGGATGTTGTGATAGTGCTTGTGCTTGGAAAATATTAATAGCCGAGTGCATGCCACACTGTGCATTATCAACCCTGTGTTTTGATGTCTCTCGCGGCAGGACAAGGAATTCAATGAAAATTTTGAGCTCCAGAAATTTTGGGGAGTAAAACGTGAAGCAAAATTGGGCAGCCTGCAGACTATTGGAAGCCAAAAAGGAGCAGGTGGGTCTTTCACTGAATCACTGCAGGCCACTGCAGCCAAGAGGTGGGCTCCTGCCTGCACTGTCCTTTGCCTTGTCCCCCTTTCTAACCTTTAGCTGAAAGAAGAGGGCACCCTGCCTCTACAGTAGAGAACCTTTCCCTGAGAAGAACAGCAGTGCTCAAGACAAACAGGTGTTCTCTCAAGTTTAGAAAAAGAGTTTTTTGTTTGATTGGTTGTCTTTTGTTTTTTTCCCTGCAACATTCCTTATTTGTATTTTTATTCCCTCTTATCTGCTTGTTCTCCAGATGATCACATGACTGCTGGAAAGCCATCAAGTAGACAAGAAACAAATTTCCTATGTTTAAGAATAATGATGCTGCTGCTGATGAAGAAATCAAAGATTAAAAAACAAGTTATTTTCTTTAGTTCCTGTTTATGATTTCTTACTCCAGTCTGGTAACCCTACTGCTCCTCTCAGGGATAAAAATAATCTTATTTCTTAATATTTGTATGGAGACTCTTCTACTTTTTTCCATGACAAGCCACACTTTATTATCCTTGTTGGTGAAAGCTGCTAACGAACATAATCTGGTTTTTCCTTATAGAATAACTCCAGGTAACCTTCCCGAGACTGAACTAGATGCTAGTGGGATTCAAGGAGGATGGGCATGTGTGACTGACTTGAAGTATAACCTGTTGGACTTTGACTGCAGCCTATAACCTTTGGGATAACTATATTAGTGTCACTTCAGGTTCTCAAGCCAGATCCCAAGTTCACGATCTGCCTTTTCCTTCTGAAATAAAACTCAGGTCAGGTTCCACCCGAAGTTGTGCTTAGGCACAGTTTGTTGCAATGTCATGCTTGAGAACAGATGCTGTCAGTCTCATTGGCTGGTTGTTACTTAGAGAGGTATTTATAGGAAATATAATGCAGCTTTGTTTTGTTTTTCCAATGTTCCATGCCGCAGATGACAAACTCTGGGATTTTCAAAGCAGCTGCCATCTTATAACAGCCCAAGAGAATTCCCCTTGTTCAGATGACTGAGATACAAATGAGGAGGGAAGGAGCAGCAGCAAGTATGTTTTGACTGATTCTTTTTTCCTAGCGTCTTATTTAAAATAACATGGGGAAGAGCACGGGAAGATAAGGGGCCAGCTTCTGGCTAGAGAAGTTAGGGTGCACAGCCTGCACAGAGAATGAATGTGACTTACTGCCTACATCTGACAGGGACCAATTTAAAAATAATCTCCCTCTCTGCGGGAGGGTTGCACCACAATATTGCACATTGACTTGACTCCCTTTATCTCCTCTTTTTCCTCAAAGGAGGTGAGAAACAAGCAAAAGATTGGAATAACTTGCTGTCAGCACAGTCACCTTACACTTAGAAGCACTTTATCAGTGTTTGTGGCCTAAAATGTTTAGCTAGGTTCTGTTACAAAGCCAGGTCCCACCTACAGACTGTAGGAACTTGTGGAAGGGGAGACCGTGTGCTTGTGGAAGGGGAGAACATCATCCTGATGGGAAATTTCTGCAAGGAGCCTTGGGAACACATCCTGGGCAAACTTTACTGAACCCAGCAGGTCCTCACTGACTGTTGTGGTGAATCAGCATTTTCCAGCACCAGGCTAAATTTTGGTGTTGAAAACCCTGCTTGCATCAAGTGGCGTTGGAACAAGGGTGCTGGGACAGCCTGATGGAAATGAAGAGGCCTTGGCGCCATGCCCAGCTGTGCTACCGGCCTTCTACAACCTCTGAGAAACCACTTCACTTTTCTGGCCTCAGATTGCCCTCACCGTTTCTGGAATAAGAGAGGGCTGTGGTCAGACTTAGAAGTTTTATATTCCAAGTATTATTCTGTTGGCTAAAGAAGACACAGCAACATAAAGCTAAACACAGCTTCCATCACAAGACTAGTTTGAGCCAGTTACTGCCTTTGAAACATCTGTGGTGTGCACTGAAAGTAGACTTTTCTACCAGATTTGAAGTAAATTGAAGGAATTGCAAAAAATAAAAAAATCTCAAAGCAGGAGGGGGAAGGTGGGAATATCAGAGAAGGTGGGGGGGGAAAGGGTGGAGAGAAACAAAGCTGTTGAAATGTCTTAGCAATTTCCCTGCTTTTGTTGTTGCTATTTTTTTTCCAGACAGATTGATTAGTTTATTGAATCCATTCAATCATGATACAGCGATTAGGCTCTTGATACTAAGATTCTTAATACTTACAGTATTCCTGCAGGGAGTTACCTATAGCCAGGGGTTCATATCGCTGCTTGCTCCTCCAAGGACTGGAAAAAAATTGCACAAGCCTTACCTGAGGGCTTTATCCAGAGGTTGTGCCAGCTCCTGTTTTGCCTTTATCCAATGTTATGCTAACCTCTGTCTCCCCTTTGTTCCTACCCCTTCTAGGAATACATCTAGATGTTAGAAACATGGGGGAAAATCACCAAATGAGATTCTACCTGAAAGAAAGGTAGGCACCTTGAATGGGTGGGATTTTCAACGTCTCAAAGTTTTCAGTGAGAGAGATCATTTGGGAAACCTAAAAGAGATGAGATGTAGTGGACGACAATTTGTATGTGACTTCGTGATGTGACCAGAAAAAATGGCCAGTTTGGGGTCTGTCTGTGTGAAAGCAGCTTGTTCTGTCAGACACTGCACTTGCTTAGATCTGCAAACTGAATGAAGGAGGCTTATTAAAGAACAGCATTGCTACAGCTTCCATTTGATTATCTGTGAGTGACTTTAATAGGTATGGAAGGTGCTGTGGAACAATAAACATGGGAGCTGTGCTGTAACATTTGCAGCATGAGTTTCTATGGAAGTCATCTTTTCTTCGTTCCTTTTATCCAGACATCAAAAGGAAAAGAAGAACAAAGAGTAAGGCAAAGACTGGAGTGCTCACACACAGAGATTCTCTCTATAATCTTCGCCAATGAAAAGAAGAAAGGAAGCAAACACCACTGCATGTAAATAATCTTATTTTTACCCCTTTCTTTCAAAGATATTTTCATTGGTTCATTGTAATTAGGTGGAAGATACTGAAGTGATTTATGTGTCAGACCTAACAGAGAGTACCATTTTACCATTTAGCATAGATAATTAAAATTCTGAAAACTTTGGATCAAACCTTTCATTCCAGATACAGAGTTACAGAGAATTTCAGAACCAGTTACTCATTTCATGGTTTGTACCTTATATTAGGTAGATCTAAAGCCAGGATTTTAAAGTTCGTGAATTATAGCTTTAGGTTTTCTAGTCAAGGCATCTGAAATAATAAGAAAGAGGAAAGGAGGAAATGTTAATGAGTTATGGATCAGGGTATGCAGTGGTATATGATAATGCCTGGTGCTTTCGGGGTATGCGAGAAAGACCAGTGTTTTGAGTCCGGAAGGCAACTCAGCAAGCAGAGGAATTAGGGTGATAAAAGGAATATTCAACACAGACTGACATGCCTCACTGAGACAAGTGTGGTTAAGCTAGGCGCTAAGGGGAGTTTAAGGTAAGAAAAAGGCTCTGCAAGTAAGTTTAAAACAGCAATCCTGTGGGGAGATCTTTGAGATTCCTCAATGAGCAAACAAACGGAGTTAGCTGGTGATGAGGCACAGGTTTACCTGCAGTACTGAAGGAGAGTAGTGAGCCCTATTGGCTCTGATGCTCTGGCTCTGCCTAACTCACTAGGCTGGTCCAGGCTGGTGATCTGCAGCCAGGCACTGCAGGTGCCTCTGGTTTCAGTGCTGGACATGGGAAATTGAAGGCCAGGTACGCAGAGATGCAGTGAGCACCTTTCCTGCTCACAGGAGCAAGTGAGAGGTGTGGGGACTCACCTTCTCTGAAAATCGGGTTTTAATGTTCTCAGAATAACCCTTTTTGTAAATACTGACCTTCTCAGCTTTGGGCCTTGCCCTGCAACACGAGTTTTTGGAGATCTGTCTGTGAAAAAAGATATTTTTTTATGTGTGTGTTTTTTGTTGTTATTTGTTGTATATCGAAAGCAGCTTCCTCCCCTGCTTCCTCCCCCTTCTGGCTTCCCTCCACCCCTTGCCCCCAAACCGGTGTCTCCTGTCTCGACTGTTTGCTTGTCTCTGCTTGCTTCAGGAACACTGGCCCTTGGTGAATCTCCACTGACAGTGAGCTGATGAAAGCTATACTGTGAGATACTGAAGGACAACGCATGTAAAGGTCAGTCACTGAGGTAAAACAAGTCATTTTAAACCCATTTCTTCACTGGCAAAATGGGAACAGTCAGTCTCTGATGGTTGCTGCTGCAGGGTGGTTCAAGGTGCTGTGTTAGTTGCACCATGAAATGCTCTGGTCCTTGCTACGACTTTCTTAAGGCTTGGCAGCCCCGGTAGAAGTTCCTGGGTCTGCTCACAAATAGTGATGTGTGGAGCTCTCGTGGGGCCCAGTTTTGCAGGGTTGCCGGTCCTTCTCTCCATGATGCGTTCAGCCCGGCAAATACTGCTCTCACGGAAACCTGGATTGTTGCAGCACAACTTGTGCTGTTTATGCGGGCCAGAGAAACACACCTTATATGAAGAATAATACAATTTATTGTTTGCCTAATTAAAGGTTTTAACGATACTATCAAAGATTTCTCATTAATCCACTTATTGTCAAATTAACAAGTATAGACTACATAATCTGCAGTGTTAGAAAGGGACTAGAAGAAAAAAACCCTTAACAATATCAGTGTCAGCTCGCCCATCCACTGTCCCGGTGGCTGCCCAGGCTCCGTGGTGCCGACTTGTTCCCGGAGCAGCAAACAGGGCTGCAGGCATCGCAGCACCTGAAACTTTGGTGCTCTGCCGTCCACCTTGCCCGGATGATGGTCGGGGTTCCTCTTCCTCCTTCTCCTCTATGGTCCTCCTGGGGCTGTTTCCATGCCTTCTCTAAGGCTCTCCTCGCCTTGCTCCTTTGTGGCTGCTTCCCGGTGTCCTGTGCCCCGTGCTGGCTGTCTTTGCAGAGCTTTATGTGCCCTGGAGGCTTGTTCCTTACTGGTTGTGCTGTCCCTTGGCAAGGCGGCTCCCAGCCCCCAAGGTCGCATTACTCCAGCAACACCAGCAAGCCCTGCTGGTGAGTTGTTTATAGCCCTGAGGCCGCAGGTATCACCCCCTGGCTGTGGATTCAAGGTGCACGCTCCCCGACTCTATATTTTTGCTTGAGAATCAGGGATAGTGCATTATGCCTGGAGGAAAAGTTGCTCCTAAATTCTTTTTTGGGCATAACTTACTTTGTGGTGCTCACAAGGGGCCTTTCAGCCCTCCATGGGCAACACAAAGCAAAAACTCGCAGAATGTTGAGGTGGGAAAGGACCTTTAGAGATCATTCAGTCCAACCCTCCTGCTCAAATAAGGTCACATAGACTGGCTGCCCTCTCCAAACAGCTTTTGAATATCTCCAAGGATGGAGACTCCACAGCCCTTCTGGCCAACCTGTTCCAATGTTCAACTACCTTCACGGTGAACAAGTTTTTTCTTACATTCAGACGGAACTTCCTGTGTTTCAGTTTGTGTCCGTTGCCTCATGTCCTATCACTGGGCACCACTGAGAACAGTTTGGCCCAATCCTCTTTACACCCTCCCTTCGGATACTTAAATACACTGATAAGATCCTACCTCAGTCTTCTCTTTTCCAGGCTAAACAGACCCAGCTCTCAGACTTTTCTCATAAGGGAGATGCTCCAGCCCCTACACCATCTGGGAGCCCTTCGCAGCCCACCTCCTGGAGCGTGGTGAGGTGAGGGCCACCAGGTTGTTGGACGATTGCTGTTACAGCTACCCAAGCCCACACAAAGCTCCGGGCAAGCCAAGCCCAGGCAAAGCAAGGCTGGCAAGCCTTGGTACTGAGGCCTTGCAGAGTTGCTGTGGCCTGGTACTGGCAACACAATATCATGTTTTGTGGGCTATAGGCCTACGGTCCCACTTCCAGTAGTCCATGAGAATGAACTATGGCTCACGAGTCCAGCAAGGATGTTGCAAACCCTCCTGTGGCTCAAGGCTCCCCATCAGGACCGAGCAATCAATCTTCTTGGAGGCGTTTGTTCTTTCCTACCTGGTCTTGCCTCGTGGACGTCTGTGGATGACCTGTGTTGTAGGCTTTGGAGTTTAGCCACTATTCAGTTTGTTTAACATTTGATTTTGCAGCCAGAATAATTTACACAGCCACTTTTAAGGTGCAGAGGCCAGTTCAAAAGTTCATTAACTGATAGACGGATTTCTGCCCATAATGATCTGCTGCAGTGTAAGAGTAATAAGTAATATTCTTGCCATATATTGCAAACCTTGCTTTGGTGGCTTGTTTCATAAAACCTGTCGGACTTCGAAGGTTACATGTGGATGCTCTGATATCTGAACAGCTACTTAAAACCTAAACCAAATGCTACTAGGATTCATTTAGTAAACAATAAAAGTTTTTAGCAAATTCTAAAGGAATTAATAATTCAAATCCTACCTTTCTATTAAAGTTACATTACATATATATTATCAGGCAGCTTATACATATTGAGGTGTTTTCAGTCATTTCTGGTTATTGGGCATGCACACAAACACAGCTGGATCCCACCTAAATGTTTACAGACCCATTACAAACCAAAGGATGAATTCCATATTCACATCTGATTAATTTCTGATCTAAAAAATGGTCCAATGATTAAAAACTGATTGTCTGCTCATATGTAAATTAAATATGTAAGTGATTCCTCTCTTGCTGGTATCCTTCCAAAGGGGCAGCCTGGGATATTCCCTGAGCCGTGCTGCCTGTCGTCACTGCTGCAGGGCTCTCAGTACAGAAACACTCCTGCTGTGTGTTTCCAAAACCACCTAATTCTCTCCTTTATAACCAAAATAAATTTTTCGCTGGACCCAATACATGATTACATATCATACACACATGATATTACATATCACACACATTTTGATATTGCCATAACTGAGGAACCTTTCATTTTCTATCCATCCAAACTTATACATAGGTGTTCTAAAACACACTGAAAACCACACAGTGTGAGGGTGCAGTCTTCCCAGTCCCAGCATTGTGAAGCTACACTAAAGGGATAAAATTTAAGAATATAATTAATCATAGTAGAAATTTCTATACCTAACTGATTCATCTTTGATTTGCATAGTACTTAAAATATTATGTTTTTGCAGATACACAGTCACAGCTACATGTTTTCAATGTTACATATGCAGGAATTGAATCATATGGTGATCTATTAATAATGTTTGCTATTCATAATAGGGTGCATGTCCATTCTCTCCAAGGGAAAGGAGGTTTCTCTGGTTTGGAGATGAAGACCCCTTTAAAATTGTATCCACTTTTTCTATGTTACCTCCGTTTACTCAAACTTGTCTCTTTTGGACTTCAGCCACAGCAACTGATCTAACAAAAAAGATTATACTTTTCTCTTCATGTGTAAGTATATGATAATAAAACATAATAAAAGTAGCTAAGGAAAAGCTAAGCAACATGCAACTAGTAATAATCACAGCTTTGTAATGTATTACTTTTCTTCTGTGCTACCTATAAAAGACAAAAATAGTGAAGACTGTTATTAATTACCCCAGATTGGGTTAATTACCCCAGATAGAACACTTAGAGCTGTAGTGTTTCTTTATGATGTTAAGCATCTAATAAATTGCATATTTGCTTCCAAACTTTAATCTAATTCATTAGCTAATATTCTTAAACAAGTGCTTACCAATATTCCATCCATGTTTTTTTTCACTGATTTCTTCTCTTCTCTGTAACAGATGAACTTGATTTTTTAATTTAAATGAGCACTCTTTACATAATACATAGGTTTAACCATTATTTCCCTCTATCAGTTTTTTATTTTAGCTTCTCTTCATTGTTAAAAAATGCTGGTGTTAGCATGTCAGTTAAAGTTATGCATCCCAGGGCTAACCATTGGTTTTCAGAGAGAACTGTGTCTCAAGGCAGTCAGAATATTTTAGCATTAGTTATCACCCACCCAACCTTCATATATACATGCTTAATCCACCATTTTTCAACTTTTTAATTATTGGCAGCATGTGGTTAGCATTCCTCTTTTTTCAAATCTTTTTCTTTTCTGTTCTTTTTGAAACCTCTTTTAATTTCCTTCAGACACATACTCACCTCCACTTCTTGAGAACGCACTACTGAACTTAACAATACCAATGCTAAGTGTGAATGGCTTCTTCTATGCTGGCATCTTTTGAATTTGCTCTGCGTGAGCCTCTTGATCTGGCTGCTTTATCTCTGGTAATGGACAGGTATTTCTTGGTACGTGGCTTTTCTTGTTACTTCCAAACCTGCCTGGCAAGCATGCTAAAGGTGCCACAGAGCAGATGCGACTATCTTCTCTTCGCTTCTCCACATGCAGGGTTCACACCATTCCCAGGACCCCTATTAACTTTCTTACAAGGTGCTTCGTACCTTGAGCTCTTTCTCTGTCTCACTGCTATACATTGCTGCTACAAGTATTGCAGCCGAGGCTGCTGATAGACCACAGTGGCTAGTAAATATCTGTGGCCAAGTGAGTGCTGAGTGGGTGCATGATGCACTTTGCTCAGGTGAAAGAAGTAGTAATATGTTTTATAGGTATGGGGTAGTGGTTTTAACAAGATTTGAGGGCTAGGCACACTGTTGTTTACTGCACGGAGGACAGGATTATGCAAAATTGCCAAGGAGACCCTTCAGTTGAGGCACAAAGTTCAGACTGGGCTCCCTTGCTTTACAGCTCCTCCTCAGAGAAGTCTGTCTGGATGCGACAAGATCCAGTCCTGGTCCCAGACTTGGACAATGGTTTATTGCTAAAGAATTACATGCACAATCAATCCTAGGTGCAATTCAGTGAAGTGTACAAAGTTTTAGCATGCTATTTTCACTCACCACAGATCTGTTGCTGCTAAGGGATCTTCCAAACTTGAGGGATAACCTGGAGAGGCGTCACCAGCCCCAGGGGAGATCCTGGTGTGTAGCCTGCTGCCTTGCAAGGAGAGCTCAATGGGCCCTGGGGCTATGCCTGGATTTATGGGGTAAGATGATTGACTTTTTCGCATGGCAGCCAAATTTTGGCTGGCGTGAGCTAGCTTTTGCTTGCTGTGCTCGTACCTGCTTCAGGCACAGCCCGTGTCATGTGGGTGATGTGGCAGCACTCAGCAGCCGCCAGGCTCTTGTTCCTGGTCGCCCAGGCCCACCAGTGCTGTCGGCCTTCCCCAATGGTCCAGCTGTGATGTGACCACGAGCCCGGGGAAGGCGGGGATGGGCCTGCCTAGACTATGACCGGGAGGGCCGGGGCCCCGGGCCCGCTTTCCTCCCTTCTCCCGCTGATCTCCAGCAAGCGGTCCAGCAAGACGCCCGTGGGAGCATTGTCCCAGCGGGACATATCCTCCCCCAGCTTCCGCAGCTGCCTCCATATGTCCACTCGCATCGTATTTAACTCCTTCCTCACCACGTTGTTTCTCGCTGCTGCCTGGGGGGTGTTGCTGTGCTGCCACTGCTTCTTCCCCTGCCACTTGCCCCTCGCCACCTTCCCCAGGGAGTACTGGGGAGCTGCGCTGGAGGAGGCGACACTCTGCAACACCTCCGGGTCGTTTCTCTCCCTGGGCTGCCTCCTGCCCTTGCTGCCACTGCTCACCCTGCCGCAGGCCACCCCGGCCTCCCTTGCCCAGGCAGCCCTGGCTGGCTGCTCACCCCTCTCCTTGCTGTGCTTGAGCTCGAACGGTGCCAAGTCAGAGTCGGTGGCTTCTCGCCTCACTGCCCGGCTCACCTGTGGCAGTGCGGTCCCCCTCCTCACGCCTTCTTCCATGCCCGCCCCCTCTTTCTTCCCAGTGCCCTGGGCTGCACTTGGGGGACCTGTGTTGCCTTTGAACCTTTCCCGCGCCTCGAACGCCGCACCGTAGGCGCTGGGAGCCTTGTGCTGCTCTAAAGAGGGGCTGTCACCCGGCTCAGCCCACGTTTCACTCTCCCACAGTGCATCGTCGCCTCTGTAGGGAGCATTAGGAAGGACCGTGATGACGTCGTGCTTGGCCCCCAGCGCCGCTTTTAACTTTTCCACCCTGGCCTCGCAAGCTCGGTGGTCTGTGCCCTTCTCTTTCAGGGTCTGTATGTTTTGCACTAACACTCGGATCGCTCCTTGAACCTCCTCTACAGCTTTTGTACTGATCGCGAGTCTTTCCTTTAACTGCTGATTTTCACTCATGATCGCCTTTTTCTGTTCACATACTTCCTGGTACTGCAAGACACTTCTAACTTGTTCCACAGCTGCGACGCTTTCGCGGGTTTTGCCCTCTTCGAGTTTAACTCGTTGCACTTTTACCTCAGCTTTCAATTTGTCGTTCTCCTCCTTCAGGTTCTGAATCTCTGCTTGGGCTATCTGCTTTTCTTCTGCTAAGGTCTTGGCCACCAACCACACTGCCCACGCTCCGGCACATTTTAAGAATTTTCGGGAGAAGAGTTTCGACTTGGTAGTTTCTTTTAATTTTGCGAACTCCTGCTCTGCCTGCTGGATACTCTTGCAGGAGTTTGGTCCCCAGGGATTCGGTCCCCACTGAATAACCCAATTCCCCAACTCTGTCATTTCTCCCAAAAGCGTGGGGAGAAGTGCCTGCTTTAGGAGTGGATTGACTACACTTCCACTTTTAATTGTGATTGATCTAACTGTAAAGAAATGTTTTTTCCTTCTTTCTTGGCTCTCCTCAAGGTATTTCCACCTATCTGTATTCCCCCTTCCTTTACAGAAAAGCCAGCTCTAAACTAGAGTTCAGTCAGGCTGAGAGAAAACAGCAGTGGCTCACTCCAATTTAGGCTGCTGTTCCGCTTTTTTTCCCCAGTGTTCCCCTTCTTTCCAGAGGGTTTTCTCACGCAAGGACACATACGTGGCTTTCTAAGGCCACAGCTGAAGTGGGTGGAATTTGTTCCTGTGTCCACAGATGCTTAGAGGGATCCCGGGAGTATTCCTCCTAGGAGAAGGCAGCAGGCTTTCTCTCCCTCAGGTCTTCTACCTTCAAGATTTTCAGTAAGTCTTTAAGGCTTGCTTCAGTTACACCCCAAATTGGGCAAAGCACTTTAATCAAGACCCTTGCCAGGACTACAGGAATGTGAGTCAGCCTCGCTCCGTGCTGCCTCCCGAGAGCTGCCAAGGCTGTAAGGGCTCACGGGCGGTCGTGTGCTGTCTCCACCAGCTCGAGGCCCTGCAGCCTGTGCCAGCGGAAAACACTTTGAGTGAGAGAATCTGTTGTTTCACTGAGTAAAACTCTGATCAAACATTTCTCACTAATCCACTAACTGAGATACTAGCAATTATAGACTACATAATCTGCAGCGTTAGAAAGGGGATAGAAGGAGAAAACCGTCAGCGTCGGAACTGCCACCCGCACACACAGCCCACGCCGCTATGGCTTCCCCGCATTGTGCTCACCCATCCGCTGTCCCGGCGAGGGCCTCGCTGATGCTATAGCCTCGTTGTCCACCTTGCCAGAATGATTGGGGGGGTTCTTCCTCCTCCTTCTCTAGGGTCCTCCTGGGGCTGTTTCCATGCCTTCTCTAAGGCTCTCCTCGCCTTGCTCCTTTGTGGCTGCTTCCCGGTGTCCTGTGCCCCGTGCTGGCTGTCTTTGCAGAGCTTTATGTGCCCCGGAGACTTGTTCCTTACTGGTTGTGCTGCCCCTCGGCAAGGCGGTTCCCAGCCCCCAAGGTCGCATTCCTCTTGTTGTTTATAGCTCTGGGGCTGCTGGTATCACCCCGTGCCTGTGGATTCAAGGCCTCTGCTATCATTCCCGGCCTGTACCCCCCCACACTGCATTTTTACCCATGGGTTCACAGTGCTGGGAGGAAGGGTGCGCTGCTGCCTGCTCCATGCTGCCGGAATGCAGCCTGGGGGGGGGGCCAAGGGAAGCCTTTCAGCCCTCCATGCCCAAAGCAGTGCCAGCCCCCAACGCAGAGAGGTGAGGACCACCAAGTTGTTGCACACCAAGGACCACCAAGTTGTGGCAATTTCTGTTGAAGCCACATAACCCCATGCTAAGCTCCTGGCAAGCCGAGGCCAGGTGATGCAAGGCTGGCTTCTGAGGCCTGGTGGAATTATTACAAATCCTGTGGCCGGGTATGGGCAATGGCAAGGCTAAACCGCGTGAGCCCATGTTGTCCCACCAGCAACCTGGTGCTTTGCCTTTGATTTCAGCTCAGTAGCCTGCAGAAGCTGAGCAATAGCCTTTGCTTTCCTGCTGGCTTCGCTCTCCTGAGGCTTCCTGGACGGATGCGTCAGGAGGGAAACTCCTAGGGTCCTTCCTCGGGACACGCTCTGGCCTCTGCCAGAGCCATCCTGCAGAGAAACAAGTCCCCATATCCCTGCAATAAGAAGAAGTACTCAAAGTTCCCCTGGGTGCAACTGTCAAAACATACAAGTCCCTGCTTATAAACCCCATTGAGAGACATCTGAAGCTTTGTAAACTAGAAGAGGTAACAGGATTAAAGCTGAAATTTGACAAGACAGCTAATTTTTAATTATTTCCAACTCATTTCTAATTTCTACCTTGTTCTGAATATTTAAAAGCCTTTCCAAATATATTTCACAAGTTTCAATAACAAGTAACTGGATGTGGCATTATAGCAATTTATAATCACCTCTTAAAATGGAGATCTAAATTAATCTTTCTACATCTCATTAGTTTAGCTATCAGAGATCTTTTACAAGATAATTGGCTTTCAGTGCCTTTAATTTAATTTAATTTATTAATATCTTACATCTATATTTCATAGATGCTGGTTTAATTATTGAACTGATACATCTCAGAAACATAATTCTTTTATATAGCACCCAACTTCTGCTTTTAGGGCTCAAGAGCCTTTTAAAGATGTTTTAATGATAAAAAATAAGTTCTTGTTTGTGTTTGCTTTTACAGTTAATATCAATTTACCTTTGCCTTAGGTTCTCATGAGGGGAAATTAGATCTTATTTTGGAATTAGGACCTTGGAACATTCTGTTTAGCAAATGAGACTAATTTCATTCCTATAACACCACTTGCTATGCGAACTTTATGATGCTGCCAAAGGACAGATAATGGACGGCCAAGCTAATAAAATAATGTTGAATAGATAGTCAATTAATGGCTGGTAGATACATACGAAAACAAACTCGGCATGCAGCAGCATGAAGGAAACCCTGTTTCCCATGGGTTTGTGTCTCGTGACAATTCCCAGGTGCCAAGGACTCATTCCGTGTCCTCTGCTCCCCCAGGGCTGCTCCCAGTCCCCTGGGAACTGGGGCCATGAGGAAGCAACCGGCTCCTGTTTTGGTGAGGACAGACAGACCACCAGACCGTGTGATCCCAGGCGCTCCCTTCCTTAGGAAACTCACCTAAAAATATGTCCTCTCCTAGGGCCGAACAGCAACGCTGAAACATCTGACAGTAAATGTAATGATGATAACTGATGTTTTATGAATAATCCAGGGTAGTTATAATATTTCAGCTTCCCCTGTCCTCCTCAGGCTCTAACACAGTCTATAAAAGCTGCACTGCTACCCTACGCTGTCTCCTTTTGCCATTACCTCCCATGTCTTCAGCAGGTCTTGTCGGTGACAAGGTGAGACTGGGGTAGGGTACAGAGACACACCTGGCTCAGGGACACAGCAGTGCCCGTTGTGCTCGGGTACTTGCTCAGAGGGTGCTGAAGGGCTGAGTCACCCCCTGTTTGGTGGCCCCGCAGAGCTGAGAACTGCCAGCCCGTGACAGCAGTGAATTTGCATCTTGCATCCAGATGCCCCTTGGGGGACACCCTGCAGGAAAGAGGTGTTTTGGGGGTGATGGAGTTTGGCCTTTTACAGGTAGCAGGAATCACATGGGTAATGCCCGAGGGGAGAAAGCCTCTGTCAGTCCCCTCCCCGAATTTCCCTTCTGACCACGTTGCCATGTGCGCCCTCCAGCTGTGACCCCCAGCAGCTTTGTGGGACTCGGAGCCAGCTGCTTCCCCACCAGCATCAGGTCCTGGTGGCCCTCGGAGGGCCGCTCTGGGCCAGGGGGTGCTGCGCTCTGTGAGTGGCAGGAGTCGATTCGACACAGCCAGCTGGGGAAAAAAGCCCAAGGACCCCCTCTGGTGTCAGGAAAAACGGTTGGCAGGGGCTCCCTGCGCGCGGGTTGCTCATTGCCTCCTCCGAGCGTTTTCTGCCTTCCCCAGGGCCTCCTGGCAGGGGGGTCCCAGCCTGGCGCTGGCGCAAGGCCAGGCTGCACACCGCAGGGACCGTGGTGCTCGTGCCCCCCGAGCATGGGCAGCAAGCTCGGGGCTCCCGCACCGCGAGCTACTGCACTGCTCCTTCCCCGGAAGAAAAGGGCAGCAGAGTTCCTGCTGCTCTTTCATGGTGGGTTTTGGATAGTTTTAACGGCCTTTTGTATTTTAGCAACATTTCACCATTTAAAAATAATTTTAAGAGAATAAATGCTGCCACTCTTTCCTCTCTCCAGCCCTACTCCACATGCTCCAGGTTTGCTTTGCTCTTTCATGTAAAGCCATCTGAAAGCAAGACATACAGAAAATGCAGATGCTCTGCAAGCAAAGAGGGTTACTGACAACCAGGGACAGGCAGCGCTCGGGTGTTGAGGTGTCCAAGCAGCCCCGTGGGGCTTGGGCAGCTCTGCGGTTCATGTGGGTTGTGCCAGGACAGAATCCTGCTCCGCAGCTGCCCCAGAGGCTCCGGGCACAACAAACTGCAGCCCAAGGCAGGTCCTGGAGTGCCTGTTACTAAAACTGCGCCAATAATGAATTGTTCGGGTGATTAATCAGACCAGAAAGAAGGCCAACCAGGTTCATTTCAGATCAATCTCAAGCGAACATTTTTGGTTGTTTAGGTTTCATAGCAAAATGAAAAATCACCCCAAAAGAGGTTTCCTGAGGTCAGCCAGGAGGGTTTTGCTGTATTCAGTTTAACCCCTCCTGTCTGAAATGCTGATATAATTTCACTGACTCAGGTTGGCATTTACAAATATTTTTGCTCAATCCAAACCAACGTTTTCCATGAATAAATGACTGATCCCGCCACATCCCTGAGCTCGAGTCTCCCACAGGCTGGGGTGGCTGTGTGTTCATCCAGGTCAGCTCCTGGCCTTGGCACTCTCGTGAGAGCTATGAGGGGACTCTTCCCAAAAATGCACTGGGAAATAACCCTTCAGCTACCCCACAGGCCTCTAGCTGTGCAGAGAAGAGAAGGAAGGGGTCCAGAACATGAACCAAGGCCTGGATCTGGTCATCTGTGTTTCTGTCACTGTAACACAAACCTTTTAGCCCAGCCCGCCAGAGGAGAAGGCAGTTAGAGTCCCTTGTCATTAAAAAAAAAAAAAAAAAAAAAAAAAAAGGGGAATAAGGGTCCATTTGATTCAGTTCTTTTGGGGGCTTAACCAGTGATAACACTCGCTGCCTTGGAAGTCAGGTGCACAGGTAATGAAAACTTGCAGTCGCACTCCAGCTTTTCTCCATTAGCAATGCCACCTGCAGCCAAGTCCGAACTCTGAGGACTGGTCTTTAGGGTATCTTAAAATTCTTGCTATTTCCAACAGGATTAACTTGCTTAACCATTTGTGTGCTGGAGCCAAGGAATAACCTTGAAAGTAACTGCAGGAGGCAAAGGGGAAATGACTGTGGAGCAAGGAGGCCAGCAACAGTGGGCACTTCCATGGCTTCTCCCAGCTGTGCCCTCTCTCACACAGTGGCCCCTGAGGACTGCAGCTGCCCCCTGCCCCCTGCAGTCTCGCTGAGCTCCAGCAATGCTGGAAAGTGCCTGTGGCTGCACCAAGCCGCCCGTGCAGGGACGCTGCCTTGCAGAGGCCTTCAGTCTCCTCCTGAAGGTCGGAGGAGATCAGTCCTTGCAGACCATGCTGGGTAAGCACGATAACAGGGTCCATGAGAAATTACAGGGCAGATGCCTTTTAATGGGACCTTGTTGTCCTGAGTCCTGATAATGGCCTGGTTGTTTGGGGATTATGGTGCAGTTTATAGTTGGCCTTATTTTAACTTTCATCTCAGCTGACTGTGGTCACTGAAGTCAGCTCACTTATCCGGGTGGAAAGGCTCAGTGTGCAAATCCTCCTGTGGAAAAACTTCTGGGTGCCGCCCTTGTGAGTGCTCCCTTTGTCTTTGCTCTAAGGGCAGTTCGTCCTGTGGGGCAGAACCCAGGTGCCATCTCAGTGGTGTCAGGGCAGATGAGTGATGGAACCAACAGAGCTGCTCCGGTCCCTCCCCTACTGATTTCCCCAGCCAAGCCGAATCCCGTAGAGCCAGGTCCCTGTGATCCTGTGCTCACATGTTGTTCCTGGGAGATGCCCGCTGCTCACCTAATGCTGACTGGCAGGGGTCACGTCTCCACAAACCGGGATCAGCCTAAGTCTCCCAAGGTGCGTCACTAAGACTCTTAGGGCTAAACTCACCCCTGCGTGCAAGTGCTGAAGGAGCATGGCTGCAGCAGGGATGTGCCCGGCTCCTCATTCCCCATCCCCGTGCAACTAGCAGCGACCTGACAGCCCGCCCCTGGCTGCAGTCTGCATTTCCCGCTTTGTTTGCTGGATAGTCCCTGCACACGCTGGCTCTCCTGCGCATCTGGGCCAGGGGGTCACCCGTGTCCCTGGCAGGCACAAGCTGCGCTCAGTCGCTGCTTCGTTTCTGGGTACAAATGCAGGTGGCCTGCAGCACGAGGGTCCTTTGCCTCTGAGAAAATGCACCATGCACAGGCTGACCATGGCAAAATATCCCTGCTGTTCACAGGGTGGTTTCTGGTGCGTGGGTTACGGGAGGTGGAAAGGCAGGTGCTGAGTCATGTCAGACCCAGTTGTGTGTAAAAATACAATGTTCCATATGTCTTAACATAATAAACATGTTAAACAGGAATGGGGTGTGTCTCTATCCATCTCTAAGGTTTTATATAGTCCAAATTGTGTTTTTTTTTTTTTTAAACCAAGTGGAGGTAGAGCAGTGTGCTGGTTTCAGGGGAGAGAAAGGAGTGGGAGGCAAGAATATCACATCCTATTTCCTCTTTTAAACACTTGGCAAGGGAGCGAACTTTCCATTCCCATCTGGCACAAGCAGACTAAACACAGGTTCCCTTCTGATAGCCATCTGCGCTCTCCTGCTACCTTTTCCCATCAGTCCTTGGCAGCCAGAATGCAAAGCTGCGCACTATTTAAAGACACTTGAATTTAGGGAGTGTAACCAAATCATCTCTTTCAGTTACCTTCCACCCCGGCTCGGGTGTGGGGAGAGCCAAGCCAAACAACAACCTTGGTTAATCAACAGGCTCAGCACATGAAAGAGGCTCCGCTTCCTATTTGTGACCGCACAGATGTTGTTTATCTTGGATCTTTCCATGTTGGTCCCTGGGGATTAAATCACAGGCCTTTAGATGGGGTGTGAGTGATTGCTTTTCTCTTGAGGAGGCCAGTAACAAGTCCCCGGCAGCCCCACTCCCCTACCTAGCTCCTCTGCGTCTCCTGTGGTCCGGCAGCTCGGGCTGCCCTGGCACCACGCTGGTGCACGATGCGCGAGCGGGACCCGCTGAGGGCCTGGCAATGTTGATCGCCTGATGCCAGCGAGTTCGCCGAGCCCTGGCAGGGTTGTGACGAGCCATCGCGCTGCCCTTTCCGCGTAGCTGTGACGTGCCGAGCGGCCCTGCTGCACTTGTCACAGACTGCGTGCGGCCTAACGTGTCTCTTCCCTAAATGACGGAGCATGTGCCCCAGAGCAGGGCAGGCGCTGGGCAGTGTGTGCAGCCGCACGCGGTGAGCCGAGTGCCTGCAAAGCTGCCCACTCCCCGGCAGGGAGCGTGTACTTGCCGTCCAACGCAAGTCTTCCGTGCTGAGGAGGAGGATGTGGAGGAGGAGAGCAGGAAGCGGCCCGGCTCCCTGCCACAGCACATGCAGCTCTCCTCTGCCTCATACCAGAGCAAACCCTTTCTCTGAACCCTGGGCAAGCACCTGCTCCTGCTGCATGCTCAGCTCCTCGGGCAATCTCCTCTGTGCGGGATGCGGCAGTGCCTGCATTTCGGCAGCCACAGTGGTGGGCCGGCTGCTGAAGCCTGATCCCTGTCCAGCTGCTCCTGCCAGGCCTAGACTGCCTGCACCTAACGCAACTGGAGCAGGGATGGGGCTACGCTGTGTCCGGGGTATTTTCAACCCTCCCGGTAGAGACGCCCTCCATGAGGCAGAGAGGTTGGTTTTTCTGCTGCTCTGATTCCGCTTCAGTCAAAAGCATTGGGTCAGCAGGGAACTCAGCACCCACTTGAGACACAGCCAACCGCAAGGCCAGGCCTCACAGGGAGAGACCCGCAACTAGTGGGAGAACCAGCTCATTCCCCACTGTTTGGCTCCATCTTTGCTCTGGAGATTGGGTCACGGAACAGGGAATGAGGGGCCTCCCCAGAGCAGAAACATTTAGCAGCTTTGCTACTCATTCTCGGCGTCCCCAAAGAAGCACTTAGTGCCCAGATCTCTGCCTTGGTGAGAGCCATCAGGGCAGAAGGCAGAGGATAACTAGCCTACCCTGCTAAGTAGGAAGCTGAGGATTTTATGGGATTACTTCTTGCTCCTTGACAGATGTAGGCCTTTTTAGGTCAGGGCTAAGGTCACCATTGAGCATCACGGTTTCGTTTAACAGACATCAGTGAGACCCGTTGACGCAGCGCAGCATGGGGCGGGTGCACGAGAACATGCCAGCGCTTGCACACGTGCGTGCACGAGCGAGGATAAGCACACGCTGCTGGGGTCCCGCGGCCCGGCCTCCGTGCGCTCGCATCCTGGCAGTGCCCCCGGCTCCTCAAGGCCAGCGGAGATGGTCAAAACCTGCAAGGACCCAGGCGCCCCCATGGGCAAGGTGGCTCTTGCTCTGACTTTAACCCAATATTGAGCGGAGCTCAGGGCTTTTGGCATCGATTTGCTCTCCTCAGTTGTTTTGACTCCTTGGGAATCAATTCAGCTGAGCTCAGGGGACTCCTCAGGCTGCCCCTAACTGTGCAGATCATGTAAGCCATGTAAGCACGGACATTACAGAGTGAAAAACGAGGGCAGCAAGCAAGCCAATGCTGGCTGCACAGCCCTTCCCATGCGGACAAATCCCAGGAGCTGGGGAGAGCCTGGAGAGTGCTGTCCCTGAGCTGAGGGCTAACGTGCCGAGAACTGCAGGGCTCCTGGAGCTCAAGCCCCAACTCCGACACGGCCATCGCTGTGGCCCGGATTCAACTATTTCCCAGGGCACTGGCCGGTCAGAGCAGGCCCTGAATTTAAATTTGTTAAAATAACTTTTTGCAAAACATTAGACAGAAAAAAATGTTTCCACAGTTTTGTTTCTAAATTCCAAATGGGAAAGAGTTTATTTTTTTGCTCGGAAACTTTCCCTGTAGGATTCGCAGCCCTGGCTGGGAGACAGGGAGTTCCTTTCCCAAATGGAGGCGACCCCACGCCAGTCACGTCACCACTTGCAGCCTCGCTTGCCCCCTCGGCATCCGGCTCGTCGGCACGCCAGCCCTGCCCCTTGTTTCCGCTGGCGGGGCTTAAATTTAAGCGGGGCTTAAATTCAGGCTACTCGCATCATTTCAGGTAAGTTGTGGAGGAAAATGCTTAAGAGTCCAGACAGGGGGGTGAAAACCTGTGGCCACGGCCCAGCTGCAGCGTTATTTCTGTGCTGTGGCTGCGGGTAGGCACGGATGCTCCTGTGGGAATAGCGAGGGCCCACGCCTCACCTGCTGGCTGCTCCCCTGCTTTGGTTGTTGGGGATTTGCAGCAGAGGAGTGAATTGCTGCTGTCACTTGTTTGTCTTGCATTATTTTTATACTCCCCTAAACACAAAACATTAGAGATTTATAAATTCAAGAGTAAAAAAGAAAAAAAAGAAAAAAAAAAAAGAAGAAAAGCCATAAGAGCTCATTTGATTTCAATCAGCTCTGCTCCCTGGAAATCTGTTTTCCCAGCTGAGAGTCCAAGTGCTGCCGTTTGTGCCCCCGGGTGACAAGGGTGTCCCCATGCAATGAAGTGAGGGATCTGGTAAGCATGCGGGATGGGCAAGAAAAGCAGGAGTCAGGATGTGCTGACTGCTTTTACTAGCTCCCACTGCAACCCAAAAGCAAAACCCTCGTAAGGTGCTGGGCAGGGCTCGGCATCGCTCCCAGCGCTGTGGCAGGGCAGGAACAGAGCCGTTCCTTCTGATTTTTGTCAAAATGAACCCCAAATCCAATGCTGTTTTACTTCCTCTCCCCGTGTGCTGCCCTGCAGCTGTGGAGCCGCGTGCTGCACGGATGTTCCCCAGCTCTGCGTCACAGGAGGAGCAGGAATCCAGCCTTGCAGGCTCGGGGATGCAATGAGCTGATTGTTGGGACATGCAGGGCTTCAAGTGGTGGCCCCGCTGCCACAGAGCTAACGGGGCTCCATGGCTCTCACCCCTCTGAAAGCTTAGCTGCCGAGGGAGCATTTTCTGATCAAGGCACAGGGTAAAAACCTGCTCTGCATGGGCTACCGTCGAATAACATCCCTTTACGAAGCCAGAGCGAGGGTGCCTCGCTTCCCAAAGTGCTGCCAAGCTGCTGATGGTTAAGCACGAGAATGAACCTCTCGCCAGCGTGGAGCCAAGGCGAGTAATAAAAGCGTGATTCTGCATGGCTCCCTACAGGAATCGGCTGGCCCCGAGGCCGATGTTCTCACCAAGCTAGCGGTAAGTAATCTGCCCAATCTGCCCACGGATGTGCTGGGAGGCTTCCTCCCACAAAAAGCCATCATCGAGGTATAACCACCAACCTACCTGGCTGCGCCACCCAGGTGCCAAGCCAGCCCTGCCTTTTGCACCAAATGCAGCCCGCACCTCCTGTCCCTGAGGCAGCCCCTCTGCAGACCATGAGGCAGCGATCGAGGCACCTCAGCCTCGTGCTCTGGGGACCACTTCTCTTCTCACCCCTCTTTGCCACCAGGCCGTGTCCCCAGCTTGCCCAGCACAGACAGGCACAAGGGGAACGCGCTTGCTGCTGCAGGAGCTCGGCACTGGCAGCGACTCAGCGTCGCCCCTGCCTCTTGCAGGAGGGCTTGTCTGCACCTACCCGAATTCCCATGCACTTGCAGGGCCCAGATCAGCTCCTCGTGATTCTTTTTAATCTGGCACAAAGAAGGAGCTTGCTGAATCTTGATGCAAAAACACCCACGTGCACTGCGATTATATAATATGCATATAAGAAGATTAAATTATCCGGTCTGAGGAAACACATGCACGCATGTATGTACACATTTTTATGCAGTCTGGGGGCTGACTAGGTGGAACTAAGGACAAGGTCTCTCTTGCATTAAACTTTAAAGTTGGTGCTCAAACACTGGGGCAAGTGACGTCCACGCACAGGCAGGCGTGTGGACAAGGAGCCGCAGCGGCTGCATTTGAAGGTGCAGCACAGTAACTGCAAGGATCATTCACCAGGTGTGTGCGTAGCAACCCCCTTTTCTGGCAAAGCCTGAGTCTTACTCAGCCCTGTGCCTTTTCCAGGCTAAATAGTTCCCCAGGGCAGCCGAGGAGCAAAGCAGGACTTGCCAGCTTAGGGCAAGGGGCTTCTCGTGGGGCCGGAAAGCGGAGGAGAGAGCGGTCACCAAAGCCACTGGCGGCGCCTGCACTGTGCTGGGCGCAGCACGTTGCCGAGGAGCCGGCGAGCCCTGCCTCATGGACATGCTCTGGACTTCGGATGAAACTGCTGAGGCCCAAGGCTTTTGCCCAAAGGTGAACCTTATTTTCTAGCAATTTGAAGCCAAGAGGGTGACACAGGAAATGTGCTTCACCCATGACTGCCCACAAGCCTCTCACATTTTCTGGCAGCAAATGGATTTGCCTCCTTCCCTTCCTCTGCCCTTATTGATTCCCACTGTTTTGCTAAAGATAGCTTGGCCTTGGGTAGCTGCTCCTTCTGTTTGCCTCCAGCTGCAGGTCCTATGGCAAAAGGCTTCCTGAGGAGCAGGGCTGGGCATCTACTGTCAATTTTATAGGTTGTGGGCATTTATAAGCCTGCCTGCAGACATAGAGAGGGAGACCAGAGAGCTCTTGGCTGCAATGAGCTTTTGAATCCCAAATCAGTGACATGGGATCTGGTCCGCCCAGGTGCCTGGCCTTCTGAACATCCCAACAGGCTCTTCCTCCCAGGGAAGCATCCCTGCGCGTTCACTCTGTCCATACAGTTGCCCAGGTGGCTCATGTGGCTGTCAAGGGGCCAGGTGCCCATTCCTTGCACACTTGTCCCCTAAAAAACTTGGGAGTTTGGGTTGGTGCTGCCACCTGCTCCCATTTACCCCCCTGGTCGGCTCTGGCTTCTTGGGCCTGCAGCTGCATGTTGCCCTAAGCAGCCTGCACAGTGTTTGCAGCCCCGGGGACACGTGGGGCCCAGAGGTCTGCATCCCGTGGCCCCACAGGGGGTCCCACAAAAAAAAAAAAAAAAAAAAAAAAAAAAAAAAAAAAAAGGCGGGGGGGGACCCTGCCCCCCACGAGGGAGAGCCGGGGTCGTTGGAGGCAAAGGCGCCGCATCGCGACGTGACTCCCTGTCGCGACCGGCCGCGGCAGCACCGTCTTTCTGTCCTTCCCTTCCCCGACCTCGCGCGCGTGCGCCAAGGCCACGCGGGCTCCGCCACGGGCAGCGCGCGCCGGGGCCATTCATGAAATTGGTGACGTCGCGCGGGGGTGGGCGTGGCCCGCGGGCCCGGTCCCGCCCCCGGGGGCTATATAAGGGGGTCGCGTCGCGCCCGGCGCGGCTCGCACGGGAGGCGGCGGCGGGAGCGGCGGTTCCGGCGCGCTCGTGTCCGCGGCGCTTTCCGTGGGTGCCGCTGTGGGTCGGTGCCTGCCCCGCCCCGCTGGGACTTCATGTCTGTGCTCTGCCCGTTGCCCTGGTGAGTGGGCGCCCCAGGGCGGGAGGGGGAGCCCGTGGGGCGGCCGCGCTGCGCGGGGCTCCCGTGGGTGCCCTTTGTGGCTGCCGCGGCGCCGCTCCCGTGGGCGCTGCGTGGGGCAGCGTGAACGGACCGCCAGGAGAGGAACTTTGGGGATCCGCTTCGCTTTTTCGAGGCGTTTCTGGGGTGGGCATTGCGCTGTGGCCCGGAGCGCTGGCGTAGCCCGCCCCGCCGGTGCGCGGTTCCCGCGGTTGTAAAACGGGTCGGTGGGAGCTGGAGCTCTGAGAAACGGCGACCGAGAAACCTCAGCGGCTGCGCCTAGGTCCTGCCAGGGGGCCCTTCTCTGCCGCTTCGGGGGCAGGAGTCTAGGAGTGGGGTGGAAACTGATGTTAAAACCTCCCAAGGGTCTTTTGAGCCACGGCCTCGGAGAGAAACGCGATTGCTGTGCCCTGGGTGCTGGAGTTGCTGGGTACCGAGGTGCTGCTCTCCCTTCCCAAGGGGACAGGAAGGAAGGGGCTGGGAACAGCCTGGTGACCACCCCTGCTGTAGTGTCTTGATGCACCTCAGGTTTTGTTCAGTCCTTCTGGAGCCCTCGGATAATTTCAGTGCTGTCTTTGGTTGCAGCCCTGATTATCTGAGATCAGCTGAGATGACTGAAGTGATGATGAACACCCCAGCTATGGATGAGATCGGGCTAAGCCCCCGCAAGGATGGCCTCTCGTACCAGGTAAGTGCTCCTGCAGTGGATCCCCATAGGCTCCCCAAGGCTGGGGGCGAGCTTGGCATGATGCACCTTTCTGTAGCCTGGCCCAACAGCCAGTCTTGCTGCAGTGAGAACTAGTCAACAGACTGGAATGCTTGCTTGGCAGGAGCAATTTGTCAGAAATACTGCTTGCTATCGGGCTGGATCTGCAAAGGACTTCATTGCTTCTGGAGTGATGAAGCTCCCACTTGTTTAGCATTCTTGGGGGCTCAGTGGGAGATCTGCTAAAGTGGGATTTGCCCCTGTCACAAGGGGGAGAAGGCTCTTGGGCATATACGTGTTCTTCCTGGAGCAGATGGGAGATGTTTATACAGTGTGCAAATCTTTTGAGTTATTTTTCTCTTTTCCTGACTGCTGTGGACCTATCTGAGGGGGCTGATGGTCTTCCATAGCTCAAGGTAAGGCCAGAGACAGCCCTGAGGTGTCAAGAGGAGATAATGGGTGCCTGAAGGTGGGAGCTGCTTTCATGGTGAAAGTTGTGGATGATGCCTTTAACTGTTAACCTCTAGATCAATGGCTGGGGTTAGCAGATGGTCTTAGAAACCACTTTAGTCTTACTGCTTAAGTTTGTCATGTATTTCCTGGCTTATAGTTAATCACAGGACAAGTGTGTGCATTAGACTGGTTTTCCTGGCTCTTCCAGGAAACTTGTTGATGAGATTTAGCACAGAAGTGGAGTGCATGCAGCTGACTTGCATCTGGTCTTTGCACAGAGTAGCTCTTAATGGTGGGTCCTGATGCAGAGTTCTTCCCTTGAAGATTACACAACCTTCATGGAGGCCCTTGATGTAAGCGTGCATTCAAATTAGGTGTGCTGTTGTATGCGTGTGTATTTAAGTCCAAAAAATGAGCTGTGAGTCTATAACAGTGAGTTGAAGCATGAAATCAAGTGAACTTTGGGCTGTAGCTTGGGCCTCCAACATCAGCCAGTGCTGCAGGGAAGGAAATGGGATGTGTAGCTGCTCTTAGGTCTGCATCTGGACCATGCAAGCATGTTTTATTGCCTGCATGTAGGAATAGCTGTGCTGTGTGCTCTAGTTAAAGGAAAGCATATGGCCTTGTTTTTTTTCCCTCCCATGGAGGGAGTGTGCAACAGTGGGAATGGTCATTAATCCCGAAATGATCAGACCAACCCCTACATGCTGGATGTTCAAGCAATTGTGTTAATGGGTCACCATATGAAGAAGCTTAACCCAGGCAGGTCAAATGCTTCTGTTCATTTCTCCAAATTCTTTAGTTCTGCCCAGTGTGGCAGAATCTAGGTACCCTGCTTGCTCTAGCCATTGCCCCAGCAAGGCTTTTCCCCACAGTGCTAATGACCTTGATAAAATCTGTTTGGATGAATGGGTTGTTAGTAGATCATCTGAACCTGGAGAGTGTGAGTCATAAACTCTGATGACTTGCTTTTATGCAGGGCTTATGCATCTTGGATCTCCTTTCTGTAGTGTTCTAGTCATGGATTGCTTTCTTCAAATAAGATCTGCAAGATCTCTTAACAATGTGCCTACCACTAAGTAGTCTGCTGTGGTGCAAGCCAAACTGATGGCAAAAGGCTCCTTTTGGTGATTGTACAGAGAAGTTGCAGTCTGGATTGAGGGCCAGAAATAGAAGATCCTGATAGGATATGAGCCATGTGTGGGCTGTGTATGAGGTCTGCTGCTAAATCAGGTTAGTGCAAAGAGGATTGGAGAGCAGGCTGCAGCCTTCTTCTAGCACTTAGGCTGAAAACGTTGTGGCATAAATCAAGGTAAGTTGAAAACCTCAAGTCAATTCAAGTTAAAATGGCAAGGACAAATCAAATGCAAGCGGTACTGCGAACACCTGGTTCTGCCTCAGACTTTGGCACTTCTTGCTCCGTCCTGCTGATGGAGAGACTGTTTGGTACATGGAAAATTGTATGCTAGTCTGAGTGCTGTAGTGCAATAATTTAAATCCCGACAGAGCTAATGGCGCATGACCGCCTCTGTGCTGAGACTTGCTCTAAGCTGCATCTTCCTCCACCAAGCTGCAGAGTCGGTCTTCCAAGGTGCAAGTGTAATAAGTTGGCTGTGGGAGGCAAGAGCAGAGGGCCAAGATGGGAGAGGCAGGCTTTTCAAATGTTTCTTTTCCAGCAGAAGAACTTGGATTTTCTCTTACTTTAGAGATGACCGTAAACTGGTGTTGAAAATGTTGTCTTTTGAGTTGTGTAGAGGAGGGCCTGCCTGGGAGCTGGTCCCCCAGGTGCTGGCAGTGAGATGGGGCTTGGCTTCTGCCACCACATTCAGATGTGAAGTGGCCTGGGTCAGAGGATGGTTCAGCAGCTCTGCTGAGCTGTGAAGAAAATCAGCGTCTGCTGCAGGTAGGCTTGTCGTACCAGCAGTACTGCTTTAAAGTGTTTCGGCTTTTACCAGGAGGTAAACTGCAGATACAAATAAATTTTACCAAGTGTAAGCTTTGCTTTGCTTCCCCTTGCTCTGTGGAGTTCACTAACTTCAGGGTTGTTCCTGTCTGTCTTGTCGAGTTCCCACAGAAAGTCACTTGCATGTTTGTCCTTCTGCCTCCTCCACTGCGTTACCCCACGCTCCCTTGCCTGCTCTCTTCTTGCACTAGTGTCTGTCTGGACATGAACTGAACTGTCTGGCACTGACTGTACCTGCTGGGGAAGCTGCCTGGCCTTCTGTGGCTGATCATCACTGCTTGCAAAGCTGTGATGTGAAAGCTCAAGGGGCACCAGTTGCCTGTCTGTGGTAGCTGGGTTTCCTGGGTAGGCCTAGTTTTATAGGCAGTTTCCTTTATGAAAAGGCAGCCTGTGTGCTGCTGTGTCTGTAGAGAAATCTGTCCAGCTGATGTGTACCAGCTTTGCAAGCTAATGCAGTGCCAGCTTCAGAGCCTTTCTCTGTTTTTATTCCTGTGCTTGCCATGTAGAGCTGCACTTGCAGCCCCTTGAAGATGGTTCAGCCAATGGATTTAAAGGGCCTGGGCAGAAATGAATGGCAAAATTGGGGCACAGGCCTCTCTGAACAGGGAGGCACAGACAAAACAGAAGATGCAGCTGAAAACATGATGTCATGCTGGGTCTTGTGCCTGCAGTGAAGAGCTATTTCTGGCTCTTTAATAGATGTCCCATAATTCCTGTGGGACTACTAAACAAAAACTCGTTGAAATGCAGCTGATGGCTCGAGATGCCCCTGCTACAAGCAGATGTGCCCGTGGAGGCCTCCACTTGCTTCCTGTCTGGCAGCTCTCTGCCAGCTGGGCCTTTTTGCTGCCAGTTGGATCTGGGACATGGCTTGCTTTCCTCCAGCTCCTAGACAGACCCAGCCTCTGAAAGGCCTAATCAGCCCTCTGCCAGCTTGTCCTCTAAGGCTGTTTCACAGCAGCATGAGTGGCACTCCTGAAATTAGCCTTGTTCGTGACTGAATTAATCATTCCACCTAGCTGTTGTCAAATCAGAGTCTTGACCTGAATCTCACCTTGCTTCTTGGAAGTGGAGCTGGGTCTGAGCATAACGGAGAACACTTTGATGCCCAAAGTGTTTATTTTTGAGCAAACTCATCCCGAGCAGAGCCAGGTGTGCTCATGCCTACAGACTCACTGCTCGGCTGCTGGGCTGGCTCGCTCATCTTAAAGGGGACCTTGGACTCCTGTTTAAGAGAAGCGATTGGGGTGCAGAGTCGAAGCCTGTCTCATGCCATTGGCTGGGTTTGGTTGTCATGGGGAGCTGGAGCTCTTTTAAGTCACATCATTGCATCATGCTGGGATCTGTCGGGGTTAATCACAGCTGCAGCTCACTGTGAATCATGTCAGACCCAATCTAGGTAATAGCTTTAATGCTCAAGGCAGTGTCTGTGGCAAAAGCTTGGGTTTTCCATCTTGTTGAGGAAATTGGTTGCTGTGAATGTGACACCAGGGTCTGGTGGGAGAAGATGGAAAATTGAGGTTTCTGTAGCTGTTTGGTTTTAAGGTGCTTCATGTTGGTGTAGACAGGCCTTCTGCTGCCTGCAGGTCTTGGCACTGGGCTGCAATAATGGCTCATGATGCTGGGGGAGTTTAGGGTAACTTCACCAATTTTTCTTCTGCAGAGCATCACACAGCCAGTGCCTGGTTACTAAAAAGATGTGCCTTAAGCAGTCTCAATTTTTTTTAGCCTGAGTTTGAGTATCCCAGGGTCTTAGACCTTAAAATGAAGTCAGAACTCAGCAAAGGAATAAACAGAGCCAAAGCAAATCTTGTTCAGTGCTATGCTAAAAAAGTGCTCCACTGAAATTCAGGCTGAAGAAAACAGCTCATCATGTTTTTTCCCTGCTTATTCAATGCCTTGTTACTCTGGAAAATTGTGATTGTGTATGAAGTCTAGTTGCCACTGTCTCCAAGACAGGGCAGACTCATTGTGGAGTTTTCACAGCTCATAAATTTGAGCTCAGTTGCAAGTCATGGCTACTATAAGAGCAAAACTTTGTAGGACTGTTTCTTGTAGCTGGAGAACTTCTCCAAATAAGTGACTTAAGAGATTTAAGTATTTTCTGGAATAATCTTGCCTTGTTTCTCTATGGCAGTGAAGTTTTATGTTGAGAACTTATTCAGATTTGGTTTGAAATATTAACTTGATACTGCTGAAGAGTCACAAAACTTAACTTTTTTTGGTGTAGGAGGGCGAGCACTTACTTATTGTGCTTACGATATGGCTTTTCATTGTACCTGAATTGATAAGCCCCTAATGCAGACCTTTAGCCTTGTTTGTATTGCCACAGTGAAGTGAAGTTTTCTCCAAAGTAATAACTTGATTTAGAAAGACCTTTTTTGCTCTGGAAAACAGTTTTCAGGCCCCTGGTGGGTGGGGGAATGCACATGTGGAAGTTGTTTTGAATTTGCAAGTGTCACTTGGATTATGGTAGCTCTGTAGTGAATCCTTTTAATTGTCTGACATCCTCTGCTTTTGTTGTTTCTCTGTTCCTATGAATACTCAGCTTCCCCAAGGCAATGAAAACTTTCCATTCTTGTTGCCAAGACTTCATTCAAGGAGAGTAGGGCTAGATTGTCCAAAACAGAGGCAGACATGATCTTAAAGTCTAAGGTTTTCAGCTCGAGTATTGCCTTTCAGCTGGAAAGGGCACTGAAAAGCAAGAACAGCAGGAAGGGGGGCACCTTGTGTCTCATCTGAAACAGGCAGTGGAGATAGCAAGCCTCAAAAGAGTCTGGAGAGGCCTCTGAAAAATACTCTCACAGCAAGTGTCAGGCTGCTGTCTTACAGTTTAAGCAGCAATGTAACACTTCCTCTGTGGGCTTTAAAGATGCCACTGTAGGCTAGAAATGGGGCTCAGCTACAGATTTACAGCTCTGCAGAAGCAAGCACAGTCCCTCCCCATGCATTGACTGGGTGTGGGTAGGGGGAATTTCTCAGGTTTCTAAAATAGATCTTAGCTAACCTCTTCTACCAGTCTGTTGGTGGTTGTTTTTCCCCATCAGGTGACCAGATGAGCCAGAAGTCAGCACCTCCCAGCTGTGTGCATGGTGACTTGCTCTGATAGGTGGGGAACAGCTAGTCCCATGCTGCTGTGTCCTCAGGTCATGCAGAGCCTTCTCTTGGCGCATGGGCTGGGTAATGCAAGGACAGCTTGTTGGTGGCTTTGCTAGATAAGCTGTTGCTGCTGCTATGTAAAGTGGTGCAGGCCTCAGGGTCAGACCTGAGCCTGCATGTTCGCAGGGGAGAACTTGTTTCATGATCCGTACAAGTCTGGTCTTCCCATTGTCCCATCTGGAAGGGGGCCCAGGTTAGACATTAGGTGTCACTACATGCAGCCTGGTGCTGGCTGTGTGGGATTGTGCACTACTGGTGCCTGTTGATCTGTGTTAGAGCCTGACACCTTAAGCCTGGCTTATTTGGGAGTCACTAGGCAGGCTGCTTGGGGTAGCTACCCTTTTGCTGGATGTGCAAATGAAGTCTTAATTTAAAACCCTTTTCCTTTCAGTACTTGTACTTGGCGTGCTGTGTTGCCCTGCTTGTCACATGGTAGGAAATCTGCCTTTGTGTATTTTTTCCATTCACTGTCCACACCCCTTGAAAGTGCAGTTGCAACATCTCACTTCATGCTGCCTCCATGATTAAAAAGCATGACTTAGTGGAAAAAATCTTGACCTTCTTGGGTTCGGCCTGTCCTGCAGCTGTTTGAGATAAGATTGTGCTAGCTTTTTATTAAAAAAGCTGCACACCACATTTTGGGGATGCTTGTTTGTAAGGAAATGACTGCTATATAGTTTCTGGAAAAAACTTTGGCAGACTATTTTCAAAGAAATTGCTCCAATTTGACCTAATGTGCTTAAAATGATAGCAGCCAAAGGTTAGTTTAATTATTATACTGCTATTTTTCTTGCACAGGAGGCTATTTTCATGACATTATCAGCTTATATAACCTCCTGAACTGCACTTCTTTTTCCATTGCAACCTTCTAAACAATGTAATGTCAAGGGTATTTTTTCCTATCCTGAGTTTAGATAATGAGTTGATGCTTAAGAGCCATCGACTGTACTTCCAGTAATGCCAGGGTGTCTGAAACTGCTTTTGTTTGGTGCAGCGGAAGCCACAAAGCTCTAAAACAGTTACTGTCTTGCTCGTGCTGGGAGTGACCAATAGCAGGTGTTTCATACGCAATGCTCAGGGTAATGGGGCCCTGTCAAAGGCCTTGCTTGCACTTGGGCACCTGAGTGTGCAGGGGTGCAGCTGTGGGAACTGGATTTGCAGCCCCATGAGGCTGCTGGTGTGCAAAGACACGGCGTGTTGTGCACTGCCTGCATGTTGAGTCACTTTTCTGAGCATCTCTTCCTGGAGTTACTCTTCATGGCTTTGCCTTGCCTGGCTCAAGTTACTTACCTAGCAGCTGACTGGTGCTTAGTCTCCCTCAAGCTTTGAACTTGAGGAAGGAATGTAGCTAAGTCTGGTAGTCACAGACTTTTAGTAAAGTTGCTAACGGTGTGGCTTGTGGATGCTCTGCTGAAGGACAAGTTGGCTGAACTGCACTCTGATCTGGGGTTTGGGCCAGCTCTTCCCAGGGTGGTGGGCACCTGTGTGACTGGCATGAGGAGTGTGATGTTCTGGGATTAGTGCTTGCGGCCCCTGGACAGCATCTTGCTTTTGCAAATGGCACCTCAAAAAGCAAAGTAGCTCTGATTTGCTCCCAAGTTGAGGAATCCAAGAGTGTTGTGCCCACCTGAGGCTGCCAGTGCTGTTCTCCTGCAGGGGCACTACTGGAGCTTATCAAAAAATGCCACTTTTCAGAGAAAAGTACAAACTTTCTAAAAGTTACCTAGCTCTTGGATTCACCTGCAGTCTTGAGGCAGAACTGCTTTGTTGTTTGCCTTTCAGTGTGTTTTAATGCAGCCATAACATAAAATCGGCTTTCTAACAGATGATAACATTTGAAATAAACAGGTGGTAAGAGATTAATACTCTGGTTATCAGTGGGGTGCTCTAGTGTGGCAACTGGTTCTTGTCAAGTTGTGGTTCTGTGTGGGGTGAATTGAGATTTGAAACTCTACCTCTCTAAGGAATTTTTTGCAAGCAATGGGAAACTTCTCTGTTCAGATTGACTCATGCAAACCTGCTGTTAACACTGCAGTGCAATGGCACTTCTTCCTGGGCCCCTGCCTTTGCTTCAGTACCTAGTGGGATCAAAGAGCAGCCCAATGGCAATGCCAGTGAGTACTGGCCCTGGTCTGCTGTGGTGCATATGCATCCTTCTGGCAAGCTGGAGATGGAAAGGATGTACTTCAAGGGGCTAGAGATAAGCAGATCTTTATATTGCCTTCAGCTGGGAATGTTCCCTGGCTATGCTGCAGCCCTGAGAAATGCAGACAATAGGTAACGTCTCCAACATCTCCACAAAATGAGTGCCTTCCTGCTGACTCTCACTACTAACATCCAGAAATTGTGATCCATAAAAGACTGTCAAGATTATCTTTAAAATGTAGGGTTTTTTTTTTCTGTTACCCTAGATTGATAGCTGTGCTGGGCCTTGGTACAAGACTCTGTAGCTCTATCTCTTGTTGTCACTTACCTGCTTTCTCTTCTAGCAGCAGAACCTGGAGCACAAGTCTGTTTTCATGTGTAGCTTGACCAGAAGCAGGAAATGAGATGCTAGATTGAGATAATTTAGCTTAGTTTGCAAATGTATGAGCATTAATGCAAAAGTAGGGGGTGGTGGGAGGTGCAGCTTTTAGATAAAGGGCAGATGTGTATGTGAGCACTGTCCAGGCAAGTACATGATTTGGAAGCCTCTAAGGCAGTGCTTATTTGGTATACATAGATTAGAGATTAGAGGTACTTATTTACAAGTACTAGGGGCCTCCCCTTCACTCAGTGGTTTACTCTGTGTCCAGACTGTCCTGGAGACACAAAACTAAGTTGGGTTTTGCTGGATGTAAAGCTGCTTGAAAGCAGCTCTTCTCATGGACTATTTCTTGGCTCTTTCAGATTTTCCCTGATCCCTCGGACTTTGACTGTTACTGTAAGCTGAAGGACCGTCTGCCCTCAATCGTGGTGGAGCCGACGGAGGGTGATGTAGAGAGTGGGGAGCTGAGATGGCCACCTGAAGAGTTCCTTGTGCAGGAGGAGGAAGAGGAGGAAGAAATCTGTGACGATGCAAAGAAGGACAACAAGGAGCAATAAATGTCATCTGAGGAAAGGCAAGGGACTGCACCCTTCTAAAGGAAGAGCCACACTTATTTTGAAAGTCTTTTTTTAACCAAAAAAAGACAAGTTCAATTTTGCACCTGCAAGATCTTAGTTTTTTTTGTATTCTCTGTATCGAGAACTGAAGCCCTCGATGTGACAGAATCACCAGACCTTCCGAGGAAGGAAGTAACGCAGAGAAATGTTTGCTGTTCTCGAGATCACTATCTGAATTTTTCTGAGGCTGAGGCAGCAGAGAGATTCCAAGTACATGGTGGAAGGCGAACACGAGGAACGCTTTGTGGGGAGCTTGGGGAGGGGAATAAAAAGAAAAGTAAAACGCAGCAGTGTTCGGCCGATAACTGCCTCTGGCTAAAAGCTTGAGAATAGAGTTGTCATCTCTCAGATTTGCCTTTCGTAAAGCTTCCATTTTGTGTGTTTGGGGGTAGAAGGGTGTCTGCAGTGAAGTATCACTAAATGCTCTACTGACGAGGGGCCTGTAGTTTTTCCCCAGTCCAGCACCTCCTAGAGTAACATGAGCATCTATAGGAGTAGGGTTTCTTGCTCTTGCTGTTGAGCCTGTTCCAGCCACTTTCCCAAAGCTATTTTCCTCTCTCTTTGCCTTTAGACTCTTCAGTGCTGAACAGCTGTATTTGCAGGATAATCTTAGGCTGCTGCTTGTCATCTGTGCTGCAAGGCCCTAGTTTATCTGCAGTTGGTTAGCATGAGGTAACGGGAATCTGATGCAAAGACATCTGTCTGCAGCAAGAGCTATCCTAGATTTAAACACCTTGGATTTTTCTCTCCTGTTTGAGGCTACTGTGGTAAGTCTCATCTTGCTACAGTGCCCAAAGCCAACTGCGTGTGGACTTCTACCTGCCTCCCCTGATATCTTTGAGGCTCTATGGTTTTATGTGACAAACTTGGTGCTCACCAGGCTTGTGAGGACTGGGATGGGGAATTTTCAGCTTTGTAAGCCTGTGGGGCCTCCTCACAGCCTTGGTGATGCAGGACAGGCCTGACTGCCCCTCTGTGGGAGCAGGGATGTGCTGCCAAACCTGAGTGGGAGGGTAGACCAAGGGAGCTCTAGCAAAGATCTTCAGTGTGAGGTTGGGTGCTGCAGGAGGTCTGTTCTGAATGTATTGTGTGGAGTGTCCTAAGCAGGAAATGCTTCTGGCTTGTAATAAGGGTGAGACATGCATGGGTGTTTAATGAAGTGCGGACAGGTTTGTGAAGTCTGTGGTTATATACTTTTCAGCATGCCCTGTTCCAGGGAGGAATAGTCCGTCCCTGTTTGGGGAGGAGGGAGCTCTGCTGCAGGACAGGCTAATGCTCTGCGTTCCTGGAGAGCAATTGTCTTGCTGCTTCAGGGACTGGCTTGGGAGCCAGTGGGTCTTGGAACAAGATGAGAATAGTTACCACCTAAACCAAATCTGGGGGCACAGAAGAGAAAGAAATGTCAAGGCCTTAACCAAACTTTCATAATAATCCCAATGCCACCCCCCTTTGCTTATAACTGGTTCCATTTTTAAAATCTATTTGACATGTGTGTATTTGTATTTTTAATACCTCATGAGTAGTTAAATGCTGGTGGGGGTTAAGAATTGCTTTTAACATATTGGCAGGATTGTTTTAGTCTTGTCTTGCTTGTGTATAAATGTAATGGCAATAACTTATCAGCTCTGCATAACTGTTTCAGGCAGATGAGATAGGAGACTAGTTAACACAAAGCAGAAGTTGTGTCCTGACACAGTGGCTGGTCTCTTCCTATTCTGGCATCCCAGAACCAATTACATGTGCTCCCTGCCAGCCTTGGGGAAGGGTTTGTCCCTGAATGGTCATGATGTAGTAATACCATTTTCTCTGAACAGTGGATTCAGCTGTTGTATCTGTAACACCTGTTCTAGTCTTGCTGTCTTACTGGAATGAGCTTGTACACCTGCATACCAGCCAGTCATCTTATTTTTAAGTGTTACTCTCTATTGGTCTCCAGTCTGTACCACCAAGTTCAAAGCTGTATATCAAAGATACTACTGTATGGGCAGCAATGAAATGGCAATCCTTGGACTTCAGAGCTGCTGCCTGCCCTAAAGACTTGCATCTTTCTGTCTGCATCCTTTTTTTTGGAAGTATTGTGTATATTTCTATTTGTTGTTGAACGTATCTAAAGAACAAAGCACTCCAGTAAAACTCCTCCTGTTGTATGATATACATTCTATATTTCTGTAATTCTTTTTTGAGCCTCAGGGAGAAGCTAGCATTTTTTTCAAACTACATTTTTGTCACTGTGACAGTTGTAAATAAAGTTTGAAAATGCTTTCCAAACATACTGGCTTTGTGTTCTTGATGCTAAAGAGTTGAATGATCCTTGTGCTTCAAGTATAAGGTGCTGGTTTGTAAGGTTGATGCAGATATCCTAAAATACCAATGTCAGAGCTGAGGCACCTAGGTGCCTTTGTGCTTCATGTGTGGCTTAATTCAAAGCATGCATATGTGGGACTTTTGTGCCTGATTCAGTTTGGAGTGAAGGGCAGTGTGTCTGCTTTGCATCTTTCTACAGTTGCTTTTTGCTATCCTTGTGATCTGGAAAATCTACTGCTTAGCTACCCTTGTGGAGCAGGAAGAGAGCAGGAAGTCATGGAAAGCTGTGGCAGTTCTTAGTTGTGTGTAGTAGCAAAATGGTACTTGGGTATTTTCTTACCTTGCCCTGAGCAACAAGTGTGAAAATAAGTCTTGCCATGCTGTCTGCTGCTAGGGCCTCAGCCAAGCTGCATGAGGTTGCCTGCTTCTAGCCATTTAACGTCTAATGGTGAACTCTTCAGGAGTTGTTAGTGCCCTGTAACACACTCATGGTTGTAGGCTGCAGCTTGCAGTGCTGTCAGAGGGAGACCTGGAGGAAACTTCTGAGGGGGGTAGTAAGCTTGCTTGGTGCTAAGACAGTGTCCTGAATGCAGAAATCTGACTGCACCAGGCTTCAGTAATTCAAATTGTGGACCTAAGGGGATTAAATTTTCTACTGAGAAAGCAGGTACGTGATAAGGACCAAATCCCTGGAATACTTGTGCCTTTCTGATGCAGGGAAAGAAGTTTCTATGATTTGGTAACAGACTCTAATCTTATCTATGCAAACAGAGTTGACACTAGAGTTAGCTGTACATTAGACCTGTTTAAATATACTAATGACCCTCAGATTAAATGCTTGAGTTGAGGGCATGGTCAACATGAGCCCCATGGTTCAAAGATGTTAACTCTGTTGTACTTGGCCCTTGTGGATGTTTTCTGTCACAAACACCTTGCAAAGTGAAGCTTTTCTCCTGCTGTGCTTCATCAGCCTCCAGCTAAGGTGCCTTAATTGTTTTCTTGCCTTCCTTAGCCTGAGAGTTGCCCTCCTCAGAGCTACTACAGCACTTTGAAGGTGAAGTGGCAATCTGAAGTCTCTGAAGAGGTGTAGTCCTGTCCCAAGATGTTGTTGATTAACCAAAACATCTTTTGATTTTAAAATACAGCACATTCAGGGAAGAGCAAATGAATTGAACTTGTATGCTGCTTCCATGTGTTTTGCATGAACAGGTCTCTTTTGGCTGGTGTTAGAATGAAGCTGCTCACTCTTTCATGAGGTTTCCTACTACGCTTGATCTGGAAAGAGGCTGATCTCTGAGCAGGACACCCTTGGTGTGATGGTCTGTCTTACGTCAGGACTGAAGCAGAGCTGGCAAGACAGCCAAGGCAGGAAGGAGGCTTTTTCCCTGGTTCTTGGCTCCAACTGTTATGGTCAGACTGAAACTTGCATCACCAGTGAAAAATGAATTTGCTGCTGAATGGATTGCATTGCTGAATGGAGTCACCCAAATAACATCAGGTGGCATAAGAATCCTTCTTTGCAAAGAATCATTTTTCTTTTTTCTTCCTTCTGTTGAAAGAAGTAACCTGCCTCTCAGTTGAGATGATTTTCCTCTTCCAAACTCTGCTGAGCAATGGTGACTGGTGTCACAGCAAGCAGTGCCCTGCTGCCCTCTCAACCCCTACCCTCTTCGATGTGTTTGGTCTGAGGTTTTCTGTGAGCAGCCACTTCTGTTTAATTGGAGCAAAGCACCAAGTCACTTGAAAGGTGCTGAGCAGATGAACCTTTGTCACTGGCCTTTGCCTGCATTAGGGCGCAGTTAGGCCAGAATAGTTGTTATGCAGGAGAGCAAGGATAATTCAGCACATAGGGAGCAACTACCGTCTGGACTGGGCTTCTCATGCAAGTGAGTCGTACTCTGATGTAACCACCCTCCTCACCTCTGAGAGGTAGGGCAGCTGGTATAGTCTTTGGCTGCTTGGGTAAGGGTAACCCAGGCTGCTGCTTTGAGTGCCAGGCTGAGGGCAAGGAGCGTATCCCTGTGTGCTGGTGTCAGCTACTTGCTCTACTATGAGAAGCCTCCAAGCACAATTAAAAACAAACCCAAGTCTCCCAGACACTAGTCTAGTCATGGGGAGCAAAATGTGAGTGTGAGGAGCAATGGCCCCTAATGTTTGTGCTCTGAGCTCTCTGAAAGCAACCCTGGAAACTAAACCTTTCTATGTAAATGAGAGCAATCACCCAATCCCTAAATCCTTGCTGGAGGAGAAAAGAAAAACTCTTAACTGCTACAGGTTTCAAATGATTGATGACTTTCTGCTTGTGTTCAGCTGGATGGAAAAGGAACGATGCTTTGAGAAGGTAGAGAGCTGGGACTCGCTACCTGAGTCCAGTTATTTGTAGATCTGATCCCAGTTGCAACCCCTCTGCTCTGCAGGGTGATTTGAAGGAGCTTTGCTCATCGAGGACAAGCAGCTTGGCTTGGAGCAGCGCTTGCTGCTCCTCTGTTTTCCTCAGCAGCTTAGAGGCATGTCTGTGTAAAAGCAACTGCTCTTCCAAGGCATATGCTGTGAGGCGGGCACTTGGGCACTCCCCTCACCTCTGAGACAGGCCTACCAGTCTTTCTGCAAGTTTGTCACTGTTTCAGAGTTTCCTGGCAAAAAAGCTGAGAGTGTAGACGAGGACTGCTGCCCTGTCCAGTGAATGATTTAGGGTACATCTTGCCTATGTTTGCGAGCAGTAGTGAAGCCTGCAGAGATCCCAGCCATGGCCCATGGCTGATGTGTGTGATGTCTCCCCGCTGCAGCTGTCCTGGTGCTGGCAGACCCACAACATCTTGTCCAGATGTGAGATAACTTCCATCTAGAAGCTGCGCGTGGCACCATGCCCAAGCCAGCAGGCCCTGCAGAGGGACCAGTTTCTGCTTAAAGAGGCATCCCTGGCTTTTTGTCTATTCCGGTGAAAAATGTATCGACGGCAATGGGCAGCCTTCACTTTCAGAAATGGGTGAGAGGCACTGTCTCTTTCTGGTTGGGGCTGTTGTGTGGTGGTCCCAGGAGATAAACTCCAAGGATATGAGAAGGGCGCCAGGCCTTATCCTCTGGCCCCACATGCCTTATAACAAACCTAGAAGGGGAAGGAAAGAGTTGAAAAATAGACAAGTATTTGTGTCATCGTTTCCAATCAGGTTTCCATCCTGCCAGTGAAGAGCTTTATTCACCAATCCAAGTTATCAGCCCTTCAAGAGCTGTTTTGTGCCTTTTCCACATTAAAAAAAAATGCAGCCTCTGCATACTGGGGGTCAGGCAGACCTGTACTTTGCCCATAGAAAACCACCAAGCTGGACCAGCAGAAGAGATAGCAGTAGCCAGCGGGCCAAGCAATCAGAACCTGGAGGAGTGAACATCCAGCCCATCACAACAGACACCTGCCCTAGCATATCGGGCAAAACACAGTTAAACCCACTGTTTTGAGACATTCAAGGTGGGGGAACACGGAGCGGGGAGGGAAGCCACAAAGGAAACATGCCCTGAGCGCTTGCTCACTAAACCGCACAGTGTTACTGTAGCAGCAACCATCCAGCTTCATCTGATAAAAAAAAAGCAAGGAAGTCAAGTGTAGAAGAGGGAGAAGATGTAATAAGCCAAGCATGAAAATGTCACAGCAGTCATGCTTTTATTTTCCCTCCTTCACTTTGTGCTCAACAGGCTCAGGAGCCCTGGTGACTCCTGCTCCATCCGTCCCCCATTTGCACATCCTGCCTTGCTGACCTTGCTCCCAAGCATCCCTCAGCCCAGGGGAGGTATGTGTAGGGCCCCTGGCCCTACACTTCCATGCAAAATGAAGCTCTCTGGCCCTATGGGAAAGCTTACACCTGCATGTCTCTGACTGGACAAAGTGGGGCTGGATGCATGGAAAAAACCTGGGCAAAACCCCTGGAGCAGTCACCACTGCCCACTGCACTCAGCTGGGCATCTGGTGGGCCTCGTGCGGGGACGAGCCTTGCCGGGACTATCGCTCTCTCCAGCTGGGCACAACAGGAGGGAAAGAGTAAAGGGTGGTTGAATTACAGGTGCTTTCGCGTCTTTCCCACAGGTTCTTTGCATCCAGAAGCTGGAACTGGGCGAGCTACAATCAGCTCCACAAATATTTGTGGAGCGTGAGCCTTCCTGTGCTGTGTTTGACGACTCTTTTCCACTGCGGTTGCTGCCAGCGCTGCTTTGGAGGCTGCCTGTGGGGGTGAGGAGCAGCCCGGCTTTGAACTGAGGCTGCAGTGGGACTTTCCCCGTGCAAAGCAGCTCTGATGGCAGCAGCCTTGCGTCCAGCGGTGTGGACACTAGCAGGCCAGGACATGCAGAGCTGGAGGTGTTCACTGTCCCCTGCAAAGCCCTCCCAAAAAGGGCTTTTGGTCCCCACCCCCAGCTCTGCCTCCCATGTGGCCTTTTAAGTAATTGGCACATTCTTCTGCTTAATTGGCCCGTTTAATCTGCTAATGCTGCAGCTGATGTGATTGGGGATACTCTTGCTGAAGGGTAAAGTGGGGGATTACCGCTGCCGTTGGAGCAGGAGAGCAGGATTGGGCGCTTCGCCCTGCCCTGATGAGGAGGCTGAAGGGTCCTGGGGGAGGGCGCCGAGCGGAGCGCCCAGGCAGGTCTTCCTGGGGCTCCTCCGGCCTCCCCTGGTTCAGCTAATCTGCACTCAGAATATTATCTCCTGCGCCTGAGTGCAGAGGAAATTAAGTAGCTTTCCATCTCGTGCCCTGTGCACCCCCAGGGCGTTCGCTCATCTGAGCTCAAATGGGATTTGCTGAAATGCGCAGCGGTTCCTGGTGATCTGCTGCAGGCACCGGTGCGTGTGGGGCAGGGGTGACCGGATGGCCCTGCGGCCAAACAGTCTGTGCCCTCCCCAGCTGTGGGTCTGGAGATCTCTGTGGCTGCCCCTGCTTTCCTGGCTGCTTCCAGCGCCTCTCTGAAGGGCCTGGCAGCGTCTTGGGTTTGACAGACCATGGTCTGCTCATGTGCTCTACCAGCATCTCTACAGGGTTTCCCAGCAGCTGGCTGCAAGAGACTCCTCCAGGGCCTCTGAGCACCTCTGCCCCCCTTAATGGGAGAGTTTATGTCTCCATAACTATTACTGACCTCTGTAGAACATTTTTTTTTTTGACTACAGCCCACGTAAAGTATAATATTTAACCCTAATGAGTATCCAGTTCTTTACAGAAACTTCTTAATAGTGACTTTCTGTACCTTTGCCTTCCCACACACCTTAGGCATTTGTCTGCAGGAGAGGTTCCAGGCATGATGATATAGTTTTGAAGAAACTCAATCAAAAGAAATATCCAGAGTCATAGTTATGAGAAAGGGAGATGGTTTATTTGACTGGGAGTTGTACAGAAAACCAGCAAAAAGCTCCACAGTGCAATCCCTCTGAGACCACTTCCCACCCTGGCACCGGGTTGGTCACACAGAGCAGCATCCCTCTTCATTAAAACTTGGGTGTTTAGCCTAAGATCATTGTTTAGTCTCCTCCCGTACTCCCTAGAAGGAGATAAACACCTCCAGAGATGATTCATTTTAACTGCCTATTTGGAAAGAATGACTTCTTGGAGGTCCTCTGGCCCCAGCAAAAGAGAAGATTTAGATAAGCACTTCAGTTTGCATGCCTAACTCCTAGGTGACTGAAGCTAAATTAGCTAAACCTCACCCTTAGTTTCTTTTGTACTTGTTGTTCTGTTTGGTTTGTGCTTTCATGTGTCAAAGCTTCATTTTCTATAGCATAAAATGCCTTTGCTTTTGTTGTCACCCGCTCTGCATGAGCATAGCGGATGGAGCCAGGCCAAGACCTGTAGAATTTACATTCCTTGAGGGAAGCAAACAAAAAACAAACAAAAAAAACAAACCAGCAGGGCATTTGCAAAATAAAATGAATTAGCTTGGTAGAAAAAGAAATGGAATGGGGAATGGGACGAATGAGAAAAGTATGGCAGGAATGTGGAACAAGGACCATAGAAGTAGAAGGAGAAATTCCAGTGACCAAATACATGCATTTTATATCATTTGTGTACCGCTTAAGCTAACTTAGCTTTCGGGAGGGGAGGGAGGAATACAGAGTGGGCCCTTTTGTCTCCTAGGCCAGTCTGGTTCAGACGCTTGTTTAACCACAGTCATAACTGCCAGGGCCTGTGTAGATCCCATTGACTTCGGTGAGATTTAACCGCACACTGGAAGTTAGGCATGTGTCTAGAATGCTACCCTAAGTAGGCAAGCTTTCCCAAAATGTGGCCACATAGCACAGGCCTCCCTTCAGCTTGGAGAACATATGTTTTAAATATAATCTCCCTTGGGGAGAAACTAGCTTAAAGTACAAGAAAGAAAGGGTTCGTGAACTCAGATTCATTTTCTGAACTGTCTGAACCCAAAATTAACTAGAGAGGTTTGCAAACCCTTGAACTTTGCGAAGCTAATTCTGCCTGAACTCAGAAGGGCAGTTAGAACTTAGAAAATTAAATATACTCCCGTTTTTCAGCTTCAGCCCAGCTGGAGGGTCTGATCCCATTCGTTCCTTCTACAACACCCATGTGGCTTTGCTCCCATGCAGACCTCTGGGTGCAGAGGGGTCTTGGACCATGAAGTTCATCCTTCTGTATCCATTTGAGCTTCACCATAACAAATGGCAGACAAGCACAATCTACACGCCAGAAATTCACACACTGGATTATTCAGGAGGAGTTATTCTTCCCATGCCAATTTTTCATATTAAAGTTTTACTGCCTTAAGTATTTCCCTTTAGTATTTTTCTGCTACCACAGATTTAAATCAAAATGCTATCAATGACATCTCCACCTCGTGGAGTGCATGGATTAGAGTTGTTCTATGGCTCTTAAAGGGACATGGATCTTTCACCCTCCTTCTGCTGAGGCCTTGCAGCCAACAGTACCAAATGTCCTCCCAGGGAGGAAAGTAAGGATTCCACCGGCATGTCGGAGGCAACGGGGCTTTCACTCCATTCCCGCACTAAGTGCACTGTGGTGCACTAAGGCTGTGTAATGTGCTTTGAAACACACCTAGGACCCATGAGAGGTGGTAAATAATCCACTGAATTTCACTCTTCATCTGGCTGCAGCTTCAGGTGGTAGATGGTGATGTGTGTGTAGTAAGGAAGGTGTTTTATGAGAAGAACAGATGAAAGATACTGATAAAAAAAAGCATCCTCATTAATGAGGAAGGTGTTTTCACTTTGTGTATTTTGATGCCTGCCAAACCATAACTAGAAAGTGAAGTGATAAAATGAGGCCTCCAAAGTTTTATTTCATGTCTTGCCTACTATTTACTATGCTATATAAAGGCCCAGTCTGGAGCTACTTCAATGAAACTGTTTGAGTGCTTAAAATTAGGATGCGTGAAAGCATTTGCAGGTTTAGGGCCTATTTTCCTCACTTGACTGCCTCAGTCCTCCAGACAAATACAAGCCTTGAACAAAGAGTGCCAAGGTTTTGTCTGTGACCAGAACAAAATGAAGGACTGGCATGAGGACCGGTTACTGACAGGCGCTGATAACAAGCTGACTTTGCTAATTGCTGTTTTTAAAGTCCAAAGTCATTGGAAAAAATGACTAAAGATACATTTTGCACACCAGTGACAAGCAAAAGGCTTATTGGAATGTCTGAGTCACCACGCAGAACACTCCTAATTATACAGAGATATATATTTTATACACTACATTACATACTATAAAAGTGCGGAGATGCTTAGAGGAGCAGAGTGGCTATTATTATAGCTGTTGTTTACCAAGAGATTGGAGGCTGGGTGAGATGATCCAGTGGGCTGTGGTTGCAGTTCGGGTTTGTAGCTGATTTTTGCCTGTTTGTTTCACAGGAATTGGAGCAAAGTTTGTACATGATAGTTTTCATGCAACCCTAATTTGCAGCCCAGGGGACATATGGAACATGTCTAGCACGGCTATTTTTGGCACATGTGTACATGCACCTGTGTGTGCACACATATATGCATATTTATATATAGAAATATAGAAATATGTGATGTTTCTTTTAACCTGTGTTTTTATGCTGCCCCCTAATTTGCATGCAAAGGCAGTGCCTGCAGCGTGGAGGTGCAGATGGGACCAGGTGCTGCACAACTCCTTGGACTTCCCTGGTGGTGGGCTTCCCTGGTACCCTCAGTACTCCAAGCCCCAGGCCTGGCAGTAACCATGTTTTCCATGGGGTACATGGACCGTGATCCAGGTAGCCTGGTCCAGAGCACATGGAGAAGTGTAAGGATACCCTGACCCTAAGTAACTTCCTGAGATACTGGTCCTGAGGCAGTGTGCAGAGTTCAACACTAGGAACAGCCCCTGCAGTGGCACATGCTGATATTACATTTCCTGAATTACCTTTGCACCCGTGTGACCAAGATTTCTCAGCAACCACGGGGCAATTAAGGAGCTGAGGCCTCATTAAAGAAATGGAACTTATGGCAGGTCACTAGCAACTCAAGCACAATTACCTGATAAGCACAAGGATTTGGAAAAATGCAGCATGGAAAGGGTTAGAAGCTCGATTGCATAATTCCTTTAACAAGTTGTTTTGTCATAAGCCGTATCACAAACAGGCAGGCACGGGGACAGCGGAGGAGGAGCGGGGGGAAGATCCCTTAGAGTCAGTGCTGGCCGAGGCAGGCCGAGTGCTATAATTCCTTCACCAACTGGTGACTAACATCATTCTCTATCTCCCTTGGCCAAGTGGTTGTATTTCATATGCAGTTTGACCTCCTTATTCTTCTTTTGTCCAAAAAATGCCCTCTTCCCTTTCTCCTGCTGCCTCCCCATCTGGGGAATAGGTACCACTCCAGCCACCTCCACGCTGTGTCCCTGGGAGCTATAGGCATGCGGAAAAGGATGGACAGACCTATGTGCCAGGCCTGGATCTAAAGGGAGACATCTATATCTGGGAGGACATGGGACAATTTATGAGCTTTTGACCCAAGGCCAAGATATTTCCAGTGCAGAGGACTGTCTCCTCCAAAGCAGAGCCAGCCACACAGCAACGTCTGTAGCAATGACCTCAACCCCTCCAGTTCTGCTGGGCAAACAACCAAAACTTCCCAGCCCACAACAGACGTGTCGAGGGAGGACGGAGCTGCATTGCAGTGAAGGTTTGTGCTATTTATTCATTTATTTTATTTAACCTCCCAGGGAAATAATGCCTGTTGGAGGAGCCATTTTCCGGCCCAAGCTCCAAGGAACCAGAGTGACTTTTGTGGTGGCTGAAGGCTGGCGTTGCCTCACCTCCAAGGGCAGCGAGTCTGGCTCTGGGCAGAGGTGTGATAGCTGCTCCATCATGGGAAGGACTTTTCCCCACGAGACGGCAGATACCTCTAGTGTTAGAGGCTGGATGTACTGACAGAGAGCCCGCAAGGCCATTCTGATGTGGGCAGGGAGCCGGGGAAGTGATTTTTGAAGAACATCTCTTTTTGATGCTGGAGAGAAAAATAACATGACCCTGCTGATAGGAGCGATGTCAAGTATGCCGAGTGGATGAACTCACAGCAAAGACACCCGGAGCCGGCGTGGAGCAAGCGACTCATATGACTAATCCCAGGGGTTGTGTGTGTCTGGCCTCTGAACAAATCTGTCTGCCGCGTGGGGGTCAGAAGCAAGCGCAGAGAGGACAGAGCTGACGCCACCAGGCACCACAGCGCGCTCCTTCTGGAAGGAACCTGAGCCCATCTCCCAGGAAAGGCTGGTGCCACATGCGCAGGGGCTGGAGGGCAGGTGGGTCAGGGAGCGAGCGGGGCCCACGTCCCCGAGCTCCCACTGGGAGGATGGGAGCAGCGGTCCTGCCTCGCCGATGTTGCCCCTGCCCTCTGGGAATGGCTGTGCCCCCGGATGGGGAGCCATGCGGCTCTCTGGCTCCCGCACGCGAGGGAGGAAGGGGTGTGTGGCGCAGGTGTCCCAGCTTGCGTCATGCCGGACTGGTTCAGCTGCTGCCCTGGAGGAAAATCCTGAGCTCCTGACCTGGAAAGAGGCAAGGCGGAGCACACTGTGAGCGAGCAGGAGCGCCAGCTTGCCAAGCAGCCATGGCAGTGAGGCGAGGGCTGTGATGCAGAGCGGCTTCTCTGCAAAGCCAGGGGCTCCAGCGTGTCCTGAGAAAGGAGAGGATATGAAGCAAGGCCATGCTGGATCTTGACTCCCTGTTTGTTCTCTGGGGAAGGAGCAATTGTTCCCGAGCAGGAGGCTGCACCCCTAGAGCTTGAAGAGCTGAAAATAAATCATCCCATGGGGAGAGCCTGAGGGCCAGACGGGAAGAGGGGCTCCTCGCTTAGCAGGGAGCAGCGCTTGGATAGTACCAGCCTGGCCGCAGCAGCCGAGGGCTGTCCCAGCTCCTGGGCGTGAGCGGAGAGCGCGATGCGCTGGCGATGGGTGCTGCTAATTACTGAGAGGATCTGAGGAGACAGGCAATTAGCAACTTGTGCCTTGGCCAAACCCCGACGAAGGCCTTGGTAGGTTAGTGTCCCGAGGGGCTTGCTTTGGTCTCCTGGGGCCTGGCTTTCCGCAGAGCCATGACTGTTTTTAGAAGATCCACATTTTCCATTACCTGGCAGGACTGATGCCTACTTATGTGCATTGCTGCTGTCCTGCGTTACAGTCGCCCCATGGGGGAGAGAGGCGCTCAGGAATGGCCATGGGCAAGGCGGCTGGAGATGAGTCACCTGCACTTGTGCTTTCCAGCAAAGTCTTAAAAGAACAAAGGAAATGGGGCAGTGGGAGGGCAGCATCACTGGGTTGCCATTGCACATGCAGGGACATGCTGGTGTATGGAGGAGCATCTCAGCCACTTGTGTGCGTGCGCACACCTCTGTGCATGTGCGTGTCCATTGGGCTGGCTTGTTGTGCAACGTGTTTTTCCCCCTAGTCTGAGGAGCTGTGGGGGGGAACCTGGCAGTGTTTGCTCCTCTGCTCATGCATATTCAAGCGATGGTCCATGCCTGTGGATGGGATATTCCTGTGCATGGTCATGCCTGTGCAGCTCACCGTGCCTCGCTGCGGCCGTGCACCGTGTGTGAGCCTGCTCATGAGGGATCGCTAAGGCAGCCCACATGCCCTGGGATGTGTAAGAAAGTGTAAGTGAAGCCTGTTTTCTCCTGGGGAAAAATACTAACAGTCTTGGGCAATATAAGAAATGACTTGAGTGTCCCCTTTAGATGTAAACCACAGAGGCAGCATCAACATGCAGCCCCCCAGCAGCCTTTCCAGCTGGCTTTGCCACGAAGCCAGGCATGCTTTCCTCTCTCCCTAACCTTCCCACTCCTCAGCAACTCTCTCCAGATCTTCTGGACACTCACCCGCACTGTTGCTACTAGTTCCCTCCTCACCCCAGACTGGACATCCATGGAGACACTCTTCTAGTCGTGGTTCCCTACCACACAGCTCCAGACATTCACGCCTGTAGCCATCCTGTGACATTTCACCCTCCTAGCAGGGCCCTGCCAACGTGCCTCATGCCCTGGTTGGTGCAGGCTCCTGATGGTGGTGTGTCCCCAGCTAGGGCACTTGTGCTCCTTTGCGGTGATTTCAGTGACATTGAGTTGCTGGATCATTTTACTGCAGCAGGCCAGTACCAGGAGATGGGTGAGGAGAGTGAAGGAGCTTCCTCATCGAGCTGATGTCTACCTTCTTCTTTCAGGAAAACACTTTCTCCCAACCTCCATGCCAAACTGAGCATTTTACCCTTCTCTTTTAGGGGGCAAGGGGATGGGCATGTGAATGCTGAGCTGGGCTGCAAAGGCTCACATGCAGTCCTAACAATGCAGAAGTCACCACAGCTACTGCTTCGGAAGGAATAACTGGACCCTGGAGGCATTTGCTGTCTGCCTTTAGGTGCACTTGGCTTACAAGACAGGGAAGGGAGCAGAAGCCACTAAAGAGTAGCCACCGAGGATGGTGAGGGTGTGGAAGAGAGGAAGACTTCAACCTGAATAAGCATTTAAAGCTTGAGACTACAGTGGCTGCATCTGTGAGAAGGCAAGGCAGGGGGATCTAATTTTAAAATAACGTCTAAGGGCTCATTTGAGCATGGTCACACCTCTGCTTTGTCAGTCACCCTCTCCAATAAAAGTCTCATTACAAAGAGGCAGAAGGAAAAAGGAATAAAAAGAGAACGGGGAAATTCTTGAGATTCTTTCCGATGGAAAAAATGTCTCCACTTATCACTCAGTGTCAACAGCAACAGACACCTGTGTTTAAACACTGAACAATGAGTGGCAAGCCAGAAGGTAACTTAAAGCCTTAGCTTCCACCCCGACGGGTTTCCAGGGCGGCTGGGAAGAGGCAAGCTGTCCTTCACCTCCACACGCGCACGCAAACAAGAGGGGCCGGAGCCGGAGCCGGAAGGTCTGATTCAAACAGCTCTCGAGCAGCCCGACCTGCGCCTGCTGGCTGCACCTTAATAGCTCCATCCTGCTATGGATGTGGATGTGTCCTGCACCTGTACTGCACGCTAGGGACCATGTGAAGGAAACTCAGAGGTGGCAAAGTTGGTGGCATCCCTAAGTCAGGAAATGCCTGCAATGGGGTTGTCAGTGCCACGACGCTACAGAGCATTCCTTAATCAGATTGTCACCCATTCCTGCCTCCCACTCCCTTCTTCCTGGAGGCTCTTGCTTCACTGAGCACTCGGGGACAGCTCTGGTGCTCAGTGCTTTGCTGGTAGGACTGTGTGGGAAGCTCAGGAAGGAGGATGGAGTGAATTGCCCAAACCTGTGTTGTGAGTCAGTGGAAAAGTAGCATCCTGCAGCTTTCCATGTCTGTGCTCTCTCCTGCAGGCAGCTGTGCAGCCGTGGGAGATGTGATGGGAAAACAGGGGAAATCTCTGTGCAGAGTCGCACTGATTTCCTAGAGCTCGGGGATGCTTGGAGTCTATTTGCTGGTGTAAAATGACTCTTGGCAAATGCCTGGCATATTCATTCTCATGAGGAACGTGGGTGATGAATTTTCACTCCCCTTACCAGCCCACTCTGCTCCATCAAAAAATATTTCTGTCTCTTCCCCTGTGCTGGCACAGCACAGACCCTCACGCTGGCATGCCTGAGCTAAACACTGTCTGCACCTCGCTTGGGAGTCTGCGAAATGCCAGGCCCTTCACCTACTTGCTGCTCGAGAGGCATTTCTGCGTGGAGATTTCCTCACCACCCCAGCAAAACTCCCTCTTGTTCCACTGCCCGAACCATCATTCTCATTGCTAATCCTCAGGCTTTGCTAACTGGGGACAGATAAGACCATCAGTACATGCAAAGCAGAAGCAAAGTCCTCAGGGGACTTTCCTATGCTCCATTTCCACCTTTTCCACCTCCTCTTGTACTCATACAAATAGCTTTGGGCAACAAGTCCTCATATACTGGAGCCGCCGTGTGCCCTCCCGGACCTGTGCAATGCTGCAGCGTTGGCAGGAAGTCAACACTGTGTAATGGGGAGGTCGGGGGAACACCTATTTCCCATCCCTTGTTCCGTCACCAATTTCCTGTGAGATCTTGAGCAATTTGATTACCTCCTCCATAGCTTCGTTTCTACATCTGAAGAGCGGAAATAATAGCACTGAATCACATTTGCAAAACATGCAGAAATACGCTGCTGGGGAAATGCATACAGAGATGATCAGTGATCACAGAGCGTATATGACTCTGTGATTGCATTTACTTCATTATTTCTCTTGCTGTTGCTTTTCTTTTGGGTGGGTTAAGAATAATGCCACTGAGACAAGGCCTGCAGTCTTTACCTATTTTTAAAAAGAAAAAAATCTCTCTTGCAGTCAGTTGGAGTTAATCTAGGCATGCTGGGAAGATATATTTTGGTTAAGGTACATGCATCCCACAGCTTCAGAGGCTACAGAACGGAAACCCTGGTTCACATCTGCTTCACTGATCACTGGAGCCTGGTTTCATCCTAGCCATGTTAGCTACCTGAGGCGCTTCAGGGAGGCACGTAGTCACTCTCAGCTCCTTTTACAGCCACTCAGCCACTCCAGAAGAGGTGCAGTAATTTGGTGCATTGAAATGTTTCCTGAAGGGACCTGTCTCTATGGGCTTTAAAAGGAAAATATAAGGAACTCCACGCTCCTAGCCAAATTGGTGCCTAAGAGAGAGACAGATTAAGTTATGACTGTAACAAAAAATGGTAACATACCCCTTCCCTTACCTGTCATCTGCCCTGCTTCTGTTCTGCAGCCTTTCTAGGACAGGCCCCAAACTGGATTTGTCTCCATTTAAAAGGGCTCACTGATATCGCAAGATGTTGTGAGTGCACCTGAACCAACACCCTCCTTGTTCCTCCCAGCAGAGATGTAGCCCCCATTGCAAAGCGAGTTCCTTTCCCAGTGTAGGTTTAACAGGCAGAAAACATTTTGCTAGTGAAACAGTGAGAGTTTTAGCTAGTATTGCCATGCCATTTGGGGAAGTGATTTTTGTTCCACATTTCAGCTGCTAGTCTGAAAGCAGCACAAACCTCTGTGTTTGCACGGTGCCTAGAGCAGCGTGGGCTGGGCTCAGTTACAGCCCCTCGGCTCTGCTGTAGTAATAAGTGTCTGATGATAAAAGGCTTCTGCGTTTGGCACATAAACAACACAGTCAATTGACTGTCAAGTCTATAAGAAACTCAACCCACTGCCTCACTCGCTATCTATAGCTCATGTTACAGCGCCACGCTCTTCCCAGAACGGCCTCAGCAAAGACAGGGCTATATTCTGCAGCTCTTCATTGCTTTCCATCACATGGTGTCACCTTCCAGTGCTTTAATATTTTTAATTCAATTATCTAGTGCTTTTTTTTTTTCTCCCCAAACAATTCACTAAACAGCATCCACTAAATGCTGAGTAATTCAGCATCATTTGGTCCCTGTAATGCTATAATTACTCTTCAAGGCTCATTTGCTACAAGGTCTGCAGGCTGTAAAGTATGGGATTGTGGTTAGTTGATTTTCAGGAATGTCTACTCTCTGGCAGGGGTAGAAGGCTGGGGAAGGAAAGAACCAAAAAGAAATGCATGCAAATTCAGTGACAGAGCAGGAACTTCACAGAGGCATTTCAACACACTGATACCCACAGGCAAAGAAATCATAATTGTGCAGGGTGAATATGGCCTTGCCAACTCCTACGATTTTATCAGGAGTCTCCTAATTTTTAGTGTCCTTGAAAGCCCAGCTGTTGGAGTCATCCCATTGTCAAAGAATCTCAGCTTCCTTTTAAATGAAAAAAGAACATTTCCAGGCCCCCCCATTTCGTTTTCCAGAGAAAGGCTTGAAAAAGTAAAGTATGCATATCCTAAAGGTTCAGAAACTGGAAGGCAAACAAAGAAAACCCAGCTTGTATTAAAAACAACCAGAAGACAAACACAAAAAGCACATGACCAAAAATATGCTCGTTGGTGCTGGGAAAAACACAACACCAGACCCCAAACTATTGCCACTTTTGTTGTGGACGCCAGATCTGCAAGCGCTCGTGCTCCGCAGGACTGGCCCTGTGCCCTCCTTGCAGAGGCAGAGGCAGCCTTGGCTGCCTCCAGGATGGAGCAGGAGAAGCCACCAGAGTTCAAAAAAAAAGCTCATTCCCTTTCTATCATCTTTGTTTTCACCTGTGGCTTTTCTATCTCATGATTCTGGTGATGTTGCCAGCCCCAAAAGGGGCTGTGTTACTCCATGCAAATGCATGTTGCTTTGCTGCTGGCCTTGCAGGGTACCTGCATTCCCCTCCGCAGTGGGCACAAGCCAAGTTAAAACCAAGATAAGCATTGGGGAAGGTGTGTGTTTGTGGGTTTGGGGTGGGTTGTAGCCCCTCTGGTCTTGCAGTAGTTAGGCCAGGTGAGGGGATTGCAAGCCAGCTACAAAGGCTTGGATGTGCTGGCAGGACAGCTGGGCTGTTAATCATGGGAGTAACCCTCTTGCATGGCCTTGAGCAGATGCTAGTCACAAGCAAGTGCTGTAGGGTTGTGTTTGCCTGAGCTCAAAGGCCAGTTAGAGCCTGCATGTGGATATGGAGGAGAGGTGAAGGAAGGAGAAAGGGAGGTGAGGGGTGGGGTGAGGGAGAAGAGCAGCCTCATTTGACCGGGGGTCATTTTTTTATTTACCTCTCCTAGGACGGTCATGGTAAAGTCCTTTGAGACTGGTTAGTACACAAAAAAATGCCAGTCTTTTTCCTTTGAAAAGCAGCAGTTCAGAAGCCTCATGCTGGGATGACACCAGGGGGCTGCTGGAGGGAGCTCATGTGCAAACCTGTGCGGAGAGTCAGCTCTGATGTGCTCTGCAGGGCAGAGAAAAACACCAGGGCTGGGAAAGGGGAAGAAGCCCCCCAGGGCTGAAAGTGAAGAGATCGTCCTTCCAGTCTGAACAGTTTCAGGTTAATTATGCAGTCTTAAAACCCACAGTAGAAACGGAAGTTTGGCTTGAAGAAAACTTCTCTCTCACTTGCAAAAAAAAAAAAAGAAAAAGAAAAAAAAAACCCTCTTGCTTGTACTCTTTTTATATTTTATAACCTAAATGGGTGGAGCAATTTATAGGAAACATTCTTAACCTTTTTTTGGGATGTGGAAAAGAAGTTCTCATCCTGCTCTAGAGCTGTTTTTCTGGAGGCAGGGGAGGAGAGAAGAAGCTCAGACTAAGGTGATGTGATTTGCTTGGCAAAGAGTGGACTGGTGAGACGGCTGCAAGGGGCACCTGCATCTCCTAGACCCACTCAGCATCTTCTCCTGAGCAATGGTGCAGGTTTGTCTTTCTTAGCCCAAATATACTCCCCATCTCAAAATCACCATCTTATGCTAGGACTTCTGGGCACTGAGGCTCACTTAGGCCAGTGAGGGGAGTCCAGCCTCACTGCTAAAAGATGATGCTTCCTTATTTATTTATTTATATATTTTTAAGCAATGCACCATTCCTTTTGGAAAGGGACTTTTTTTGCTAAGGGCGGTACCTTTACAGCACGCTGCGCTAGTAGCGTGAGTGATCAGTGAATTTGCACAGTGCCTCCGCTCTGGCTCCGGATGGAACTGTACGAGTTTGTGTGGCCCAACTGCATCCATCCACGTGCCTCAGGATGGCTGCTGGATCAAGGACAAAGGCAGCTATAGCAGGGAATGGGAAAGCTTCACAGTTTTAGGAGCTTTGCTCGTTATTGGATCAGCACACACAAGTTTCAACGCTTTACTGTTTTGAGCATGTTTGGCCATAACTGAGCCTCCTAACTCTCAAATGCAAAGAATAAACTTTGTCACAGCAATTGCTCCGCTTCTAATGGACCCGTGACAATGAAAACTAAGCACCACTTTCCTCAACTCAGAGAATTAACTCTTTGGCCAGCAAAGAATCCTCCCCTGCTTGGAAGCTAGTGATTGCAGTCTCTTCCTGGAGAGCTATTGATGGTTGTAGAGAAGGTCTGTGTGTCTGTGCTCTGTCCAGTTATGTAGTTAGTGCAAGATACAAATCCTAAACTCCATGAGTAGATTCTGCTCTTTCTGTGGAAGTACTGAACATTGCAATTCTGCAGGCTGTTCCTGTTGGCTCTGTCATGTTTCAGTGAAGTCGCTCCCTCTTATTGTCTGCATGATCCTGCCAAATGTTTGGATTCATAACATTGCACAAATGTCTTGCTGAAGCTGAAGAGGGAAAATATTTCTGCTCCTAAAAGGACACACTTTGCTGTGGACAAGGAGCAAGTATTCTTCCCAGTCAGAAAGACAAAACATATGTTCCTGTTCTGAACAGATATTCACTTCAGCTTAAGGAAAATGGCAACAAATCAGGAAAGAACAAAAGTCAAGTTTCCTGCAGAAATCCCAGTGTTTGTGTTTTGTAACTGAATTGTAGTTCCAGGAATAAAACAGCTGCTATCCTTGCATACAGGCAAGTTGTCTTGGAATTTAAAGAGGAAATGAAAAGGGGAAAGGAAACAAAAGAAAATTACGTATAAAACTATGTCAAAGGTATAGAGAAGCAGAAGTTCTCTACTAACTAGGGGTTACATGACTGTTCAACAGACCAGCAAATATTGCAGGTGAAATCTTGGTTTCCTCTCAAGCCAATTGTCAAAATGTGGAGGCTGGATCTGTCTCGCATACCAAGCCTTGCATGTGTACCTTGTTTTGTTTAAAATGTCTAATCCGCTTTCATGCCATTTGGTGGCAGAGGCTTAGTCCTGATCCATGGAAAAACAACTTCAGAAATGCAAGCAATGCTATGTCAAGACTGTTCCTAAAATACTGACTCGGAGACACTTGAAATTGGGATGTTAGGTTAAAGCAGTCACCAAGGCAGCTTCCTCTTCCTCTAAGCTGAGACAGAAACTCTTGCCTGTGCATGACCAACTTGAATGACTCCTGCTAGTCCAACATCTTGGTGCTTCGTCACCTTTATTACCTACAGCAGACTGGAGAGTGGTGTTGGGCCTGACCGCAGGAGGCTCCTTGTGGGCATCCTGTGGTCCTGCTATCTTCCTTCCTCTTGCGATGGTTCCTCCCCTCGCTTATGTGGAAGACTCTGTGCTTTTTTTCCTCCCTGACTTCAGTCTATGGCAAGAAATATTATGGCCCTGGGCAAGCAATTGCAGGAGCCTTATCCTTGGGCTGGCTGAGAAGCTGACACTTCTCAAAGGATTTCAGGACTCCTGCCACTGGTCTGTAAGGACTTTGGTGTCTGTCTGTATCTCCTAGATTTCTAAGTAAAAACTTCTGTATGTGTGTTTTTTTTTTTCATTCCCTCTTTTCCACTCTGGAAGGAGAAGTGGGACTTCCAGCCACCTGACTGACACTTCCCATGCTGTCCCCTTGGTAGAAGGTGGGAAATCACCAGCCCCACCAAGCCTTTTGGTTTGTGAGTCTGTGAAGTGCCCCAGCTGGCAGGGAGCTGTGGACAGGGCAGCCTGCTGGGGTGCTCTGCTCCTTCCTCCTTGCTCCTGGCAGCCTCCTGACTGCCTGGGAACAATAGGATGATGTGACCAGAGCTGCATAAATCCTAATTCCCCTTTGAGGCTTTTGCACCAAACAGGAAGTGTAAATGGCCCCAGAATAGAAATCCAGTCCTCACTTTGCTCCAAAAGGGCAACTAGCAAATAACGCTGCCTTCCAGGCTCCCCTGAATCGCTCCACCGCTGTCAGCTTTTCCCTGGCGCATGATGCAAGGTTGACTGGACCTCACCATGGAGGTGGCAGTTTCCTGCTCGGCTGGCCAGGCTGGTGCCTCCATGAGGTTGAGGCTGGCAGGTGATGTTTCACGTGGGGATTGGGCTATGCTGGGGGAACATGGGAGGCTCAGGACACTGAGGTGACCCTTGTTGCCAGAGACACAAGCAGTGCCTTGACCTGCCAACAGCCCAACTCTGAAAACTCATGTTTCTTTTTGTGCCAAGCAGTGGCATATTACTGCATGAACTTTCTGTTCCCACTGCACTGTCATTCCCTCTGTAACACATTTACTGGGAGATCTATTGAAATCAATAGGACATTAGAAAGTGTCTTGTAGCAAGGGAAGTGTTGTTCCAAGTGACAGTGCACCCCGGGTGGAGTGTTTGAATGTGTCAGATAGATTACCGGACCATACAGTGCCTCTGTTAAAGGAAACTTTCATGTCTGGACACTCTAAACTTCTCTGAACACTCGGCGCAAACCATTTGCTCCCTTTGCTTGTCCTTTGTATTTGCTCTTTTTGCTGTTCCTGCGTGTGGGATCTCCGTGCATTTAAATTAGGTTTTGGTCCTTGTGACCAGCTGTTCTTCTCCTTCAGTCCAGCAGTGACATGACAGCACTGGATTTTGGATGTTAGAAAACCTGCTGGCACTGCTTGTGTGTTGATGCATGGTTTCCCTGGAGACTATTGCATGGCTGGGTTCTCAGGCATGGAGATGGACCATGAAGTCATGGACATGTCCCTCCTGGGCTTGGTTCCCTAGCAGCATATCAGGCCCCTGCTTTTGCTCCTTTCAGATCTCTCTGTCAGTGTATGCATTGGTCTAGGCTTTGCTGGGTCAGGAGAAGAGCTTAGAAGGCTAGGGACAAATCAATATATTCTTCCCTTTGCATAGATTGATGCATTTTATCTCAGTTTTATCTGTCTTTGTTTGTTTGTTTGTTTTTGTTTTTCTTCCTAGAACTAGCTTTGAGCAGCTAAATAGAAGTAAAAATGAGAAAGAAGAAGAAAAATACCAAGTTTATTGCTTCCCAGCCTTGCTTATTGGGTTGTCTTCGACATGGCACTTTAAAGACCTGTTGCCAGGGGCTTTTTCTGAAAACAGGGAGACCCTGGCTGTAAAGCACTCTGGCAACTCTGGTTGATGAAAACAGCTATAACAGCTTCCACTGCTGGTAGTGGAAGGATTTGCTGCCTTGGACTGTAAGCTCTGCTAGGCCTTCCTCGTGTATGCAAGCAGTTAGAATAGGTCACCAAGCCTGCAGCATTTCAGAATGGGGGCAAGGCTTCCTGGTGTTTCAGATAAGTGTCTTTAATCATTACTTTAACTAAAGAAGCAGGAATTGAACTTGTTACTTCTGTGAGACTATAAGTTTATCCAGTTTTCTGCAAAGAGCTTGTAGTATAGCATCCCTCTGAGTATCAGGCTGAGATAAAAGAACACATCACTGAAACCTCCTGGGGCTATGCCTCAAGTTTCCCAGATTGTGTCCTTTATCCTCAACTTCCTGCCCACTTAGCTGCTGATAACGGATTTCCAGCTTCCATCACGAATGAGTTTAAAAGTGCCATCCTTTCCTTCTAAAACACTGTCTTCCTTCCCTCCCCCTAAGGTGTTGGGCTGGTAGCAAGTCTGCTGAGGAGGAAAGAAAAAATATTTGGAGAAAGTGAAATCTGTTTTCACACTGTGTTTCCAAGCTGAGATCGTAGGAGGAAGAGAGCACAGACACAGCTTCTGTGCAGCATGATGATCCATCAAGAGCAGTGGGGACCTGCATGGCTCAAGAGGCTGTGTAATGGGCTATGATAGTCCTTCACCTCCAGGTTCTCCATGTTCACCCAGGCCAGTAGGGAGAGGGGATCATTTCTCTGGTAGAAGTGCTCAGTGATCTCTGTGAAAACAAAAAGTGATCTGTCACTGCTGCTAGTGAACAGAGCAATAACCACAAAAATTGTACCTTGCAACTGATACTCTCATTTAACACAGTATACAAGGCCCTCCTGGCCAAGTACTATTCTTGTGGGGAGCACTAACACGGACTTGAAGAGCCAAGAGCTGTATTGGCAAGACCAAAATAGCCACTGCAGAAATTATAGGAGAGATGACTCTGATCAGACCAGCTGATATTGGTGCATGCTTGGGATTTGAGCATATAATATAATTTTTCCTCACCTGCTAGGTAACAGGTGAGGAAATGCACGTATGTTCAAATCAAAAGTACTGAAGAGAGATAGGTTGGGTATTGAAGTGCAGTCAGTGGTTGGGATAATATATGACCAGAGCTGGAACTGGTGGCAGTACATTCATGTGGGCAGATCGAGCCTCGATAGTGGTGGCTGCGAGCCTGGAGAAGGGTCCAAGATTACGATCCAGTCCCTGGGGGTTCCTTCCTGGAAAAGGGATGGCTTCATGTGTTGGTGGGAACTACTGCATGGACTCATTATCAGCATGTGCTATCAAAATATTGCTGTGCCACATCCTGGAGGTAATTGCACTGAAGATAGAGAATTTTCTAGCTTAAGAACCAGAGAGGCTTAAGTTCAGAAAGCGAGCAAGCTAGTAAATATTTGCTCTGTAGGACCTGGAGAACAGAGAGCAGTGCATGTTTTTGGTGATTTCTGTTTTGGTGTTTTCTGTTCAACAGCAAAAAGCCTTATACGTCCATGGATAAGGCTGCAGGAAGCTGGAGCTGGTGAAAATGCTATCAGGTTGGCACAAAGCATGATTGCTTCAGTACCCGTGGGCAAGGAGTGAAATAATCAGTTTGACCTTGGCATAGGTATCTATCCTGCACTTAAATAGCAACTTATTTCAAGTGGCATCTGAGAGAAATGTCCAGAAGGACCACTGATGAAAATCTACAGGAGGGTGGGTTGTAGCCTAGAGTGGATGAGAAAGTCATTAACTGTGTGTCTCACTGGTGAGAAGAACCTTTGCAGGAAGAATAGTGACAGTCGCTAAGAAAAAAAAATGGTGGAAGTAGATGAGTTAGATATAAAGAGCTAACGTGGAAAGACAAAGATAGCGTTAACATCCAGCTTGGCAGATATACTCCACTGTTGTGTGGGTGCAGGTGACAGTCTCACCCCTAACACTGATCCTGGAGCTCAGGGGAGCTGCCGTGACCTGACGCCATGGACTGAAATCCTGCCAGGAGTCAGGGTTGAGGCTGTTTCATTTACCTTCCCATCCCAGCAGCAGCTCCCCAGAGCCCCGTGGTGCTCTCTGAGCTGATGCTACTCCGCGCATTATTATGGTGACCTTTCTCGAATTGCTTTGGGCTCAGCATCAGCACAGTCTACCTCGGCCTATATTGAATGTAGGATTAGTCTCCACTTTTTACATCGAGAAGCAAATGCGAATTCACAGAGCAGGCCCTAAGCCTTTAAGACATTGCCATTAATTAGCCTCCTTTCCAGCAAATTCCTTGGAAGTGGGAAAGGCAGAGAGGTAAGATGCAAGCCCTCTTTTCTCTGGGAGAAAATGTGCCAGATTTGTTGTTTTTTATTTTGCAGTTGGCTCTGCTTCTGAGGTACCCACTAACACCCCATGGTGGGGGGAAGGAGCAGGCTCTGGTGAACAAAGACCCGTGAAAAGGGAGAACCAGAAATAGAAGGGCTGTGAATACAGAGGCCTCCAGCAGTGTCTTCCTCTGCTTGGAAGAAAGCTTTCCTTGTTAAAAAGGACACCTTCTGACTGGCTCTGTGGTTGCCTGGAACAGTCAGGGGAATGCACGAGACCAATGGGGAGGCCTTTTTTTGAGGCATGGTGAAGACTTATTCATAAAAGACCCAGCAGGAGGGAAGGTGGGGAAAGGAAGATGGGGAAACAAAGGGAAATTGTAGACAAACCTTTCTCTGCATGGAAAAAGTCTTGATATTAACCCTTTAACAGTGCTCTGTGCATCCTCAAGCCTAAAAATCTGTTATTTAATCCCACACGTTTCCCCTAGGTCAGTAGGAAGTCAAAACTGACTCCTGAGGATTTTGGTGAGCTGTTCATCATTGCTCTTCATTTTCTTATCCGCACTGGCAGGTAGGCAGTGGTGCGGTTCCCAGCAGACAGATCTCCTCTGTAAAGGAGAGACCTCCTGGTGGGGAAGACTTCAAAGCAGTTTCAAAGGAATTGGAAACTCTCCTACTTTTTACTTTTATTCCAAATAAGAAATTTGTGAACTAGTCCATGAACTTTCTTCAAGCTTCATGGTCTGGCCTGAGACTTTTTGTTAGAATTGTTCGTTTTTCAGTGCGAAAACAGTGCAGACCTGGCCAGTCTAGACTGGGCTTTTCCCAGGAGATGTTCTGCTTCTGCTTGAGCTTACCAACTGAAGAGAAAGTTCCCTGAGCAAAAATCTGAATGGCAGAAAGGAGGTAAATCCACTGGGAAAGAAGCCCGAGGGAGGTCTGTCAATCTACAGCTTCTGAGTTTCACATGCCTCTGTGGGAGATATGGAGGTGCAGTTCTCTCCAGGGTGTCTCTGCCACAAGTATACAGGGCTTAAAAAGTCACAAGGCACAGGGACCTCTCGGCTTTAAAAAACGGTGCTCCCTGTGGTTAAGCAGTGCCTACAGGACGCAGTGTTTTGCAATATGCCTGTCACTCCACATTTCAGTTTTTAAACATATATTTTAGTAGTCTTTGAAATTGTTGTTGGAAACATTAATAACTTGCCTTCCAAATGATTTCCAATTTCTGAAAACAGGTTTTGACTCTTACAGGTAGCGGAAGTAATAGCTGCAGCGTGCCAATGTCTTGTAACATCTCTAGGCCTTTCCTTGATTCACATCTTTTACACCAGGGGCAGAAGAGCTACCACTCCACTTTTACACTGCCTGCTGATGTTTCAAAGGGCCTCAGAGGAATTGCTCCATGCCAGAAGCAATATTCCTATTCCCAGGAGCTGGGTTAGTAGAAAAAAAAAAAGAAAAAAACACCCTTGGAACTGCAAAATCCAAATGAAAATCCATTTCTTCACTGACCTCTTTGCAGCTCTTGTTGCCTTGCTGAGTCTGGAGCAGAAGTCGTGCTTGTCTCTTAATTTATTACATGTGCATTTCTCAACCAGCGAGGCTCAGATGGGGGATGCTGTGCCTGACCGAGAAGGGCAATGAGGAAGGCGAGCTAAATGATTCCATCCGGAAGCTCAGCAGGAGTGAGGAATTGGCTCCTTCGGTGTCAGGGGCTCTTTCCATAGACTCGTTCCACAGTGTTGCATTTCTTGTTGATGTTTTTCAACAGTAAGTCAATGGGTAATTTGAGATCTGAAATGAGGGACATCTGAGGAGCATATGAACCCATATCATGCCCACTATGGTGTCATATGTATAAAAGTAGCTAACCTGAATGATTTGATCCTGAAGTGCCTTAGAAATGTATATGCTTGCTAAATGCAGCTAACGCTTCCCAGCGTGACAGGGTTGTCGAGGAAGGATTAGGTAGAAACAATGGGATAAACTGGGCAAGGGGAAATGTCAGTTGAATACCAGGAAAACATTTCTTAACACTAAGGTCACTTGGGCTGTGAGAGGGGGAAGCGGCAGGCTGGCCAGTGCTGCGTTTTCCAGGCACAGGATAACTGCAACACTTGGGAATATTTTGTGGAGTGGAATGGAACGTGGTTGGGACTTGGGGTATGTGGCCATGTGTTTTCTGTCTCTCCAAGTACTTGTGTGGGGCTGGAAGGGGGAATGTTCTAACGCTCGCTTCCCCTGAGGGCTGCTGCAGTTGTGTAGCATGGCTGCTTGCTTCTCAAGTAGGAAAGAAGGAAAAAACAAGGAGCTCCTAAGGAAAAGGAGTGGCTGTAAAGGATTTTGGTGGAATTGTTTGTCTGTAAATACGATCACTGCATAGGGACAAATTCCCAGAAATATCTCGCTTGTCCGTGAACCAGGCTAACTGGGGATTCCTGTGGGGCAAGAGGAGCAGAGTGAGGTTGTAGGCTGGGGATTATGTGCACACTTAGGTGCTCTGGGATTACTGCTTTGAATTCAGTTGCAACCTTTTCCTGAAATACACCCACTGATGCAACCCATGTCCCTGGAGCAGTTGTAAGAGGCCAGGTTAGCACATCTTGAGGAAATTCTGCTCCTCAGTGGCCTGCTTTTCCGCAGCGGAGGAAGTAAATGTGTTGACTTAAATTATAGCTAAATCAGTTGTGCCTTGCAGTATGGATGATAGTAAATCCTCCTGGGGAGGAAATGCTAAGGCAAACTGCTATGTGCAAGTGTCAGAGTACCTGTCTCAGAGGAAATTGGATATAGATATAAAATGTATGGACAAAATAGGAAGAATTCTTTTCTTTATTTAGTTTTTTAAGGTCTTCAGCCCTGTGTAGTGAAGATAGTTTGCAGTGCATGAGTAAAGGGAAATAAGAATCTAGTGAGACATGGGAATATGCCCTAGCCTTTCTGCCTTCTAAGAGGTGACAAAAATACTTCAGAAAAATGATTTTTTTTCTTACTGCTAAAGTTTATTGGGAATGTTTTGGATCAGGTCTTTTATCCACCTTCGAATAGTGTCGGAATGGAGGCAGCTTTTGAGTGCCAGAGCCTAAATCCTCTACCTTCTGAAAGGTCACTGTCACATCACAGAATAGATATGGCCAACTCTGAAATGAATTCTGTGCTAATTCATCTGCCACTCAGCTCAGTGATCTGGATATGCAGTATACATATCTAGCATATGCAGTGCTACAAATCATCTTTAATTCTCCTTTTTTTTTAGTCACATATCTACTAAAGGCAAAGAAGAAAACACAAAGATCCTCCTTCATTACTTGAGGTGGTGACTTACAGGGATTGCTCAAGGCATATGTAAACACCTCCACAGCACAGATGAGGCCACTGAGCTATTGCCATAACTGGAAAAACAATAACTAGGAAAGCTCAGAAAATCATCAATTTATTTCAGTCCTCCACAGAAGCTCGTAGAAGAGGAGGCGTGAAGCCAGGGAACTGATCCTGGCACCTGGAAGCACTTGCACCTGGTTTCACTGTAGTTTGGGCGTAAAAGTATCTGGAGCTTCCTCCTCCTCTGTAGAGTCAGGGAGGTGAAGGACTGGTTGGGGTGGCTCATTTTCAGGATTGGCAGGGGCACTGTGCATATAGCTGGGGCTGCTCAGGGAGTCTTTGCCATGTCTTCTGATGCTGGTGGGTCTGTGCTCTCATACCTGCCTGCTCCCAGCTGCACTAAGACTGCTGGGGCATCACACCCTGGCCACTGAGCAGCTCCTGAGTGATGCTGATTACTGGCCACTAGTGATAAGCGGGGCTTTTGTTACAGACCACTTCCCAGAACAAAGAAATACTGAAGGGACGGTGTCAGAAGTGCCCCTTTTTAGCCTGCCATCAGGATACAGCACACTGTGTTGGCACAGCAGCAAAACCTGAGCCAAGAACAGCACAACCACTGTTGGAGGGATTGTCCTTAGCCAAGAAAGCAAATTAGGGCAAATTTAGGCTTTGTACTTCCCATACTGGTGGCACCAGGGTAACAACATGAGCAGAGAGGCATCACTCGGTGTCTGCTGAACCCTGCTACCTCCACCAGGACCTCTAAGAGAACTGGCTGTGCCCGGAGGCACTGCCTGCAAGGAAACAGCACAGTAAATGAACAAGAGAGTATCAGCCTGTTGTATTTCCCCCACTCTGTCATGTTCTTGGCTGGTGACAGAGTGTGTTGGTGACCATGGGGTAAGGCAGCTGGCTCTGGCCAAAGGTGCAAATGGGATCCTGACCATCCCAGGAGAGCAGATGGAAGCAGTCCCTGGATGGTGGATTAGGCAATTGCAGCACTTGCTTCTGTGCTGGAAGCTCTCCTGCCGCTTGCACATTCTCTCTGTCTCCCTTGGCTTACATCTCTGGGTTCTAGTAAATCTGCCTGGGTGAGACAGAATTTATTTATTTTTCTTTAAAGCACAGGAAATCTATGCAAAACAGTTAGAGCTGGGAGGTGATAGACCCATTCTGTAGAAGTGTGTTCACAGATGAGAGATATTCAGGACTTGTGTGGAGGCACTCAGAGGGTAAACAGGGATAGGGAGGTGAAGCCTGACTCCCTATCCAAACAGAATTAAGATCTGAGACCTGAACTCTGGTCATAAAATGAAGAAGACAGAAAAGGCTTTCTGATACTGCACAAAGTTTGAACTGCCTTGGCATGATTGTTTCTTTGGCTACAAGTAGAAGTCTGCTCTGTAGTCTGTAGGGACAGGGAGCCTTGGAAAATGGGACTGACTGTCTCAGACCAAAAAGTCCAACAAGACCTAAGGCCAAATCCAAAACCTGGTGGGAATAATCTCCAGTGCTCTGTCACTTATGGAAAGCAGAATTGCTACAGTGCTTGAGATCTTTTTTAAGGGAATATCTGCATTTTGTTCAGTCTCTCTTTCTCTCTTTCTCTCTCTCTCTCTCTGTCTCGCTCTCTCTTTTTTAAAATCAGAGCAAAGTTGTTCTTCCCTCCTCAAACTACCAGGCTGAAGTTCTAGGCTATGTTGCACCCACAAAACCACAGCGACTTCACTGTATGAGCTGAATTCAGCCTTTGGCCCTAAAACCCATGGACCTCAAGCCACCTCAGTTCTGGGTTTGGCCAGTCCATATGAAAGTGCACTCACAATTCAGCTGTGGCAAATATGGGAGGGGGAGCTGCTATGAGCTCCCTTTTGGGCCCTTCACATCCTGCTGATCTATGTGCAGCTCAGTTGGACTTAACTCTTTTCTAGCAAAGGCATCTACACACTGTGAAGCACCGCAGTAAATGGCAGTGTGGATTTCAGCTAAGCTTCTCTACTCTTGCCAAGTCAAGACTGACAGCTGCCAGTCAAGCTAGTGGTCAAGTTAGAGCCATCAGTACTGGGCTCTGCTTTGTCTCTGAATGTGTTTGCACTGATCACCTCACCTTGGTGCCTCAAATGTGCATTTTCATTTAGCTCTACTCAGAGATGAACAAAGCCACATGAGGCGTCTGACTCCATCCTCAAGGAATTAAGTACCCTCAGGCTGCAGTGAAACAGAAAACAAGGCACAACCCCAGAAAACAAAAGTGCAGGGCTTTAGAGAGGCAGTTGCAGAATGTTTGAGTCCAGAGATTTTTACAGAAATCCTTGCAATTTGTTTGTTGCATGGACAGCTTGGTTCCTGCAGTGTCCATGTGTGCAGTGAGCACTAAAACTCATTTTCAGAGTCAGCGCTGGCCTGGAAGCAGTTTTGAGTTTCCTGCACATTGCGGTAAGAAAGCCCAGCCAGACCAGAGCACTGAAAACCACAGGGCAGGGACAGTGCTAGCCTAGGCAAGGCTGGCACAAAGCCACAGCTATAGGGCAGCTGGAGCCACTCTGGTTCCTTGGCTCCCAGCCCTCTGGTGTCTAGCAGCACTTATACTGTCTTGCTTCCCCCAGGATGTCCCATTTCTCCTGTACTCCAGACAGCAGAGGAGTAACCACAGAAGCAAAGCGGCTGTGGCATTTCTCAGAAAGATTTACCGTCATCATTTCCTTCAATAGATGTGTTCCCCTTTCCAATGCTGGTGTGTGTGGTTCAGCAAGGGAAGCTAAATTCACAGCAGATAACTGTGTTCGGGCATTTGGGAAAGAAGTGTAGGGTTTCACAGCTTATAGCTGATAAAAGTGATACTTTATTGATCTATTTTTTCAGCGATATCGAGCATATGTAGCCCCTCTCTGGCTGTAAGGTGTGCATTTGCAACTCTACAGATTGAGGCTTGGATGTGTTGGATTAGGCATGCAGAAGCCACTTGTGGAAACTGAACCAGTTGTTTGAGAGAAGCATAAAACCAGAGGTGAGAAGCAAGGGAGTTCGTTGCAGTCCTCGGTTGCAGTCCTGTCCTCTGCAACAGAAAATTGTTTTTAGATCTTTGAAGGACGGTGAACACTAAGAACACAAGAGTCTGGACCTCTGAGTTTTCAGGGTTCAAAATATCCCTCACAATGGCATAAGACCTTTATCAGTTATTGGTCTTTGGATATCTGGTTAAAGGAAGTGTGGACTTCTTTACATAGAAAGAAGAAATGAGTTTGATCGGGAGGTTGGGTTTGATTAAGATACCTCTGTCACAGAGCGCAACCATAGCTTAACCTGTCCATGCTGAATGCAATGGCAAAACCTCTCACTGACCTCAACAGGGTTAGGACTTAAGCTAAATAGTCAAAAATTATTATATACAGCAACCAGCACCTACTTTTGGACCACATATCTGCACAAGCTTGTCTGCAATGCTGATCAGTAATGAATGATTAAGGATAGGAGCATAAAGAACAGGGCACGTATAAAACACCTTTTTTCCCCCCTCAGTTTTACATTATGTGCTTGTTATTGTCTCACTAAACCTGGCATTTGAGTCACTGTGCTCTCTCTGTCCCTTCCTCAGTTTTCTCGTTGTTCCTGGTGAAAATTATTTGACACGCAGCAAGGCCAACCCAGTGTTTCAAGTCTCCTCGCCTCTGCCTGCCTTCTAGCATGGTAAGCAGCATTATCGCAAGCTCAAATGAAAAGCCTTCCCCAGGCTTTGAATCAGATGCTTTCAGAACTTGCTCTGACTTCCTGGGAATACTTACAGCAGTACACAAGAGTTTTTTTTTAGTTCTGCATTGACATTTCTCTATTATCAATCTCCAGAGCTTGTTGCTTACGTACACAAGGAGAGCTGCGAACAGTCCAGGCATGTGATATTCCATTCACTTAAGCCTATCTCTTATCAGCACAAATGAGGCTACTGTCTCTTGTGGAGAGGTTTTCCATTGACATTAGCAGATTGTTTCTGCTCCTAAAACTGCTTTCCATGCTGCTCCCCTCCTCAGTGTTCTCATCCATCTGTAAGTGCAGATACTTCACTGTCTTTGAAATCCCTCCTTCCTTTCCAGCTCTTGCAAGCTTGGTGCAGGCTATTCCTGTTTGCCACATGGGGATTTGCAGAGTGTCCTTCACCACCTAATCACTTCTACAGCCAGGTTGATCTCTGCACTTACCCCCTCAGCACTGCAGGCAACCTCTGACTGCCTTCACTTCCCTCCAAAGGCCCTGCTATATGTTCAGAGGCTAAAGGCAGCAATGAAGCTCTTCGAAGTTTCCAGAGAAGGCTTGGGAAGAGCCTCCTCTGAGGAAGCAACAGCAGTAGATGCATGCTCAGGGGGATGCTGTTGGCCAGGGAAGCTGTAGGTATGGGGAGCAGTTCCCTCTGCTCCTAAATTCATGCACCCATTAGCAGGAAGATACATGGATCAAATCACGAGCAATATGCAGATATAAGCATACTGATCTACAACTGCAAGGATTTATATCTTTACAGCACATGGGATCAAGAAGCAACCCCCAAGGGCCAGACTTTTCCCTCTGCACAGGACCCAGTGGGTGCTACTGGCACATGTGGCGGTACATAAAAAATCTGATAACATTTGAAAAAGGATAGCAGAATTTGACCCTTGAAAGAGTTCTTTGGAGAGACTGACTAAGACAACTAGGCCATAAAAAAAGCTTTGGTATTTGTTTAGGAGATTAGATAAGCCGACAGAAATGTAGAAGATAATTGTTTACACACGCACATAGACACATACACCAGGAAGAAAATTCTTTTCCCAAAATAGCCACTTACTCTATATTTATAGCTTTTTTCTTTCCTTTCTTCTGAGACAAGCAGAACATTTACATAAGGGGCAAGGAGATATGATGATGAATAACCATTTCTTGTGCAGACCAAAATCCTCATTAGACCTGCCATCGGGGATAGATGTCTGAGCCTAGAAGAGCACCAGAATTAGCAAGTATCATTTAACTGTCTGAAGTTTTTAACTGACGGCAGAAAATCTTCTAAAAGTTCAGCATTTCTTTCTTTCTTTTTTCTTCAAAGGACCTAAATGGTACCGGGCCTGATACATTCGGTCCCCAAAATTTCACTGCACAGGCTGGAATCAAAGGCTCAGCTTGCAAATGAGCTGCATCCAATTCATTTTTGCTCTCATTCCCCCACCCCAGTCACCTACCAGCCAATAAAATATACATAATGCTCACACGGAGTGAGGTGAGGCCATGTCATCATCTGATTTTACACATAGGAAACTCTAAAGAAACTTCACAGCGCGCAGTTCAGGAACCCAAAAGCTGGGTTTTGGCTGGTGATCTGCAGTAATCTGCAGCCGACGTAAACTAATTGCCTTAATCTCTGCTCCAGTGTTGGTGGCACTCTCTTTGCAAGGAAAATGTCTGTGGTGGCAGGAATACTGGACCATGGTCTTGGAGGGTGATGAAAGCCAAGGAGGCAGCCAGTTATTGAGGAGAAGCCCTATTTTCTGCAGTGCGTGTAGAAACTTCTGCAGTTGCCACCAGTGGGGAGAGAATCATGGGAGAAAGGGCATGACTCTTTAATGAGTTTTAGCAATGTGTTCTTTAACTTTGTGCACACATATTTTTATTCTTTCAGAGTACAGAACCAAACTTTGAACAGAAATAGCTGGCCACTTGCATAACGCTCTCGTTTACAAGGCTGCCAGAGCGCAGGCTCTCCAGAGCCCTTGGGAGCAGAGGGCTGTCAGTCAGCGTCAGCTGTGACTCAGATGAGTGCGCACATCTCAGCAATGCAAAGTCAAGATCTTCACTGTTTGCACGGCCTTCTCCACGTGAGGCACATGACGACAAGTGTGGAGCACCATTGTTGTACCACCGTCTCAAAGACAAGACTGGGAGCTGATGGGAGGAAAACTGTGCAGATAGGCAAAGGGAACAGGGCTAATCCTTTCCATTTCTTCCTTTTTGCTTGTGCCTGGGCCAGGGGAGGAGAGGAAAATGGAAGGATTTTCATTTGGTGGGTTCCTGTGTTTTCATTTATTTGGGGTTCATTGAACCAAGGCCAGTTTCTGGACTTGGAGACCTTGCTCTCCGTTCCCTCTGCTCTGCATGACCTTGCGTCTCTGCTGCTCGTATTCAGCAGTTGTAGCCCAGAAGCTCAGGAGCAGAAGAAGTTTGGAGGCTCTTTGCTTGGGCCTCTGGCTGAGACAGCCACATACATGTGCTATGGGGAAAGCCACTATTCACAGAGAGGGCTTCATCTGTTCTGGTGACGCACCAGGTACCGTAGGGTCTAAGGTGTCCGCTCTTCTCATTTGCATTTTGAACACCAGTAGTTAGAGGTTAGTAATGTGTTATCCTTTCTTCATCCTGTTGTCCCTTGGCAGCCATGCTGTGTGTGGACGAGCCTGGGCAACTGGGTAACACTGTGTGTTTGCCAAAGCGAACACTGTGGTGTGTACAGAGCCAGTTCTGCTGAAAACACTGGTTTTCCTGGGACACTGCAAGGTGGAATGACTTTGAGTTAAAAATCGCCAGTCTCCCCAGGCTGAGCCTCAGATCTCCCTGGGAAGCCACTTTCAAGCACAGATTGTCACAAGACGTGCTAATTATCCAGGAGATCAAAGTTCGAAGCCTGTCATGGGGGTGAAGTGGATTCTTTCCTTTTTCTGCCTCATTTTCTTGAGCTGAGCACCTCCTGGGCCACCCTGCCGCCAGAGGAGGAGCGCCCATTTGGGTGGGACACGTGGGGATGAGACGTGGGTCGATGCCGGAGGTGCAGACATGGGAGCAGCCATGGGTGTGTTTGTGCTTGTGACTGCTGGTGGATCCTGAGAAAATCAGGGCTGCTGGTCATGTCTTTTAAACAGCTCATGAAAGCAGGCGGCCATACACCACTTCCAGACGCCATGACAGAGATGTGTAACCCTGACATGGAGTTCATTATGCAGCTTATTGAAATAGTTAACCTCTGGGGACTTTACAGCCCCGGAAAGCAAAGACAAGAAAAAGCTAGAGACTGGCACTTTTTTTTTTTTTTTTCTTCCAGTGAGATAAACAGCAAATTTTATTCCAAATGCCTTGGAGTGATTTTATTGGGAGTCTTATTCAACCTCAGAAGAATACGGTAGTGCATTTATAGAAAGGTTATTTTTATCTTAGCTATGTGGAGGGCAATACTAAACCATCCATATTGTTAAAGACTACAAGGAGAATGTTTCCCATTCCCTGTCCTTTCAACAGGATCTGCTTTGGGTGCAACTGTATATCAGGTCTTTCCTGTATTTCTATCAGAGAGAGAGACACACACCTCACATGTGAGGGCTCATATATGGTCTTTAGTTGTATATGTCAGGGAGAAAGTCAAGTCTAGCAGATTGGGCGCCAGATAAGTATACCATCCACTCTATATATCAATGCTTTTCACTATGTTGGGCTGTTTGCACGCAGAATCTCTGTGCTCTGCCACTGAAATATGGAGAAACCTTCCCTGCACCCCAAGTTTGTCATGATGACTGAACCCATAATGGCTTGGGAGGTGCCATGAGGCTGTCCATGTTGGATATAGAAAGGCTGAGATATACTGCAAGCAGCTTTCATCACGTTCTTCAGCCTTGCTTAGGATCCCATCAGATCTCAACCACCAGCATGATATTTTTCATGTTGATGTTTTCTATCTCCAGTTCATTTAATTACTTATTTTATTTAGAGAAGTTCAGCCATCTCTGGAAACAAACTTAGTGAAAATTCAATGTTTTGCTTCAGTTATAATTCTGGCAATCTTCTTTTGGAATAGCTCTAATATTCACACTGATTGAAATTACGACATTTGGTGGTGTCTAGTCCATTTGTTAGTCTAGCACATCTAGATTTTGGTATGATAAACCTCTGGAAAGCCAAAGTTACTTGCATATGCTCTTATGGGTTTTACAGAGAATTTCCCAGAGGACTCAACACACTCTAAGCAAGTCCTAGCCAGGGGCTGAACACAGTGCTTGGCAGCTGGCAGATCTGGGTCCAAATACCTGAGCTGGAGGCAGGAAGACTTTCTTCTTATGCTATTAAAATTCATCTTGTTGGTGCTCAGACTATGACAAAGATCAAGCCCAAATCCTTGAGTATGTTAATAAGTCTGTCTTCAGAGCAGAGTTGAGTGTGATACAGTAAAAAAGCAAAGGGAGGGCAGTAAAATGAAATCCTGGGTTCTGGTTGACTGAGTGATCTCTATCCAAAATAGGAACTGAATGTGAGAGAGGGGAAATAGTCTGTAATCCTGTAATTTATAATTATATTGTACTACCTACACAATGAGGAGTTCAGGAGCACACTAGTGAGTGTTTCACTTTATAGCGTGGGCAAAAGAAATTGTCTTCAGTGTAGACTGCTGTGAACAACGTGATATAAACATCCCACGAAGCCATATGCAGTACATACCCTTTAGGACTCTGTTTTACTGGATATGTTCTTGGGATCTGTGTGCACAAACAAACAGAGATTCATGTATTTATAAAATTTCTTCCTGCAGGTATGTGTAAAGGAGACCAAGCTCAATAACTGGGTCCCTGAATCCCCAAGTGATCTCCATTTTGTGAGCTCCCTTCATATTTTTCTTTTGGAGTAAGCAAAGCCCAAAGGCTTTTAGAAGTTCTTAGTGTTGATTCTTGTAGCTTTTGTCTAACTCTTGCTTTTTCTGTACCATTCACAATTTCCACAACCTGGAGAGAGTCCAGGATCCAAGAGAGTTTTGCTGTTGATTTTTGCAGAACCAAGATTTCACCTTAGGTGTTTCAAGATTACATCAGTGCTGTAGCTGCACAACTCTCCATGACCCTGCTCAGCCAAGCTGCAGGAATAAATCCAACCTGTTCCCCCCATTCTATATAAATGGGAAAACAGAGCTAGAATTCAAATGTAGTTTCCCTTACCCCTGTTAAGTAATGCCTTCATTACCTGAATAACAGGGGTATTCAAGAGACAGGTAAGGTGCCACGAAAAGGAATGAGTGACACACAAGTAGAATCTTCGTTATTTAAAGCTGCATGTAACGGAATGGGCTTTTCTCGGCAGAGGAAAGGCAGATATGTGCCAAGTCTTGTTTCTACCCACAGTGCCATGCACATGTTCTAAACTTTTTATAGAAACACTCATGATTTTCTGGATTTTTTTTTCATCTGTGGGGATTTATCCCACCAGTTGGTCTGATCAGCTCCCAAAATTGAGTGATCATGGGAAGCTGTGCAGAGAAAATAACTTGTGAGAACCAAAAACAAAAAATGCTTGGGACATCCAGGCTATTAATAAAAGTGAGCCTTGCAGAGCCCTGTATAAGCTTGCTGCATCAAGGATACAGAAGTGGCTCCATGTTCATTGAGGTCATTGAGGACATTGAGGTCCCTTCTCTAATGCAGCTCTTGGGGCACCTGGGAAGATGAAGGCCAGAGAACCTCAAGGTTGTGAGTCAGTTTGGCAAAGTGAAAGCTGCTGCACTTGCTAATAGCTATTTCTTAGAGCGTTTTCTTTTCCCTGCAGCACTTTGAGGCTGCCTGTGTTGGAATGGTGGGATGTCCAGGTCACACAAGATGTGGAAGATGATAGAAGTTCAAGCCTATCCAGTTCAGGCTCGGAACTACATCATGCCTTTTCCATGAAGTGAAACCGTGTAGTGTTGATGTGATTGTAGGTCTTCAGTGTGCTTTGAGCAAAAACTCTTGCCTCAAAACTTTCCCATCCCAGAAGATTTCAGCAAGGCACCCAGAGAGCAGGGTGCATGGTGCTGGTGAAGGGCAGAGCTATAGAGGAGGAAAGAACCCTGTGTGCTCTTCCTGGCCCTGCCTCCTCATTCTGAAGTTGTGATGTTCAGACCTTCCTCCAGTGTACTCACAATAGCACAGTCTCTTTCCTGGGAGGTGAGGACGTAACCGTGCTCTGGGACATCTTCAAGGTGCACACCCAGCTTTCTGCTGGCAGAAGCCTGTCCTTGATTTCAGCGTGGCTAAGTCTGCAGTTGCCTTTGGAAAATCTCACCCTGCAACACAGCTGAATGTCTTTCGCACTTAGCCATGAACATACACATTTCATTAGTGCATTGCCAGGCTTTCTACTCCTTAATAAACTACTTGCAGCATTGATTTCCAATCTTTGTGCTCTGGGAGCAATAAGTAAGCTAACTGTAATGTTTTCCATTTCATGTTTAACTTTATGCATGGTGTGTCATTCCCAGATTTTTTTATTTCGAATTCTGCAGCCTGGGAAATGCATACATGAAGCACATCTTTAGTGAAGGAACCCATTCCAAATGATTCACTCTCTACCATAATTTTAAAGATTGGCACATGAACAAATTGCTTCTCTTCTGACAGAATGATGCTATAAATATAGAAAGAGCCTATTTTACTGTGATCCACATCTTCCAGTCAGATCACAACCCCCACCATCCACTTCCCTCAGAATTGTACTAATGCCAAATCAGCAAATGCTCTGAGAAACTGGATAGGCCACAGCTGTAATCCAGCAATGGCATCATGTATGTGTGTGTTTTAGTGTGAGAGACTGCAGAAGTGCAGCATATAAATGGTGCTGGACTAAGATAATAAATGGATCAGACAAATATATTTTGTCATATGCTGAGTGTGGGTTTGGGTTTTTAATTTCCCTTCCTTAAACCAAGATCTATAATAAGATATTTCCTGGCTTGGGTGCGAGTGTTTTTAATAGCGTCCTTTATTTTTTCTTGCTGGATACTTCTGGATGTGGCTGCACTAGCCAAGCCCTGCACAGTAGTTACAGTGGATATTGTTTTACAGCTAGGAGATGAGTGTACAGTAGGTGCCATAAACCATTCTGCAAGTCTGCTCTGTCAACGGGTGAGTATTTTAAGAGCATTTCTTTGCAAAATGAAATGGCGTCAGAGGCAGTAGAGAAAAGTGCTCTTGTTTGCAGAGGAGAGCATTTCTCCGCAGCTGGGAGGCTGCTCAGGACAAGGGAGAGTGTCCTGTATTTCATCTGGCTCTGCACTTGTAGGAGGTAGTGGGGTTTCTCCTTGGTCTTGGTCTTCTCCCTCCAAAGAGGGCAATCCCAGACCCAGCCCTATCTCCTCCTCTGTTCTTCTTTGGGTCTCAGCAGATCTCATCACTATGCAGTAAAGCAGAGCCACTGCAGAATTAAAGGGCAGGGGGAATTTATAATGAAGAAGTTTTTACACAGTTTCAGGCACATTAACACTGTTCATGTAAGTTTTACTGAGCCTGTACTACGCCCTTCATCTCACAAGATGAGCTAGCTTATGTTTGTATTCATCTTCCACATCCCATTTTACCAAGGCAGCATGTCCACAAAGTCATGCTGTGTGGCAGCATATGTTCCAGCATAGGTGGCCAATAGATTGTTATTAATGCTTGTACAAAGGGGAGGTTTCTTCCTTGCTGCAAGGTCTATGAATAAAGTAGTGCCTCAGGGCTTGAGTGAGTCATATACAGTGACCAGTCCTTGTACTAAACTTAAAAGCAGTAGCTGCCAGCTGAGGCTGCTTCTTAGACATCCCACCATAAATGTGTAATTGTTTAAAATCCCAGCTTCAGATGACTTTTGAATAATGAATCTCAGCTTTCACTTAGACAAAATAAACAATATCACATGTCCAGCCTTAGCAACTTTGACCTAAGTGGCTCAGAAACCTGAAGGTGTATCCAAGATATGCTGTTATTTTAACCCTCAAGATTTATTTTTGAAGCCAGAGTCATGGCTGGGATAGGCCTGAATTGCAGCCATATTCAGACTGGAGCCAATTCCCATGTCTCAGTTAATAAGTTTCTAAGCCTCCTGCATAACACTTTAACTTTAATTTGATATGAGTCAGCAACCAATGATGTTATGAAAAAAGCAAATTTTGCACTAGCAGTGTGGCCTGCACAAAAAGATCAAATGAGCCGGACCTAATGAAAGTGCAAGAAGAGGAAAAGGAAGGATGGACATGTCTCCAGGACATAGAAAGCAATACCAGAGGAGACAAAGACCTCTTCTCGATGGGCATAGTGAATAGTGCTGGCTACATATTGGCTGTGCCTCAAGAGCACCCTGCAACTTGTACCAGGGTCCTGGCCCTGCAGTCAGCCAGGGTACCTGGTATGGCCTGGACAACCCAGCACATGGGGACCATCCCTGATGGGATGCTCCTGGGGAGCTCAGGGATGGAAGCAGCACTTGTGCCTCTTGCTTTGGACACAGACATGACGGTTGTGCCTTTTTGGGAGAAAACCCTGTGTGCTGCACTTGAATACACTCAGGACATCTCTGCCATCATCCTAAGATGCTTGCATCCCACTTCACTGAGATAAAATATGAAGACATCCCTGACTGAAGAAGGATGAAGGTGCAGTGGTAGAGTGCTGCTTCCGTACCTACACTCCTCCTCTCAGAAATGGGAACAACACCTGTCTTCTCCTTTATGCATGTAAACAGAGCTGAAGTGATCGGATACTATAACCTTAGGGCCATACCAGTCTGATACTTGTCTTGATAGCTCTGAGTGGATGCAGAGTCAGAGTGGTTCTAGGAAGAACTAGCATGAGTGTGGGATCTTCCATGAGTTGCTGAAGAGGTAGTTACCCTGGTCAGGTGTGGTTCTTTTATTCTAAAGCACATTTTCATGGGATTTTTGAAGCAATCATTTAACAGGAGACAGGGTAGGAAAGTAGAAATGGCAACAAGTATTTCTGCAAATACAATTCACTTAACTTCCAGTTCCCATCAGGCTTTGCCACTTTAGTATCAGAGTTATCCCCTACTCGTAACAACTTCCATGATCTTGGCTGTAAGTGGCTGCCTTTGCAAGATATGTTGGTAGCAGAGCATGTCTGGAATCAGCTTTACAAGGAGGTTTGTCCCTTTGTTCCCCTCCTGTGCCCAACGCAGGTCCTTTCAGCTGCTGGGACGATGAAGGCTCTGAACAAGTGCAGGCGCAGCTGCTCCTCTGAGCACAGCTCTTCTGCACAGCTGCAGGGACTCAGGTGCCGGTGGTGAAACAGCTCCCCAACAGCATGGCTGGTGGAGTTCCAGGTGCTCCCCTCTTCCTTGACATCTGTGAATCATCACCAGCCTCCTCTCCATTGGCAGTGTGACCAGAAGGGCTGCTCAGGTTGCACTGGCTACACTTCCATGGTAGTGTTGCCACCTCAGAGGCTTTGGATTCAACTAACCAGACCTAAAGACAAACTGGAGCAGACATGGCTGTAGGTCTCCATGCCTGGAGAAAGCATTGCTACTAAAAGAACACTTTTGCGTGACAGTGAGCAGTTTTTGCCCTTTGAGGGGTACTTTCCATGAGAGCTCCCCAGGCTGGCTGCACAGGACAGTGTCTTCTTGAAGCTCAGTGAAACTGCCCCGCCTGCTCTGTAATAACCTGCAATGGAGGCAAAATGCCCATATTTCAGCAATATATTAAGAATTTGTCTTTGCTCCAAAATTCTGTTGGGTACCTGGCCTCCCCGCAGTCCTGTTTCAACTTCAGGCTGAAATGTACTGTGGTGAAGTTTTGTACTGTGGCTGTCAGGAGCTCATTCTGACTGCACTCAATTGATTTATCGTAACCTCAGCACTGCATCTGTCCTCATTTATTATCCTATGTATAACAGATGGGACTGCCAGAATGTTTCCATGGGAAGAATGAATTCTTGGCCACAGGTGTATCTTTGTCCTAATATGAAAGGTTAAAGGCATGTGTTAATGTGCAGAGCAGAGCACCCAACTCTGCCATGATGCACCAACATACTCTGCTTTCAGGAAAAATGCTCCTCATTGCCTGAGTGGAATCCCCAGAAGCGTAGACATTTGCTCACCAATGTAATAAGGATGTTTATATTAATTTTGTGTGATAGCTCCACATATTATGCATGCATTCCAAGAAATAGTCATGCATCCCCTTTGCGACTGTGACCCCAAGGAGGCATGCATGTCTTCCAGGTTACACAGAGGTTCAGAGGTACATCTCTCTACTCAGTTTGCCAGACAGACCCATTGGGCCCTTGTCTCCTAAAATGAATCCGGTGTAAATCAGAAGTTAGGGTTGCATAATGTCTCCTAAATAATGAAAAGATCAGTCCTGGGAAGGTGCTTTTCTCACTTAGGAAATTCCACATGTTCAGATACACAAGTAGCTGGCTTCCTTCCTCTTGCATCAGCTTGTGCTGAACAGCCACTTTCTATTTGTCTCAATTCTACTTTTTCAGGTGTCCAGGTATTCAAATCCACCTCCAGTGGACCGTAGGATTGAGTGTATGAAATGATACCACTGCACCTGTGAAAACCTGCATCTTATATAAAAATAATCTTATATAAAAATCATCTTATATATATAAAAAAAAATCTTATATAAAAATAATTAGCTATCTGATTACTTCTATTACTGCTGTGGAATCATCCCCTGTCAGTATTGTAATTACCTTTTCCCCTCAGGGGATATTTTATTTTTCCAAGAGGATGCAAAGTTTTGATTGCAAGCAATGGAAGTGGAATGTAGTGCATAAACATTAATAAACTGTTCCCATGTTGCCATCAAGCAAGGCCAAAATGAGCTGAGAAGTTAAGGCAGGGTACAGACCAGAGAGCCTGTGTCCCTCTTACGGAGGAAAAGGGTTTTCCCAGTCTTGGGAGTGCATGGAATTTATGGCGATAACTCTTCCCCTAGCTGTGATGGGCAAAAGGTCTAATTCACTGCTGACACAAAATGCTGAAGTGTTTCATCTGGCGCTGTTTGTGCCAGGCACTAATATACTTTCAACAGAGAGATATTATGTAAAATGGAGTGGTGACCCAAGGAGGTGTAATTAGCTCTGCTGTCACATAGGAAAAGAACATGTTTGTACAGATTATTTCCAATTTCTAGCAACACCTGCTCACTTGCCTTAACCAGATTTCTCAAATGGGGACTAATTAGCACTTCCTTGGAAGCCCAGCGCTCTCCAGGCAATGGCTTTACCTCTCAATTGATATTCCTTCTAAGGGGAAGCATGTAAATTACTCTATCAAGAGAAGCTGATAGAAGCAGGGCAGTATTTCAATGCCTAAAATTAATTAAAGGAGGAAGAGGAGCTTGCTTGGCTTGGCTCTTTCATAGTGGTTAGAGCTATGTGGGGAGTTTCCTTCTTTTTTCTTTGAAGGAAAAAAAAAAGGTATTTTGTGTAGATGTGATTTGTGATGGGCTGTGCACATGCTGTGGGTCAGGACTGTGTGATGCCAGCAGGTGCTTTATAGCCCTGGACAGTGCTTGTCCCAGACATTGGTGGCACAGACCTAAAGCTGATGATGTGTGGGCTGAAGGGAGCCCTTGCCACTCTCTGTCTTGAAGTTTCCTTCCAAGTAAATGTGCCCTAAGATGGGAGATGAGTGTATTTATTTATATACATATACATATATATATATGCTTAATTACATGTAAGCCTCTGCCTACAGCTAGGTATTAACTACACTTTGGGAGTTAATGAGGAGGCCAGAAGGCACTGCCAGTCTGACCTCCTCTCTACTTGCGCCATGAAATATCACCTCCTTGCTGTTCTACAGAGTTTGCTAGCATGTGTTTTGGCTAAAACATGCTTCCCAGACTGTTACCCAAGATTGCTTTGGTGGTCTCAAGAGGTGGAGACTCTGCTGTTTCTCTGAGAGCTTGTCCCCCAGCACTAAGGCTTGCACTGTTTATGTGTCTCTAACTGAGCTTGTCCGGTTTCAATCCGCAACCTTTACTTTTTGCTCTCCCTTTTCCTGATGGAGCCTTTTAGTGCCTGAAGTTATGTGCTCACGTATTGTAAACAAATCCAGTTTCTTATTGAGAAAGTTGGCTCTCAAGACGCCTTACTGCCAGGCATCTCTTCCAGCTCTGAAGCTGCTTTTGTAGCCCAATTCTGCCCTCTTCTTGGTGTTTTATTTATTTAGTGCCCTTGGGCAAGTATGGGCACCACTTCTTGAATGTTGTAGTTTTGCTCCAAGTTACATATTCAGAAGAGACTTTGTGTAGTGATCGTGTTAATTCTTTGTGTCACAGCATCCTGTGCTTTTATCTGCCATTAGCCTGGATCTCTTTTCCTGCTTTCCTCTTGTGCTTATGCTGTCCTAGACTCTTGGACCTAGAAGGAACCAGAAAGGTACCATTTCAAGGCTCATTTTTTTAAAAAAATCTTTTTTTCTACCAAACCTACTGTAAATTAAAAGTGAGGCCAGGCAGGGTAAAACATCCACAAATAATAAAGACACCTGTAAGAATAACTATAAATGTTTTAAAAGAGCTTTCAACCACTGTGGCAATTTCTACTTATCTGTTTGCTGTTGTATCTCCAGTGACCTTTTAAGAAAACAAATCCCTATTCCACAACTGACATCATTTATTTTCATGGATCATTTAACATGCTTTATAATTTTAATAGGCTCATTTCTGTAACTCAACATTGAGCTATTATTTAATGAAATGATCCCCAAAAGGGGCCTTAGGAAAGCTAATTGCCTATGAAAGCCTGAGGGTGTGGGGAAGGAAGACTTCACAAATGCTCTAAATACTGATTTTTTTCTTCTTGCTTTATTTTTTTTTATTTTTCCTTAGGCGTGCTTCTGGATGTACACATAAACTGTAGAGATGGTGAAATCTTTGGTGTGGTACTGGTTTAAGCATCAGAACTGGGCCTATAGAACTAGTCCTTTAAACTTTCTGTGACCATTTAGCTGGCTAGATCTTTGTTTTAATGTTACCAGAAAATGTTTGAAGAGATACCTGCAGGGGACTTCTCAGGAGGAGAAATTCGAGGAATTTCAGTGGTTCAAGCCCTTGCATAGAGGAATACAGAAGTTGCAGCAGAGCGTCATATTTCTGTGCTTTCCAAGATCCAAATGGGTGCCTCCAAGACAACCTGAATCTGCCTGGTTGGGACTAATGGTTTTTTTGGGGAGGTGGCAGTGCTGGTCTCCCCAGAGGGATAACAGCAACCCTGCAGGTAGGTTGCTGCAGAGCAGGAAACCCAACCGCTCTGCCGGGAGGGTTGTCAGCCTTGATGTTTGTGTAAAGTGAGAGACTTTAAACAAATTGGCATCTGCTCATGGAGAAGAGCGGTTTGAACAGCTTTCAGGCAGCTCTGCTCAAGTTTCACTGTGATTTCATAGAATCATAGAAGAATCATAGAATGCTTAGGGTTGGAAGGGACCTCTAGAGATCATCTAGTCCAACCCCCCTGCATACGCAGGGACACCTAGAGCACGTGGCACAGGACTGCATCCAAGCGGGTTTTGAAGATCTCCAGAGAAGGAGACTCCACAACCTCTCTGGGCAGCCTGTTCCAGTGCTCTGTCACCCTCACTGTCAAGAAATTTTTCCTTAAGTTCCTATGGAATTTTTGGTGTTTCAGTTTCCGGCCATTTCCTCTAGTCCTGTCAGTGGCCACCACTGAAAAGAGACCATCACCGTCCTCTGCACTCCCTCCCTTGAGGTACTTATAGACACTGATTAGATCCCCTCTCAGCCTTCTCTTCTCCAGGCTGAACAGGCCCAGCTCCCTCAGCCTCTCCTCATAGGGCAGATGTTCCAGGCCCCTGATCATCCTTGTGGCCCTGCGCTGGACTCTCTCCAGAAGCTCCACATCCCTCTTGTACTGTGGAGCCCAGAACTGGACACAATACTCCAGATGCGGCCTCACCAGGGCTGAGTAGAGGGGCAGGATCACCTCCCTCGACCTGCTGGAGATGCTCTTCTTAATGCAGCCCAGGATTCCATTGGCCTTCTTGGCCACGAGGGCACACTGCTGCCTCATGATCAACTTGTCATCCACCATGACACCCAGGTCTTTCTCCGCAGAGCTGCTCTCCAGAAGGTCGGTCCCCAGCCTGTACTGGTGTCTGGGGTTATTCCTCCCCAGGTGCAGGACCTTGCACTTGGCCTTGTTGAATTGCATGAGGTTTTTCACTGCCCAGTTGTCCAGTCTGTTCAGGTCCCTCTGGATGGCAGCGCAGCCCTCTGGGGTATCGGCTACTCCTCCCAGTTTCGTGTCATCAGCAAACTTGCTGAGGGAGCACTCTGTGCCTTCATCCAGGTCATTGATGAATAAATTGAACAGGACTGGACCAAGGACTGACCCCTGGGGGACCCTGCTAGCTACAGGCCTCCAACTAGACTCTGCACCGCTAAGTCCAACTCTGTCCAACACTGCTGCATCAGGAGGCAGGGCTTTGTGTAGTTGGGGCTACATGGGAGAGAACACCTGTGAGAAGGGAGAATCTCTGTTTTTTTTTTTTTCTGCTTCTTCCTCAGTTAAATGAATATGATATGCAGGTGTTAAGGGTTTCTTGAGCGCTTTGTGACAATCCAGTTAAATGCTATTTTTCTTAGCATCCATTATTATTTGTTTTCTCAACAGGCCTGCATATGTTATGACAGATCAGCCTCCCCAGTTGGCAGAGCCCAGAGTAGTTCGAGGTGTTGTCAGAACTTGCAAAGGTTCACGTGAAGTCACCTGCTGTGACTTTGTGTTAGGGAGCAAGAGAAGGAAATGGAGCTTGTCCTAACTTCAGAGCTTGGGAGACAAGAAAATTTAAGGAGAAACTATGCACTGTGGATAGTATGAAGTACAAGACAGCAGAGGAGGTTTTTCTGCTCCTTATTTAATCTAGGCTCTTTTAGCATGCCAATTGCTATAAAACCAGGGCAACTTTAAGACAGGATGAATGGTTCACCCCTCTGCTGCTGCTAAAGCCATTGGAAAAATCTGATGAATCCTGGCTATCACATCAGAGTCTTAATGCCCCTTTCTGCAAACGCCCGTGTGCTCATGCTCTGGTTTTCTAGTCTGAGGGAAATAATAGGAGGGGAATATAATGGCCCTGGAGTGGGTACAGAGCTTTTAGACACCTGCCTTGTAGAAGGTTGCACAAAGTGTATCTTGTTGTGTTCCAGGGACTGACAGCCCAGTGAGATAACAACAGGTAAAGCAAACTGTACTAGAATGGAATATGCTGAGCTCCTCGAGTAATTAAAGGTTACGTAAGATGGTTACATGGTTTGAAAGGATTATTAATATGGTCAGGTTTGCATTATATAAAAGGTAATTAAAATGCAGCCAGCTTACCATTGATTATACCCTTTGTTTTGCATTAGTGACAGTGCTCTAGAGAGACCCCAAAAGCTGCCTGGGGAGGCAGAGGCTGCTGGAGGTGAGAGGCTGTCAGGAGCCAGGACTCCTGAGCTCCCAGGACCACTGTGGTGCTCTGCAGCCTTGGCCAAATTCGTGCTGCCTCTGAGTGCTTCCTTTTCCCGGCCGGTACAGGTGAGCGCTTCACATGGAGAGCAGTGAGGTTATCAACGGTCTATGAGGTCTCTGCTGGATTTAGCTTAAAGTTAAGCCAGTGCTGTCGTACAGAAGCGGGCAGCTGAGGAATCTCTGCCTGGGTGCCTTAGGGGAGCCAGGAGGTGAGGGATGCCCAGTGTGAAGGGGGTTGATCAGCTACAGCTGCTGCTTGGTAAGAGTCATTGTTATCTCAATCCAGTGGACTGAGTTGGTTTACTTGGCCCAGCTTCTCACATGGACAAGCAGCCAAGGTCTGTGGGCACTGCTTGGTGCTCTCAGGTGCTTGTGGTGATCTGGGTCAGCGAACAACAGCTCCCTGATGGCCCCTGAAGAGCAGTGGGGCAACACAGAAAAAACCAATGGTGCCACATGCCAGTCACCCTTCTGTGGGACAGGTTTCTGGTCCATTACTATTTGGAAAACCTTGTTTCATTAATAATGTCATGAGAGATGGAGGCTGGTCTGGCTGTGGCTTTCTGGCAGCCCAGACTCAAAGATGTAGGCCATCTTAGCTCCTAGGACAGTGCATGTGAAAGCACACACCAAGGGGAGTCTGAACTGATATAGCACTTCTCCAAAGGTAAGCACCTATCACTTCCAACTTGTTACTACCTTGTCTGATATGCACCCAGGGTCTTATGTATATGACAAAACTGCTGCGCAGTATTGATATATGTTCAGTCTGTAAATCCAACTGCTAATGGGCTTTGCAGAACAGAGTGCAGAGAGAAAACTTCTTTCTTAGGTTTAAAAAAAAAAAAAAAATCTGACTCTGGAAACAACAATTGCCCCAGGGCCAGGCTCCAGGACGGAGCTTTCAGCTTGCAGCTTCCAGAGCATGGAGACCTTGACTGACAGACCTAGAGGCCGTAACGTTACCTTCAGCGCCCTGATTTTTCTAAGGAAAGCTGCTAGAAGTATCTTTGAGAAAATGGCACAGAAAAAACCTGCTTCATTCGTGCTGGTTGCTGGATCTGCTGGGTTGTCTGTTACCATTGCAGCATTGCCATCCATGCTCAATGTCCTAAGTCCTCATTAGAGACCTGATTCACAGCCTTTTAGATTTGTAAAGAATTCAGATGGTCTCACTGTGCTAAGGCTCGCTAAAGTGATCTTATCCAGTGGCAGGGAGAGGTGACACACCTGAAGCAAGGAGGAAAGAGGATATGCTACCAGAATTTAGATCTCGCAAGCCCTCAAGCTGCCAGTCTGAATTTCCTATTGCACAAGTTACCCTTGTGGTATTGAAATATCCCTGGTTTTTGCATTAGCGCATTTATCGGATGTTGTTCATTAGCATCCCAAAGTCTGGAGCATGAGGTGACTACGAGGGGGCATGAGCAGCCTCTCCAGCTGCTGCCTGCGAGTTGTATGTACCTGCTGCTGTGACAGTGGCACTGAGACACATGCTAGCATGTGGCAGCTGGCAAGCCTTTCCCAGACATGGCTCCCACTTAATTCCAAGCTTTTCCCATATTTGGAACAATAGGAGACAGGGGCAGAGTGAGCATAGGTTTAACTTTATTGGCTAGTGTCAGGTGCTTTCAGAAATTTGAACAAAGCTGAGACTTAATTTCTGCAGGATGTCTCTGATTTTCTGGTTGCAGCAGGGCTGGCAAACAGAACTCCTCGGTAGTGAGTAAAAGGTTGTTGTGACATTGTGAGCTTGGTGTATCTCTGCTTGCAGCTATTTCCTCAGGATGCCTATCTCCAACGTGAGGGAGTTCTCTAGGTAGCTGGCAAAGACAGTGCCTCTGAGGGAGCTGAAGATAAGAGCGCCTTTGAGAATGAGCTGTACCCACTGTTTTCTCCATGGAAACACTATTGTCACTCAGCCATTATACGCAGTAAATCCAATTATGGCTGTAGACATAAACGTGTATTTTTAAGTAAAGCTGGGATAAATGAAAATATAACTGAGTCCTCTAGAATTCTATAGATTGTTTTTCCTTTTACTGTTTTCTGTTACAGTTCCAACGCCAAATAATTCTGTGTATACTATAGGTGCATTTATTTTTTGCCCTTCTTGGCCTGGAAAATATGAAATGAGGGTATCACTTCTCCATAATGAGAGCTGATATGACAAATTTTCTATCTCTGGAGCCCACCTTTTCCCTGTTGTTAAGTCAGGTTTTTAGCTGTACCACCCTGTACTTTTCACAAATAAGTTTACTTCTACTGGGCTGTTTGAAGACTCTTTCTGTAGCCAGTGATCCATGAAGTATCCTCCGATTGCTGCTGGAAGGCATCCTGGTCAGCTAACCTGTCCCACTGGTGCCTGTCTTCCTGCAGGGGCCCCAGGCCTTGCGCAGCTGGCGTGGCCATGCCCAAGCACCTGCAGCTACCCACCTGCACAGGATGGAGAGGACAAGGAGAGGACTCATCTAATGCAATAGATTTCAACAGTTGTCTGGCAACATTTTGTCTGTTTTGTGGGCATTTGGAGGAACATGGAACGTGTTCTCTAGGGGAGCCTGCCTGAGCAGGATAGTTGGACTAGATGATCTGACTAGAGGATCTTGCTTCCATCCTCGACCATTCTGTGACTCAAAAGCGAGCTGACAGGACTTTTGTGGAAATCTGGGAAGCGTATGAGCTCTATACATTTGGACCACGTTTTGATCTGAATGTGCTGTGTGCCTGTGTTTTATTTCCCCACAGTGATGCTGGTGGCTAGCTACCCTGTGACTGTACCCAGGCATTCTTCCTGTCCCAATAGCCCTTCAGTGGTTATTTGGTAAATGATAAAATTGTTTTTCCATGCACATTAATATGTCCTGGAATTCACAGGATTCTTCTTTAAAGACACTTAACCTAAGGTGGAGTGAAGTCATGGTGTCGAGATGTCACAGCCTATTTTTGGAAATCTAGTGGGCCCAAGTTTGAGGGGCATCTGTAATATCATGGCCCTAATTTCCACTGACAACTTTCTTCCAGGGTTTCTCTAATTCCCTATTACTATAGGTAATATCATCTCAGCTGGGATGGAAGCAAAAATAATTTCTTGCAACAGAAAAGTTGCAACTAGAATCTGAGCGTAGCATTTTTCCAAAAAAGTCCCACAAAAAACTAAGAACAAAACTTTGCCCACCTCAATTCTATCCATCTTGCAGCATTTTGGTCTATGCAGCCACCTGTGTGTAGTTCCTGCCCACCACAGAGGGCCACGGCCCCAGGCACCATCGATCACACTGCTGTGCCCCTCTGACTGCTGTGTCAGGCAGAGGAAAGCAGATGATGCTGGATTTTCTCAATGTAAGCAAGTAGAAGGAATTTACCAGCAAAGCATTGGACCTCAAGACTGCCTTTGCTGTCCATGGAAGGAATTTATTGCTTAAACTGCACGTTGAGCAGGGTGAAACCTAGCATCTTTTTAGTTGGTGTTTCATTGGCATTTTCCCCGGCTCAAGTCATTCCTCTGCCCAGGAGACATGTGGCTGCTATCACGTTATAGTCCCCAAAGAGATTTTCTCAGTGGTGGCAGGTTTGAGGTCTATTTTGCTCATTTGGTCCCTGAGTGGCAAATGACCCCCTGGGTGCTAGAGAAGTCAGTAATCCTGGATGACTCTTCCAAGTCTGCCGCTTGACTTTGCTTGACCAACTTTCAGATGTTTTTCCAAGGTAAGATTCCGTTTCCTCCATCTGTAAAATGCAGTTTGATGCTTAATCCACTTTAAAAAGTGCTTTGAGGGCTAAAAGTCAAAAGCTATACAAGTTGAATGACTTTGTGTTTTTCAAATTTGTGAAGGTTTTTTTTCTTAATTCTGTGCTTTAAAATGTTGAAAAGTAGGGGAATGCTCTTTCTTTCTTTCTTTCTTTCTTTCTTTCTTTCTTTCTTTCTTTCTTTCTTTCTTTCTTTCTTTCTTTCTTTCTTTCTTTCTTTCTTTCTTTCTTTCTTTCTTTCTTTCTTTCTTTCTTTCTTTCTTTCTTTCTTTCTTTCTTTCTTTCATTTTATGGTTTTAAAAAGCTATATAATTTTGCAACTGTGGAAAACTTAAAGTAAATTATTCCTGCAACATTTTTGTCTTGCACTGGGCCAAATCTCAAAGAAAGCAGTGCTGCTGCTGATCAGAGTCATCAGGTTTGGGTCTTTCTCAGCTGTGCAAACCAAGTGTAGGTGCTGACTGTAGAGTCTTGTCTCAGTCATCCCTCACTTTTCTATCTCCATTTTTCTTGACTGACAGCTCTAAAATGCCTCTCCTCTGAAAGGATATGTTTCAGGCTCTTCGGGGAGGAAATATCATCCATTGGTGAAATGCAGCTCCCTCTGTGCAAGAGCATACCTGCTCAGAAAGCTAAGCCGATTTCTGCCCTTTAAAACTGAGAGAAAAACAGTGCAGTTCCTTCAAGTGGAATCAGTCCGGGGATTCAGTCCAGTCACGGGCTGCTGCTTGGGTTTGCTTGCAGGGATGCTCGCTAGATGGCTTGTGCTGTTTGCAGACGCTGGCAGAGTCTGGCTCAGCCCCACTTCACTGGTGGCTGGAGAAAGCGGCCGCCTGGATCCCAGAGCCATGGAGCTCCTTCGCGGGCTGCTGTCACCTCCTTTCCTCCCTCCCTTCTGCCGGGGCATCAGGATATCCTGTAACGTGGCCACAAAAGAGTCTCCGGTTACCCAGGTGGCCAAAAGCAGGCAGCTTCGCTTACCAGCACTGCGTACAGCATGATAATGTTACGGTGGGGATCGGGTTGGGAGCTGCATGACCCGCAGGAACCGCTCACGGTACAGCCCATGTGGCATGAGGGAGCCCAGGACACCCTGGGACCCACTGGCAGGGGAGAGAGGTGCTGCAGAAGGGCCTAAAGTCCTGCAAAGGCCAGGCCCAAAGGTGCAAATCTCATTGAGAGTAGAAGCACAAGGGCTTCTTGCTTTGTTTTCCTCTTCTGCTTTCCCTCCCCTGTGGCATCCTGCTGGGAGCGAATGTCCCCAAGCCAGAGGGAGGGAAGGAATATCAAATAACATATTGGCTGAGTAATGCCTGTTTGCAGACATGGAGTGGATGGGAGAAGGAAAACATGCTAGGCAGTGACTTCAGAGGGGACAGCAGCAGCTGGTCCTGCGGCCAGCACTCGCCCCTACACGAGGGGTGGCACGGGGGGAGCATGCCAGCTCAGACAGGCCTCGCCATGGCCCTGCGCATGCTGAGTTTTGGACTAGGTGGTTTTAAAAAGAAGATGCTACAGCAAGGAAGTTTTCTCTTGGATTATGACCCCAGACCATCTCTGGATAGTCAAGGTGTGAGAGAAAGACTCGGGCTGGGGTGTATGAGCTCCTCTGCAGCCCCCAAGCTTCATGATGGGGAAGACATGGTAGTCAAAAGGGGAGGACCTGAAAAATGTGCTCACCCCATTGCATAAGGCTGACGTGTGCTGGCTCGGTTCCCACGACTATTGCAGAGTGACACCCATTGGCAGAGCAGGGAGCCTGGCCTGAATTTCTCCGATGGAGAGGCAAAATGAGCGTGAAGTGCTGCTCATCTGCATTGCCAGCCGAGCAAATGGCAATTTCCATGGCATTAAACCATTAAATAAGCTGCTCCCTTAACTTCTGGGAAAGCAGCATTAATTTGGAGCCGCGTGCTCTTGGACCAGAGATCTAATGAACTTCTGCTGTGCTGGGGCTACAAGCAGACAGTTGCCTCTATTGAATCAGTGCGTGTAAGGCTGGCCTCATTAATGAATGTCAGTGAGACCAGCTGAATCAGAGGTTTCAGGCCTCTGCTTTTGCTCTTTTAATTGCATTTTTTAGAGTTCACAAGCCAGAGTAACCAGGGAAATTTGTGACGGGTCAGAACTGGCTGTGGTTTGGAAAGAATTTCAGGCATCCTTCATGTGACCTCCTCCTGCACAATTGTTGCTTTTAAAAGAAGCAGCGATAATGGGGGGCGAACAGAGGAGCTACTCTGTGAACATCTCACCCTTAGCCCCACACTTTGGAAATCCCTCCCTTGGCCCCAGGGAAGGGAGCAGTGATGGGGGCGAAGGACAAGTGCGGGACCCTGCTCGGGATCAGCAGCCAGATGCCACTCGCCTTCCCTCGTGCCGGGGCAGGCAACCCAGGGCCCAAAGTGAGGAGGAGGCGTTTTACAAGGAGCAGGGACACAGACTCAGGATTAGTCAGGCCTGTGAGGCTCTGGGAGCAAATAGGACTTGCTCCCTTTGCAGTCTGCCTGTAGACAAGGAGGAGGGAAAAAAAAAAAAAAAAAAAAAAAAAAACTTCCCTTGCTGACTCAGCTGGCCAGGGCAGCTGGTCTCGTTAATCTTAAATAAGCCAATTAAGGCTGCATGCTAGGAATGCCTCCCAACAGAAGCTTGCCTGAAAAAAGGGTTCCAGATCTCCCTAATAATGCCTGAAGCCCAGGTGGAGCTTTCCCTAGCTGGAGGGTCAGTCATGCCCACTCAGGCCATCCCACAATGTCAGGGATGTGATTTAATTGAATCAGCTCTTCCAGGGAGCAAGCAGCCAGGCAAAGCAGGGGATGTAAGCATCAGAGCTGCTAACTAAGCTGTTATTGAACTGCTGAGTTTGGAGCACTGCATGGAAGGGAGAGTCTTGCCTCTGTTTGTTGCTTGCCAGGTAAATTGTGAGACTCCTGTGCCTCATTTTCCCTACCTGTAAAAGGAGTGATATCAGCCTAGTTTTCCTGAAGGTGACTCCAGGGAATGTGCTATAGTTGTTATGCTATAGGAGATAAGCTGTACATATCCAGGGGGGCTGAGGGATGCCTTACAACCATGAAAAGGGAGGCCAGGAGTTGGGCTATGGAGCATCCTTGTGGCAACATTACAGGGTTACTCTCTGTAAAGTGTTTTCATTCATCCTAATGAAAGCCTTGTGGGTGAAGCCAGATGCTCGTGGCTGTAGCTGAATATGCTGTGCCTCTTGACATGAACATGGCAGGAAGTTTGACCCAGCATAAAGAGGGTGCTAACTCTGTTATCCTTGTGAAACTCGGGAGCAAGCAAGTTGCTTTCCTCTGGCCCGAGACATAAAGCCAGGGCTGACTGTGGCACAGCTGCCACCTAGAATTCCCAGGCTGCAAAAACTTGCTCCATTTAGATCTAAGAGGCAAGAGGACATGTAGGGGCCCATATCCTTACTTAGCTGTTGTGCTGCAAAATAGGAGGTTATTTGTAAGAGAAGGAGGGGTGCATTCTTTCATTCTTTTTTTTTTTAATAGAAAAATGCTTCCTTCAAAGAACTTCTCCTTCTGAATTTATAGTCCTCCAACTCACTATTTTATGATCAACAAGATACTCATAAAAAAAAATGTTTTAAAAAAGGAGGAAAAAAATCTCCTTAAAACAGGCACTGGCAAGTCTCAATCTAACAGGCAGAGTGAGGGTTCCTAAGGTGAGCATCTCCATAGGATATGAGAAAACACAAGGCTGGCTCCAGAGGGAAGGGTTACTTTATGGGGCCCTGGCTCAATCCTGGGATTCAGGCTTCTCTCTGCACCAGTGGCTCTGGGGCTTGGTAGCTGTGCTGAAATCCCCTCTGCTCTCCTGCCAAGGGGGAAGGGGTAAGGGCACAGGGTCCTATTATGTGTGCACAGAGCTCCACAAGGATACTGGAGGCTAGGAATAGCAGGATAGTATATAGCAAAAAACCTGAACATGCTTAAAATCTGGTATCAGCTCCTGGAAACTCCTGAGTCTCTTTGGACTGTTGGAAAAGGGGAGAATTACTCTTTACGAAAGTGTGTTTTGCTTTTGTCTTCATCCTCCCCAAAGATGACACTGTATTTGAGGATGGGGTTTTAAAACATGTTGTGGTGCCAACTCGCTGGTTCTGCTGTTCCTCTTCTGGGCTTTGCTCTGCAAGACACGTCTCAGTAGGTCTCCTTGGAACTCAAGTGCTTCAGATACGGTCTTCTACTGTGTAGGTAAATTAGGGCTCCTTTCAGGGATATTAAAGCCAGCCACAAACACATGAGCATTTGTCTGATCCTCTGTCCATCCTCTCTACCTCCCCCAAAAAACCTCCAAAAATCAAACAAGCAAACAAACAAACAACAACAAAAAAACGAACAAAACCACAAGAAACTTATTTCCTTGCCAAGGTGTGGAATGGAAAACTTCAAAAAAGTAAATGGTCCTGAACTGGAGTAAGAGGAGGGGGAAGGGCACCTTTCTCTGCGCCCTTTCTTATTGCCTCTTAGAGATGCTGCCCTGGGTAAGAGGAGGTGCAGTCTGCGCTGATTCTCCTTGTCTGTCCTACTTGCAAATCAAGGGCTCCAAAACCTTTTTGGGGGCAGCCTGTTTGCCTGGCCGTGCATATGCTGTGAGACTAGGGAGCTTGTGAGCAGTGCAAAGCATGGGCAGGGTTATGGCTGGTGTCACTTCTGCCTTTGCATGCATGTATGTGGACATGGGAAATGACCCTTCAAGCCCTGTTCCTTTTGCTGGTGGGATCATCTTCCCTTTATCCTTCCACCCCTGCCTTTTTGGAAAGGAAAGAAATATATTATGAGGCAGCACTATGGAAAAAACTTCCTTAGAGGACCATGTTAGATGATCTGGGAACAGCTTGAGTAATGGAGGTTTTTGTGGGCTAATAGAATCAAACTGTTCCACAAAAATATTATCATTAGGAGCATGAGCTGAACAGGGAATGATTCATACGAAGTATGGGATATGCATGTGTTTTAAATGAATCAGTGCTATGCAAAGCAAGAGAGGACTGGGGCATGATGAGTACCTGAGACCTGCCCCTAAGCATGGAAAAGATAAAACACCTTTATTAAAGACCTCAGAAGCCCTAAGGAGTGTGAGATAGACTTGGGAAAAACATAGCATAGGGTTCCCAGGGCTAACAAGAAAGTCACGTTAGAAGCTGGGAAGATTGCTGATAGAGTTATGATTAAGAACAAGCAGGAAGAATTTTCTGTGATTTTTTTTTCTCTCTCCATGCAAGCTGAAACAAATCTCTGCACCTCACTACCTCATCTGTGAAGGCTGAGAAAAGCCTCCTGCTGAAAAGGAGCACTGGGGGCTAAATCTGTACGTTTTGGGGGAGTTATGGAGAAGAGGGAGAGAGCTGGTGGAAGAAATCAGTCAGGAGAAAATGCATGATCTAGTGAGCCTCTTTTCCTTAAAGAGAAATGATTCTAATTTAACATTTTTTCAGTCAGCAGAACTGTACTCCTAAGTCACCAATGGCTTTTGAAATTCCCTCCAAATTTCTTTCCTGATGTTGCAACAGACAGGCATTAACAGAAAGAGAGAACAGTATTCTGGATGAGACATGGAAGACAGTTTTCCTCTACTAATAGGAGGTTCAAACGTTTTGGCCCAGTGGTCCCTGTGTCCTGGTCATGCTGTTGACAGGAGGTCCCTTGGTGCTGGTGGGAGCAGCCCTGGGGACATGTGTGATGTGCCAAGATACCCACTTTAAGTGACGCCGTGGGCTGCTCTACTCCGTGCAGCTGCACAGAGGAAAGCACCAGGGTGGCGTAAAACTCTTCTGCCCCATATTAGGTAAATGTACAAATGGTTTATATTTGTGGTACTTCTGTTCTAGTTGTACCTTGCTGGAGACCTCAGGGTTGTGCCAAGGTTGCCCAGTGATGTATGCAGACCGTGGGCAGCCTGGGCAATAGGCTGCCCGGGTTTCCTTTGCCTTTGCATGTCTGCGTGCATGGCGTGACTGTGCTCTCACTGTCTCTGACAGTCCCCTGAGGTGCCTGAGCTGGGACTTTCTGTCTCATGCTATATTTAGGCTATAGATTTGCATTGTTAACTTGCCGTTTTTAATGAGGAGGCATCTGACTTGTTGCACCAAGTGCACACCTCTTGTACAATTGCGGCAGCCTTTGAGCATCTCTGCATTGTGTGCTCAAGAATGCCTCTGCAGGGGAGGAAAAAGTTGCTCTTAAAACCTGTCTGACATTTACATAAGAGGGGGACAACTTCTATTTAAAAATAAATAACAGCACCAAACCCTCCACAACACAAGACAGGACTTGGGCGTTTCTGGGTCCAAACGCTTTGGCAGGTGACAGTAAGGCAACTTCTGTGGCTACAGGAGTTGTGGTCTGAGTGACAAAATGGGAAAAGCTGGTCACCGGGGATTCACAGACAGATCCTAAAAATATCTGGCTATTGTTCCTTTCCTTACAAGCCAGCAGGGATGAACCACTCCATGGGGGAAGCCAGAAGGTAAACAAGCAGTTCCCATGTGCAGGAGTGAAGGCTGCAGCCCAACTTTGTCAGCTTCCTGGATTCAGCCAGCAGATCCTCTTTGTTTCTGGGATGAGTCTGTGCCAGCTCCTTCTCCAATGGGGGTCCGGGATAGGACACTGAGGATGTCCCTGGTGAAGGCACATCTGGGTTCCTCAGCTGTCTGTCCTTCAGCACACTTGGTGAGTCTCCCAAGCCAGGAAGCTGCCTCTTTTCAGGTTGCTGGCTTGGCTGCGGGCCATAGGGCTTGAGGAAATGATTCGTAGAAACACTGGCTTGTCCATCACCAATTCGCATGTGGCCTCGGGGCTGGAAGTCACTCTGGGTAGGAAGTTTCGTTCCTGATGGAGGATGTAAATTTGAACGCGGCCCTGCAAGCAATGACTGGAGACTTGATTAATGCCTCTGACAACATCAGATGAGTAGTTCATGGGGAATAGCCTTGATCATCCCAGCCTGGGCTTTCCTGGAAAGACGGCTACTGCACATAAAGAGCCGCTTTAGGATGTCACCTGGAGCACAGTGTGCTGAGGCTGGCGCAGCACTGCTGCAGTGTGGACACACTCTGCGGAGGACCCTGGAGCGTCACCCAGGCCTAGTGTGGTCCCGAGAAGCTCCGTGGCTCCTGTTTGCTGTGCCAAGAGGGATGCTCCTGCCCTGGTCTGAGCTGATCCAGCTCTTTCTCCCCATATCCCTGCAGAGCATTTACTCTGCTCAGTGCTTTCTCCCACTTACTCTAACTCCTCCTTGCTCAGTGCAGGGAGGAAACACAACACTTTTTCTTTTTTTAAAAAAAAAACAAAGTGGCAGAGAGCATGGAGGAAAAAGGCCTATTGTAGGAGGCATGAACCTGGAGTATATAAACCACTGTTTGGGATTAGAGGAAGCTTAGAGGAGGGTTGCTCCCTAACAACTCTTTGCAGGGTGTGAGATTTTTGTCTGTTTGTGGTGGATTTTTTTTTGTTAGTTTGTTTTGCATTTTTGTACCATCTTTGGTACAGACCTGCTGGCTCTGATCAGAGGTGACGCTGATTCTCTAGGGTAATCTCACAGGCCTGTGTTTCTATACATATTTTCCAAAATCGCAGTGAATGACTCAGTGCAGAGTCTCACATGGCCTTGATTTGCCCCTAGGCATTATATAAAACAGGAAAAATACGGAGTGAGGCAGTATTATTTCTCAGCAATCTGAGATGCAGCTGGTGTAGATCAGCACAGCCCCTTTGGTTTCAGGGGAGTTACACACCAGAAATGGCACTGCTGGAGCAGCTCCCATCTTGGTGTTTTCTCTCAGATAGTCACTTGCCAGCTGGGAGGATAAAGTCAGGGTGATGTTTTTCAGAGGTGATGGGGCTGTGGGACTGTATCCCACAAACACTACCTTGCCTTAGAAATTCACCCATCTGCGCCACTGACCAGCTGCTGCATCCATGACTGTTTAAGCAGCCATGAGGTGACCCATTCATCCACTGCTGTGCTCTCCTGTTCCCTCTGCTTGGCTCCTGGCATGAAAACCTCCCTTAGCCAGTGGCCTGTTTCCCAGCTTTTAGGGGAAAATCTGTTTCTTTGAATTTACGATCAGGTTTGCCAGGGGTTGGTCTGTATGTGCCGTTGTACGTGGATTCATGGCGCTGGAGAGGAGCATCCTACTTCAGGCATATTTACCCTTAGCCCTCAATAAGCTCAGAGACAAACAAGTTTATCCTCACAAAGAAAGTAGATTTGTTTGTGATTCCATAACTTTTTTTTTTCCTCTCATGAGCAAAGGAACCCGCTATTCCAAGTTACTATTAATAATAAGGTTTACTGCTTCAGTAGTTTGGCAATCTGCATAATATCTTAGCCTTGGCTGCTGAGCAGTAGGTTTCTAACCCCTCCAGAACAGTCTAAGTATTACTCATGCAGCAATTGTGCTGATTTAACGATCTCCAGTACACTTCACCTCTTCAGAGGCCTGGGCACGACACCTTTGTAATGGCATTTAGAGCAGTATCATTTTCACCACAGCTTTGGACACCTGCAGTGGTACAGGCTGTCACGCAATTACTTACTGGATCAGCATGACGTGTTCCAGATGCACTGCTAGTTTTGAAGCTAGTTTAGGGAGAGAAAATAGAGGAGGCCAGCAACATCCCTCTTGGTGCCCACCCATGGATGTCGTTATCCACCCTGCTGGGCTTTACTCTAGGACATTGTGCCCCAGTCAACCCCTGCAAAGGTCACCAGTGCCATTGCCCAAGGGTGTTTCTATACACTGAGGAAGGACAGGGTCTGCACATCAGGACCTTGATCCTGGAAACTCGGACAGTGGCAGAGAAATCAATACAAGGAGATCTCTTCCATTATCTTCATCTGCAGGAGGAGAAGCAGCTCAGATTTTGAAAGGAGCATCATGTGGTCACCCTCACTCTGTTTTTGATCCCAGCCTTTCTTTTATCTCTGCCAGTCCTGCTCCCTTCTCGCTTAATACTTATCCCCAGGAGAGCCAGCTCTGAGCACCTGGAAGCAGCTTGCCACCAAAGACATGCAGATGTTGATCGACTTGTGCGTTATGAGCACGATGCTAAAAATAGCCCCGGCTGCATGCCTGGGCCGGGCTTTGCAGGGAGGGACTTGCAGACAGGACTCAAGAAGTGATTTATCACCTGGTGCCATGGCAACCACTGTCACTACCGCGAGCAGCGGGATGCCGGCAGCGTGGCGAGGCCGACCCACTGAGCCAGCACCAAACACGTAGCAGCGAGATGCACATGGGGCTCCAGTGCCCCTCCACAATTCTGCTGCTGTTTCCACTGGGCTGATAGGAAAAGAAGAGTTCCTTAGGAGGAAAGGCTAAAGTAAGGAAAAGAAGGAGGGTTGTTGCATTTCCACTCAGGTGAGAAAGTAAGAATTTCTATTAAAAGTGATATAGGAAAAGTTCAAGAACTGAGCCATGTTTTGGCTTGTGGCTTTACTCTTTAAAGGGTACTGTTTCAATTGTTGTTTGCAGTAAGTTGTTGGATGCATCTTGTTTTTTCATGCCGAACAAATAGCTGAGTATCTGGGACCTTATTCTCACTGTGGAAATGGCCAATCTCTATTTTTCAGAGGAAACCTGCGATTTTCAGTGTTTCTTATTTTCTTTTGTCTCAGTTGCAGCTACATTACATGGCCTGTTTTGAAATGGACCGAGCATCAGCCTATTGCAGGTGCTTTTGAAATAGCTCAGTCTGGGTGTCTAAAATAGGCAAGCCATATAGCCAGCTGTGCAAAAGTGCCTTTACTCTGGTCCCAGGGGTATTTATGAGTATGAACACTTACTGAGCTGTCAGCAAGCATTCGATATGCACACTTGTGTGGGGGAAATGGTGTAGAAAAATTGAAATGGGAAGACAGCCTTAATGGTTGGGAATAGGAGAAGAACTGAAATATAACCCAATTTTGTAGAAATCTCTATCTTGATCCATGCTTTCTGGTGTTCAGTGCTATAATTATCTCATGGAAATGGAAGAGATTTGGTTCTCTTAATGGGGATGATTGAAGACCCTGGAACCCAGATCCAAATTTTTGAAACTCTGACACAGGGGTATTCAGGGCTTGGTTCAGCTTAATGAAAAGACATCAGTTGTTTGCGGTGAGGGTGGTGTGCAGAGGAAGTCAGGCTTGGATTTGAATTTTATGTTTAGAGTCTCCAATTTCATGCTTTGGGCTGTGCTGTATTTTCTGGTAGGCTCATTTGTCAGTAACATTCAAGAAAAATCCCTCTTCTGCCTGCCCTTTTTACGAGGAAGTTTAAGGAAGGACTTCCCCTCTCAGACTTCGTTCTTGGTCATGTCTCCCTTTCCTTCTTGGAGCCAAACAGGACAGGATGGACAGGGAACTGTAGTAAAAGCAGTCATGCCCCTAGAATTGCTGAAGCTTCTTGGGGTCCTTTCCTGTGAGTGGCCACCTCTAGGTCCCTGTCTGCATGGGTTGTCCCACAAGACACCATGAGCATGAGGCTATTATCAGGGTGATAATCACTGTCTGATTCCCAGGAACAGGCTCTATTTTCGGTTGGGTTTCTGGCCAGAGAGCTCCAGAGCAGCGCACATGTGCACACGGTGCCCATGGCTGGCCTTGCCGGGAAGCGCCCCGCACGAATCCCTGCCAACCCGCTCATGGTGGCTATTAGCAGCTATCATCAGTCTTCAGCCAGGGTGGTTGTGAGGCAAGGAACTGATTAGGGAACAGGAACGTGATGGCTGAGTGATCTGTCAAGAAGGCTGTATTAACCTAAATGTGTCAAAGAAGTTTCCACAGAAAGGAAAAAAGGAGAGAGCTGCTTTTTTTTTCTTTTTTTTTTTGTTTTGTTTTGTTCGTTTGTTTCTTTGGACTGTTTTCAAATGGATAGAGAGTCTCATTTGCTTATTTAGATAGCTTTGGTTATCCATACAGCTATTTGTCCCCCTGCCTCCCAGCTTGGTAAAAAGGAGCAGTAAGGGAAAAGGGCTTGAGGCAGCAGAGAGAAAAGACTCAAGAGTGTAAGTTTTTCCCTAAGACATGACACCCTCACAGAGCTCTCTCCATCTATCCCTCTCTTTGTGTCCATGTGGTGCTTTACAGGCAGATGTGTCTGTGCTGCCCGCGCTCTGGGCAGGCAGGATGTGAGCCAGCTCAGCCCAAAAGCCACGCAGCCGCGGCTGTCCTGGCTCCTGTCCAGCTGGCCCGGCGCTGGAAGAGCATGTATGTGTCTGCCAGCAGTGACAGCGTAGATAAGGCTCTCTTGCCTTGCGGTGGTGCAGAGCTATGATATGAGGCCAGCTGGTACTGCCAGGTAAATGCCACGGCTCACTCTGGTGCATGACCATCGTGGCTGGCCAGAGGGAGGGCGTCTGTGCAAAGGAGATGGAGTTCACAGGGCTGACCCACTGCCAGGTGCCAGATCTGCGCGCACGTGTGATTTTTTTCAGCTGAAGGAACTACTGCATCTGGTTGCCCATCCTCAACCTCTGCTAAAGGTGTTGAGTCCTTTAGATCTGCTAATGGAGTGGCTGGTTTGGTTGTCTGCCAACGATCCCAAGCAAACTGAGCCACAGTTACACAAATGGTCAAATTCTAGGTTTTTGCTAGCAGGGCTTCACTTGGCTGTGATTTGGGAGTGCTCACATGAATAGCTCAATTGCTTAGATCTGAGGGGAGGGTAACCCCCAGGGACGAGGCTGTGAAGGCTCCTTATCCATCTGCATGAGGTCTGCAACATGGACTGGGTTGGCTGTTGCACTCTCAGCACGGCAGCAAATCCAGACACTCTAGGAGCTTCTGCCTGGAGACTCCATAGAATGTCTGTACTGTGCAGGGCAGGCAGCAGGCACTATTGTGTCGATCTAGGGAGTTACTAGCCCGTTTGCACCACCAGACTGCCGTGCTGCAGCATGCAAGGGGAGCTGATTAATTTTGCAGCATGCATGCTTAAGAAGGTCCCTCTCCGTGAATCAAAATCATAACTTATGGGAGGAATTGAAATGTAAGGGTATGTAGTAATCTTATGAGCTTTGAGAAGATAAGACATAAGATTTCAGAGGGTACCATGCTCCTCTGTGCCCACACTGCTGACTGCCGTGCCCTGAGCCATGACACCATGCGAGTGGGTGCTATATCTTCCCATGGGCTCCTTAATGAAAGAATTCAATTCGTTTCCTAAACGACCTTTAAAACAATAGCACAAACAAGCAGAGTTTTTTAGTGACTCAGCTACCTCCTGGAAGCAAGGCTGTGAGGCTGTTAATGGGAGCCGTTTGCTGTTTTTCACACGCAGGGTGTCTGTTGTGTAAAACAAAACAAGGTGAAAGTCCTACATTTGGTTTTATGTCTTCTCACTTTAAAATATCCTGGGAAAGGCTTGTCTTATCAAGGTGTCTCAGTGCTTGTTAAGTTGAAGAAAAACAGTGAATTTTGAAGTGTGATTTGCCACACCAGTGATTTCCCATACAAAAAAATCACTACATTCAGATCTGTGTGTGGATATATTATTCCCACATTCATTTCAATTTAGTTGCTGGGACTCTGTTTTGGCTATTAGGGAAACAGTTGTTGTAATGATGGTCTGCGCATAATCTCCTAAACTTCAGGGATCTTCCTAGGCAGGAGGTCTTGCTTCCAGTCCAGCCTGTTGCAGCACTGGGCTCCCCTAGACAGGACATGTGTGTTGCTTTTTGTCTGTTAGCTCAAAGCCCTGTGAAAGAGGTCATGGCGATCGTTCTAGCCCAGCACAACAATTTGCTAGACAGCAGAAAGTGGTTTAAGCATAGATGCAGAAAGGTGAGGAAAAGGTGAGGAAAAATGCCTGCAAACTCCTTCTTTCCCCAAGCAGCAAAAAATAACCCAGTTCTTCTACTCCCTTTGACAAGGTCCAGTCATTTTTATTAGCAAAAGCCAAAAGCAAATGAAAATATTTCAGAGGCTCTGAAATGTTGATTCACTTCGTGTTCTAGCCGTAAAGGAAACAAAGGGCTAGAGACCAAAACTGTTTCCATGAATCTAGTCTACAGTGGGAAAAGAAGTCATGGCAACTCAGATGTATTTATCTATAACTGTGCTTCCTGTTTAGGATGTATGTCTGGCTACCATGTTACTTTACAGATGTTGATTTCTCTCAACATTCAAGGCAAAGTTGCAGTTTGTCTTCTGCTAGCTCAGGCCTCTTTGCTCAGCCTTGACAAGATGAAAGAGTGCTGATGCAGGTTTGCCAGACCAGAGAAACCTTGCAGGCCTTTTGGAGCTCAGCTCTCTAATAGGCTGCTATGGGCTTTGGTGTTTGCTGGAGCTGGGGTTTGAAGTTATGGGTTTCTCATTGGCTATATCTGTTCTGTTAAAAGCATCCACTCTTAAGAGCAATCCTTTTTCTTCACATCAGTGGAGAAAAAGTGCCTATCCTACTAAAAGCCAAATCTCTCTAGTGCAAGCTGACAGCATCTGCATCACATAACGCTTGGCTTGGGTCTTTCTGGGGCCACAAGTAGTGGCCTTGACATATCATTGTTGTAGTTTTTTTTTGTGTGTGTGTTTTTCTTTTTTCTTAGCTCAAAATGCTTGAAGAAGTATGGGGACAGTATGGCAATTAGAGAGGTTTGTTCTTGTATAACATGATACTAATGGTAATTGCTGTTTGCTCTAGGTAATAGTGTGAGAATACTGGGAGGAACTTCTCTAGATTAGTCCTCACAGGGACTGTGAAGGACTGTCCCAGGAGAAGGATCCAAAATTGGACTCTTCCACGCTTATGCTGCCTGCTTACTGTGAAAGCTGAAGTAACACTGCTGTTAGCTGTGCTTGTGATTCCTTTTGGAAGGCAATAGTTGGAGCAAACCAGGGAATATGTGATATCAGTGATCATTGACTTAGCGGCTAGGTGAGAAGGAGGAAATGAAGATGTCAGTGTGGGCACATGCATTTACATTTTAAGACATAATTGTATCAGTGTGTTTCCAACAAAAGGGAAAATGGATTGGATTTCTGGATTCAGCTGCCATGCTGGAGGAATTCATTGAAAGGGAAGTGATTTTCTTTCTACAGAGTAGTTCAGTGAAATATAGAGTGAAGTTCAGCAGTGGTAAATATAGCTAAATCAATTGAGTTTAGTTCATATCCTGAGAGCCATAAACATACACAGGTGAAACTTTACAAGCTTTTAAAAAGGAATTTATGAGCTTTGAGGGAGAAGCAGTATAACTTGAAACTAGCAATGGAAAAACAATGTAATACGGATTGCAGCATTCCTAGAAAATCCTGTTAACTAATACAAGGATTTTAAGGCATAAAAAAGGAGAAAAAGAATTTGTTTATTCTTCTCCAGGACCTTGATTCAACACTCTTTCCAAGCTGTAGTATCTGTTGAAATGACTCTTTGGGCAGCCCAGGAGTCTGAAGTATTCATGTACCAGTGTCCCAAAGGAAAAAAGTGAAAAAGAGGGAAATGTGTGACTCTCTCAAGTAGCCTCTGCTAGCTCTGCATCACCACATTTTCTGCTTTTCCTCCCAGGGACTGGAGGCTGCCTCTCTGCATGCTTGATAAGAAGCAACATACCAAGACACGGTGCAAGAAGGGTAGCCTGCAGCCTGAGCTGAGCTAGGGAAGCATGTTTGAAGACCAAAATATACTGTCTCTAGAAGTTGTTCTCTCACAAATAATGATGTCTGCTTAAGAATGGAGCACTGACAGCACCAAGGAAAGCTCAGAGACATGCAGGCAGATGTAGAAGCTTCCTCACGTAATTTGGGCAGTCATCAGCTCAGGGCAGATTCCTTTCCCCTGATCACTTCTCTCCTGCTTTGTGGCTCAAATCCAGACATTTAGGAGTGAATTTTCAGCTGACAGGTACTTCTAGACCAGTAATTAGAGCAGAAGTCTATTGTTAATGTCTTCTCACTAGCACGAGTTTATCCTAGAACAAGGGAAGTAGCCATTGAGCACTGCCTTTGAGACACAACCCTCTGGAGTAAGGCTTTATTCCAAATAAAACATTTTTTCCCCAAGTCACTAATCAAATTAGGCTTTGACAGAGAAATCATCAGCAGAATCCTCGTATGGTGCTAATATCTAATCCTTGCCTGCCTCAGTTGTATTTAGTTATATATTTATTAAAAGCTCTTGCTGTTAATGCACCAAGTATGTGTAAGCTATTAACAGAAGATTGTGTTTGATTATGACTTACAGAAAAGTCTCCTGAGAAGTTAGTGTTCATTACTCAGTGAGGAACCCTTTCAGTCATGAGTAGTGACCTTGGCAGAAGGTCTTGGAGACCAAGGAATTAATTGAAAATGTTTTAATAAAGGCTGGTGCATGAAGAAAAAATCCATATGACCAGTGCATTGTTCACTGGTGACGATACATTTGGCAGACACCTATCCTGTTACAAATTCAGAGGCTGAGTTCATTGCAGATTCTGTGCTTTCAGGATAGAGTTGACATGCTGAAGAAAAGCAGCTTTGGAAAATGTGCTTTGATATATTTTAAAAGATTTTTTTTTCAACTTGACAAACATGTAGGATAACTTAATGCAAGTCTTGTTTTTAGTTGGATGCTTTCTTGGAATTGCATTTTTTTCCCATATCCTCATGATTACAGAAGTGGTCCTGTGCACATTCACTAATTCACATGACCCAATTTTCTTAATGAAAAGAGAGATCTGTGTGTTAATGTAGTTTGCTGTTGTTCCTTTGGTCATACCATGCTGTTTGCAAATACACTGAACGATGCTGACAAAGGAGAAACTATTTGGAAACCATTCAGGAAGAGAATGATTCCTTGCCCCCTCTGCTGAGTGCTTTGGTCGCTGGGGGGCATTTGCTAGTCATCTCTCCTCAGAAGTTTTCATTGCCCCACCAGGAAGCAGAACTGTGATCCTTGGTATGGAACCAAAGAAATGGATGCTGACAAAGCCTGGGTAACCCATAGCTTGACTATTAGTGGATATTATCCAAGCCTGAACATATTTGCATATAGTACAATTATTACAAGAACAAATTTGAAGTTCACTGACTAGCTCACTTCAAGGTTGAGGTTTAATCTGCCCTATACAAAATACGCTGTCTCAGGTTTGTGTGCCTGAGTCATTTAACCATACTGCACAGGGTAACTTTCCTTCCCATACTCTTCCTATCCTGTTGCTGTTGATTTCCTGACATTCCTTCTAGAGATTGGAAAGATCGCCCAAATGTAAGGAAGGTTTCACATCTGCCTGCAAACTTCAGCCACTTCCACTGGCTTGCAGAGATGCTGGACACCTCTGTGTTCCCTCTGTGTCTCTGCATCGGCATTATCAGGTGCTAACCTTCCCCACTGTGACAGCGTGCTCATGGATAACAAGGACTGAAAGCAGCAGCTACTCTCATGCCATAACTCACCTTCCTCTCTGTGCACAGTGTACTGGAGGGATGGCTATTTTCTTATGAAATGCTATTTAAGCAGTTACTGATATCTGCTCAGCAACTCTGGCCTCTGGAATGGTATGACTTTGTTTCCTTGAAACATTTGGAGCATGACTTTGGGAAACTCAGAGCAGTTGTACAGGAGAGGGGCTTGAGGTTTTAATCAAAACCCATTGCAGATTTTAGGTTTTTTTTTTTTCTACTAATTTGCATGAGTTTTAAATCAAGTTCATAATATCCAGGTTAAGTGAGGTTAGGTAAACAGGCATAAATAAAAAGTATTTTCTAAAAAGCTCCTTTTGTTGAAAATAGGAGAAATCCACTCCAGACATCCAAGATGAAAAATTCAAGCAATTCTGCTAATTCAAAATGAAACTATTTTCTTTTGAAAGCAATTTTCTGCAGAAATACCTAAATGTCCAGGGTTCTTTGAACTCCTAGCAAAGCTGCCTCCACTTTCCCTTCTCTCTCTGAAAATTACTTTTTTCCCTAATATTGGAAGATAAAACAAGATGTGCAATTAACAGAATGCAGGAAGGTTTACCCAGAAAGGTATGGAAATTAAAAATGTAGGCTAAATTAGAAGCCAGCGTGTAACCAGCAGGAAATCAGCCTCCTCCTATAACACGGATTTGAAGTTACTCTCTGGTTGGCCTTTTAAACATGTTCATTTTGGTAGGCTCCTCAGATGGCAACCTATGGGCTAGAGAGGAGCCAAAATATCCTGTCTGAACACCTGCAAACTGTGGATCTAGAAGCAAATCCAAGCCCTGGCATTGGCTCTCTGTGTAACGGCTCAACTACAGTCATGCTCGTGCCTGGGGGGTTGGCGGTTGGATCTGAGTCTAAAGCTGAACTTTGCCTTTTTGGAAAGGCTAGTTTCCCCCTGCATTCCCACCATGCACAGGGCGATAGAATGAGTCGGGCGACATGGACAAAGTGTCACACAGCACAACGAAGAGTGTTAATACGAATAATTATTGCAGTATGTCACTGTGCTATTTTAAGGCTACTCGCTGCATGCCAAAGAGTGCTCTGGGCAGGGTTTTCATTACAAAATCCTGCCAAAGCACTTCCTGAGGGGATCGTGATAAATACAGATAGCAGAAAGCCAGTCTGAATCCATTGCACTGAATAGCAGCAGTGCACATGCCTTAGGGTCCGCAGGGCACACAAACCAGAAGACACTTGAGCTGGCCAAAGTCTCTGAATAATTCTAAATAATTTGGCTGACTCCAGTGAGGGATTTTCAGGTATCCTGCTGATATAGTATGCAAGTCACCCTAGAGAGCTGGTTACCAGCTCACCCTACCAGAGCTGTGAGGGTCATTGTTATTTCTGGCCCTTGATTCACAGTGATGGATCCCTGTCAAATAGTTTAGGCCAACCACTTTTCTCTTTTGTTCTGCAGCTTCATTGTTGACCATCTGTATAACATTGCTCTTTGTATCGTGTCATTACAGAAATATACAGAACAAAGGAAAAAACGTCTGGCTTTTTTTAAAAACTCTCCCTTTAGAGCAGGATGACTCCCAGGCACATGCAGGCACATGAGCAGTGTGGTCACTAGCTTTGCCAGCAGCAGTGTGCTCTCCTCTCCTTCCCAGGATGATTTCTAGGGCTCTTAGAGGTGCCTCACCTAGCTGTTTTATCTGTGGAGCTGTCTAAGATCAAGAAAGCAGCAACTGACTGAGAGCTTATCACTCAGGGCCGCCAAACTTGATTCAGACAGTGCAAAGATTGTGGTGACATCCAGGCTATTTCCATGGGATTGTTTCAGGGGGAAATACCATAAGGCTATCCTAACGAGCTCAGTGGATCCCATCACGGCAGGAATCTCCCATAGACGGGCTTATTTAATTTTACGTTGTGTTGATTTTCTTTGAAACATTCTCACCTTCAAGCCTGTCAGACCTTCCTTCAGAGCATGTTCCTCTGAGAGAAGCCTTGAGTCCTCTCCCTGTCTGGTCTCATAAGTAACTTCATCTCATCTCCCAGCAGAAACAATTCACTGAACAGATGAAGTCATGAAGAGCAGCAGGGAAAGCTAATGAAGGGGCCCTTTCCTCCTGCTAGCCAAAAGCCCTGTTTGTTCAGGGACAGCAAAATTCCCTTCCTGCTAAACTTCCCAGGGATCTTTCTCCTTCTTCCCATGTTACCCCTAATAACTGGGCTTCTGAAGCCACCTGAGCAAGCTCTGGGATGGGCCTGCAGGCTCCAGGCAGGGTCGTCCTGCCAGCTGCCCCGTACCTCCTTCCAGCCCTCCCTTGCTGCGTCACATCCCTGCCGTGTCGGCTCTCCCCTGTGCTTGAGGAGAAGTAAAACGCTGGTCGTCTTACTGTGAGAGGTGGTTTTGCATCAGCAGGAAGTGAACTTTGGTATTTGTATCTGAGAGGTTTCATAGCTCTGCGGCCAGGGGAGGCCAGATGCAAACTTCACTGTCTTTCTCAGTTCTTTTTTTGTTTGTTTCTTTTAAAGGGTAAGACAATATCATAAATCCAGAAATGTCAGTATTATATATAGTGATTGTGTGCATGTATGTGGATATTATACTATTGATATTTACTGTTTTCTTATTCACAAGAAGAAACTTAGATCAAAGTCAAAGCCCTTTCTCTTAACATTTGTACAATTACAGGTAAAATATTCTGCCTAAGCAAACTGAAGTGTAAGAGACCATAATTTGCTTATAAGCTTTGTTGGAAGGACAGTGCAGACAGTGTAGTTTAGTTACAAGCCTGACCAAAAATGTGGGACAGGCTGTTCTAATAACGTGAGGATGCCTCTATGCAACACCTGCCTTGGTTTGATTGTAAAGAATAATAAGCCAATTTGCAATAGGGAAATGTCTACTATAGCAGCTTTGTTCCTCTGTGAAGAACTCTCTGTACCTGGCAGGAGAGGTGGATCAGTTGCCTGCTACCTACTCTATTTAATCATCTGTTTTTTGTGAGCTGAGAACTGGAAAACAGGAATAACAACATGTTTAGAGGTCTGATCCTTTCTCATGACCCAGAAGGCTTGTTTCCACTGCTCATTCCAAAGTGAGAGTCGCAGGTAGCGGAAGTGGAAAAAGTTATGAGAAAAGATAGCTGTGAAGGTTTGGTTTGGACATGTTCATCTGAGCTAAAAACAATAATTATTTCCACTCACTTTCCACCCTCATTGTCCCAAACAACAAAGTGACCTTCAATTCCGTGTGAAGACATGTCTTGACATACTTTTTCTCAATGATGTATATAAGATGAGGTGAGTGTGAATGGAAGATGTGGCTTCCCTCCCTTTTCCAAGTGTGGAAGGTGAAAGTATTCCACACTTTCCCTCTCCTGTTCTCTTAACTCCCTTCTCATCCCCAGCATGTGACTTGACTCCTTTGCACTGTGCTTCAAAGAGGATGAGCTGCTCCAAGCTCCAGGAGTTGACATGTCTTAACCCCGACTATAAAAAACAAGAACTGTGGTACAGGAAATACATCAAGTAAAACACTACTAGAGTAGCTCTTGGAACATGTTGAGCTGCCATATCGTTGCTATTTTGCTTCTGTTTTACTTCCTTGATTTCATGTAACTGGATTGCTGAGGGTGTGGACCAGGACAAAGAACTGATTTTGGTGAGAAATGGTAACTGTCATTATAGGACTTTGGTGACCTTTAGAGTTGCATAGTTGCTAGGCCTACAGCCATCTGCAACTGAAAAGCAGCCCTTCTTGGGGGGGAGAAAAAAAAATCATTGACATAATCAGGACAAAATTCATATTTTTGTGGGGAGGAAAAAAAAAAAAAAAACGATAAAAAGCTACAATTGGGATGCACAGCCTTGAACTGTGACCAAATGGGAATTGGAAAAACCTGGAAGTTACCAATGAATGTCACATTTTCCCTTAGACAAAACTCAGTTTTGTGTCTCTGGAGGCTGGTGATTTGTTTTCACTTCACAAAGCTTATGGCAGCAGGCCTCTGAGCAGTTTTTAACCTTCTTCAATTCCTAGAGCGCACACAATTCCCATCAGAAGCGTACCCTTGTTGTGAATCCAGGCCTCCTGCCAGCATAACCATGTTCCTTCGTGTCCTGTGCTGGACCCCGTGGAGCTCCTCTGGGACCCGTGGGGGTCTGTGATCTTCACAGGAGGAGTATCTCTGTCCTACTATTCTGAAGCAGCATCCCTATTTGGGGTTACTTTGTAAACTTTGTATTCCATATTGGGCTTCAGACTTAATTGTAGAAGGTGTTACCCCAACTCCATCGTCACCTGCTTAGGAGAGCAATATATTGCTTAAGAGCAGCAAAGGAGAGAAGCAGAAGCTGCCTTCACAGCTCAGCATCCTGAAAACTCCCTGTGGGCAGAGAGCTCCTCCCAGAGCAGGGTATATGCCCAGAATGCCTCCCTCTCTCTCTCTCTCTCTCTCTCTCTAAATTAAAAAATACCATTCTGATCTGTCTTTGCCACAGCACAGACTCCCCACAGGCTGTACAGTTTCTATCCAACTGAAACACATGTTCCATAAAGGGAGCAGGCCCTGACAGTTATTTATGCAAAACTCCTAATGAATCTATTGGTGTCAAGCTGACTTGATGTAGACGAGCCTGGAAATGGTCTGAGACATCGGGTCCCCTTGCCTCTGCGACCTCTAGGCAGGGACCCTGGGCCAGTTGCAGCCACTTGGCTCTCTCCAATACACTGACACAGAGCCAAGCATGGCAAATGACACTGTCCCTAAAGTAATATAGTGTCAAAAATCATAACAACAACCAAACTCATGAATCTCCACTTCTTTTGATGCTGCTCTGGAACAGCAGACTGGTCTGTGTGTTTTCCTACGTAAAGAGAAACTGGTGAGCGCTTTGTTCAACACGGTGGTGGTGAAGGTCAAAGTCAAAGCAAATCTTGGCTTTGGCTGCTGTGGAAGCACAGGTGAGGGTAAAGTTCTTCAAAGAGGCGTGAGGGAAAGACTGCACAAAAGAGTTTCAGATCCTGGGTGACTCTGGCAGTCCAAAAAACACAGGGTTATATTATAGTGATACTCTGTGGGTATCACTGCTGCATGGAGACTACAAAGTACTCACTGCTACATAGATTCATCATGAAATATCTTTCAAATCATTAGGTAGCTAATCTTGCTAGCACCCTTCTGAGGTTGGGAGAAGGTCATAGCCCACACATACATAAACAAACAGTTTTAAAAAGGAGACATTCTACCACAAAAAAAAAAAATCCAATTGCAATTCTGAAGTTGAATGCCTTTGTGTGTATTTAAGGACTCTATAGTTAAAACAGCAACTGGTTTATCAGAAGTATTGAGTACCTGCTGGTTTTATTGTCTTTAGTAAGAGCTAAGTATCCCTAAAAGCAATTAAGGAAGACAAACGGGGGCAAACAGATTTTTTTCCTGACATTATCTATCCTGATTGTCTCTGGAACGCTGACCTTTTGTTAGTGGAGATGACATGGCTGGTTCATGATGCAATAATTTAGTGATATAAGTTCCCTTTGTCTCATGCCATGGATAGGATCCCAAGGCATTTATGAAGGACAGCTTGTGGAGTGAAGGGCTTTGTGTCATTTTCTGCAGAAAAGACGGAAAGTGTGTATGGGTGGCCAGGTGGCAGAGAGCAAGGGTCTGATGGGTGTAGAGCCATCGTACAGGCCAGTGTGGAGGCACTAGGTGACCGTGCAGCCAGTACAGTTGGAGAGAGTCCAAAGCCTGTAGAAGCGCCCTGCCGGGATATCTGCACAGCCCACTCTTCAGCAGCCTGGCAGACATCTCCAGTTGCAGGTGTGCACTGACTGTCGTGGCCAAAGGTTTTGTCTTTCCTTGGGAAGTTTGGTAGAAATGTCCACAGTGTTTTTTCCAGTCAGTTGCACAACCAGCTTTCCTGGTATGAACAACCTCGTTCGTCACAGCCATGTGCACCAGGATGAGCTTGGCATCCGGTGCCTTGTCAGATTTTTCTTTTGCTGCTGTGCTTTTCCTTTCCACTGAGAGGGCATTGCAGCCTTTCACTCCTCCACTATGAGCTCTGCCTCCTGCAGTCTGGTCTTCGCCTAATCAAGCAAGACAGTGTTTCTGTTGTTACTGATGAGGCTGCAATAAATAGCATATCCATTTCTCCAGTTATCTGCTTTTTGAATTCCAGGCTGTAGTGGCAGCGATAATTACTCTGTTTCTATATTTAGAGATCATCAGCACCTCATGAGCATCAAATTGTACTGTTATTATCGCTGTACAATATGGGCCAGACTGCTATCACTGTAAACATATATAGCAGTGATTATCAGTAGGACTGCTAGAGATCCCAAAATAGACAAGGATGAGCAAGACCCTGACATTATTTGTTTACAGGAGGAAAGGGGCATAGAGGCAGAGGAGCCTGCTGAAGGTCTAATACCATATAGCACACTTGCCATGAGTGGGAGAAAGCCAGAGGCCAGAGTTACCTCCTGGGACTGGTAGGGGTAAGGGCTGAGAGGCTCTTAGCCCTGGCACCATCTCAAATCCTCTGTGCTGGGCTGCCTCCTGCACAGGCTTCCTGCCCCACCAGCAAAATCCTTGGAGCATTTCCTTAGGGATTGTTCCCAGACTCTTTTCTTACCCAGGAGAACCTTATGGCTAGAGCTCTAGTCTGACCAGTTTGGTCATCAGAGAAACTTAATTTCCAAATGAGGGATTTTGCCCTCAGCATTGGTGGCTGGGGGTTCTGTGGAAGTCCTGTGGCCCTCTTGAGCTCTCTGGGAGGATCTGAGCAGTACTGAAATCCCCAGCACTTGCCCTTCCTTGGGACTGCATTGCTGCTGCCACCTGCTTGAGGCACCAGTTAGCTCCCACAAATGAACCTTTGGCAGGTGCTCCTCCTTCTCCATGCTGGAAGAAGCTGAATTTGTAGCAGATTCCTCAGCTTTCAGTGGTGGTTTGCTCTGCCAACCACATAGCGTCTGCTGCTGCCTCACCAGCCACTCTGTTCTCCTAAAAGACCATTTCCCCCTCTGGCTCTCCAAATAAGGGGACTCCCGTGGGATGATCACTCTTGAGCATTCTCTTCCAGAGTTGTTAGGAGGCTTCAGCAGCTCTTTAAGTTTGACCTGATGCAGCTCCTCATCTAGGTATGAGTCCACCCCTCTATACTGTTTTCCTGCCAGATTCATATCTCCCTATCACAAAGGTTTACTGCCATTAATAACTGCAATAGTCAAACAAATAACCTTTTTCTTCTATAATTCTCCCCTAAATTCCTGATTTAGTGTGCTGAGCTTTCTAGGGTGCTGTTGTCACCTGGGCACAGCTACGCAGAGCCACCTCCTGGCAGGATGGCAAGCAAATCTCCTGCTTCTGGCCCAGTACTTAACCTACCTCAAAACAGAGATGTATCCAGCAAGAACGGAGTTTTATGAGTTTGCAGGTTGTGATAGCAGGGTTATACTTCAGTAGTTAGCTCTTTCCACCCATACTTTGCACAAACTGATCAGTGCATAAGGGCATTGTGCTAATGCGCGAGGAAGTGCTGAACATGATTCATGACTAGGTCTTTGAAGGAGTTGAGCACAAGGGTGTCTGTGCAGCTTGCGCCGAGTGTGGCCATGTGAGGGTCTCAGAGACAGCACTCGTGGGGCCTGAGGGACGCCAGGAAATGGCGAAATCTCTTGAGAGTAGCTGATGCCCGGCAATTGCAGATTCCACTATCTCACGGTGTTTTATCCCAAGACATTGCATGCACCCACCTAAAGACATGCTTTAGTTTCCAGTTCAGTATTCCTGGGGAAAGCCCAAACCTAATCCCAACATTGTGTTCCCTGCCCCAGACAGAGAAACATTAGAAACTCACGGGACTTCTTATCAAATCTCGGTCTCTGAAACGACCGTAATCACCCCTTGAGAGGTTCTCTCCTGTCAAATTTCTAGAATCTACTCCCTTTTCAAAGAAACTTCTGCCAGAAGAGGACATGACTGAGCATGAGAGGAAGCTTAACGGCAGCTAAAGGGGAAGAAGACAGAAAATAATCACTGAGTAAACCAGTCCTTGTCCGTTCAGCAGGGGAAATGGATGTAGATCGTTCTCTCGGCAGCCTTGGAGAGATTTCCCTGGCTCCCGCACAGCTGGTCCAGAGACACAAGGAACATGCAGAACAGGAGGTGAGGTCTCGGAGAGCTGCTCGCAGCACCAAGCATTTGCATTTGTTTCATGAGGGGATGCGTCCTTCCTGCAAGATCACTCTTGCACACGTGTTTATGCCACGAGAAAGCTGTCTATGTTTGGTTTGGAAATGCTATGCTTGCTTAACAAAACCTGAATTTATCCCTGTAATCCTTCTCTGCATCTCTATGGCCAGATTGGAGCAGCCTGTGGAAAAAATTCCTGTCTATTTTCAGAAATAGATAAAAGCATTCAGATTACAGAGTGCAAATCTCAGCTCAAAACGGCTGGAAAAATCCATTCAGCGCCACTGTCACTGACCCCACGACCTCCTCAAGTAATGAATTTCAGTTGTCTCTGTGGCTCCCCAGCGCCTGCCTCTATATCTCCTCCCTTCGCCACCGCTGCTCCCGGAACTGCCTCACATCTGCAAAATGTCACCGTGGTGTCCAACTGTTTATCCCACAGGGAGCTGGGAGGGAGGCGTTATGTAAAAGAGCACAGTTTGTGGAAATCATTATTGATCTCACTTCTTAGGACCATCAGCAAGATTTTTTTTTTCATTTAAATGATCATATTGCTCAAAAACTTCAGCAGAAATGCCTCAGTGCCAAGGAAAAGTGCTCTCTGCCACAAATTAGAAAAGACTAGAATCTGCTTTTTTTTTTTACATGCACTCACCTCTCAATTACACTTGCTGCTATGCTGGGAGCTGGATTCAATGTCAATCCATCCACCATTGGTAGGTCCCAAAGCAAAGGAGCATTTAGCATCAATTATTAGTTCATGAGATTAAGGATTGCATGGAGGAGATCATCGCTCATCTAGAGAAACTGTGTGTTTTAGGCATTCCCTGATGCTTCATGTCCTCACAGTGTATGAGATACCCTGATAACATGCAAAATATTAAACACAACTGCTTATATCCCACTTATATTTCTCTTGCAGATTACAGGACAAGCCTTCATAATTAATACCAAAGTAGAGGCCATCCAGCTGGACTACAGCTTTTGAAAGATTAACCTTGCTGGGATTTATTTTTTTTAATTTAAAAGTTTGTTTTCTTTTTTGAGATGTTCAGAACGGACTTAGAATGATGATATTTTTGTGCTGGACTCATCAAAGTGTTTAATGGGAATCTTGCAGTCCTTAATTGAGATTCACTCAGTTGACATCCACTGCAGTTGTGTCTCTGCTGACAAAACCAGGCCTAATCCTGTGAGGTGCTGAGCAACCCTTTTGGAGCTTAGGATGCATCAGGTTTCTCTCCTTATGTATCAGGATGATGATTACGGCATGAAAATCTAGATAAGCAATGTGTTGCAAAATGTAACTGTTGGAGAGATGATGAGTGCAAGATTTTGTAAAACAATGCTCCCAAGTTTTGCTCCTAGTCTTGCTATCTAGCAAAGTCTTGGGAGGATCAGCTCTCTTCACTAGGAGTCTTACACATATAACTGGTTTGCAGTGGGGACAGCCAGGCTGTAGTGTGGGTGCAGAGATGTGATGAACTGAGCACACTGCCAGGAAAATGCTTGATAAGGGGAAAAGGTGCACTCTTAGCTCATGACCTCAACGTTGGACATCTGTTTCTTAGATGACTCAAAAATGTTTTGAGATCTTGGAATCTGAGTTAAGCATGGTGTCAACTACAACATAAGCACTACCTATGCATCTATTGTGTGTGTAAGCTGGATTTAGGGTGGATTTATATGTGTGCATATATGTTTATACGTCCTTGAATGCATGTCTAAGTCTGAATCAGACAAGGTCAATTGAATGTACAAGTAAACAAAAGTGGAGATTGCGCATGCACACATATATATATAGGCGTTAAGTATGTATGTGTGTACTTTGTATATTGAATACAAAGACTAAAATGCACTGGGGCACACAATACTTACTGTACTTTGCTTACAAGTCTAATACTGAGAAGAGAATTTGCTTTCTTCCACTGGCTTGTTTTCACGTATTAGAGAAATACACTAATCAAAATAATCTGACTTTTGAGCTCACTTCAGTATTTTCCAAGTTCTTTAGCCAGTTGTCAAGCTAGATAGTCTTTTCAACATTTGTAAATGGCTATTAAATGTCTGACAATTCTGGAATTGAAACATTTTTGAAAAAACAAAACCTTCTTTGGGTAAAATGCCATAGTCATTATTTATCATCTCTAACAAGGCTAATTTCATTATTGAATATATATATCTGAAGCCTGGGGTACAACTTCCATTGTTCAGATGTTTTATACACAAATAGGGATACCATAGAAAGGCATTATTGCCAATGAAGGTTAATTAATCTTAGTTCCCCTCAAAGTAGGCAGTAGGATATGTATTGACTCAAGATTATCGAATCTATACATGTAGAACACAGGTTGAGCAAATAAGCTTATATTTTATCTATATCCACATGTGAAGGTGTTCATGAGAAAGTTGAATCAAATTGCAGTTTATAACAAATTTGTTTTAAATCTCCTGTGGAAAATCTGGAGATGTTTCCACTGTGATCTTAATAAGAGCCTTTTTTCTATAATTTATTAAGAGAAAATGAATGCGGAAGTTCAGAAAAAGGTTAAATTCTGACACAATAGGAATATAAAACAAGTCCATACTATCCCAGTCATTTACCAGAGAGTCCTGGAGTCATGGAATTGTTACAGCAAGCCAGAATGCAAGTATTTATATATTCTGTATGATCCAAGGGTTTAAAATTGCTTTGGACTGTTGACTTCAGCAGAGATGAATGCCTGTGATCCAGGATCTTCCGTTGGTGCATAATGAACCTACGAATATCTTCTATTTACATCATTCCTGTTCGTTCCAGACGTTCCCAGAGCATTATGCCATACTCCTGCCACTGCCTGCTGCTTAGCGGGAAACAGCTACACTAACCAGAAGGCTTGCAGGGCCATTTGGATGGGTGCCGAAAAGCAAAAAGAAGAAAAGAGAAGGAGAGAGAGAGGAAAAAATAACGTTTTCTTCAACAAGCAGAAATAAAAAGAAATGATTTTATATGGATGGGAGAGATGAGTCCCATTTCCCACTGAAATTGTTCAGATAGATGCTATACCTCTGTCCCCATCCCAAAATATGTCCAGGCAGCGAGGAGAGTGGCAGGCCAATTACCCAAACACTGAGTAATGCTCGTCACCATTGGGCTGTAACACAGAGCAGGCAACGCAGCTTGCCTCAGGCACCAGCGTCATGAGGATGGAGAGAGAGATGAGCGAATCTGCCGGGATAACTGCCTATGGATAACTCGTTGCCTCTTTGCTACTGTTTGGACTATTTCTCAAGGTTGCTCACTCTGTCTTTTCCCTCTGCTCTCCATCCTCTCAATCCTATCCCTGTCCTGCTTCTTACTGCGGTGTCAAAGTCAGTGTCATCTTCAGTTGTATTTTTTTAATGGGGGATTTAAAAGAAGGAAAAAGCAACTCCGTTTTTTTTTTTTTTTTCAGGAATAGGACTTATATAGGGTCTCACAAAGATTCCTTTAGATTTATTGAATTTGTTTCCAGGTTTAAGTTAGCCACAAAGTACAGAAAAAGTCAGGTAAAAGGCTGTAGTATGTAAAACCTGGAAAACATCCAAATCCTTCAGACTCAGCCTTTTTCACTAACACCTTCCCAACCACTTCTAACTCCACATCCTTCAAGTGGAGTCTTAAGGATTTTGTCCTTAAGAGTAATGCTTAACTTTAAGCTTTGCTGAATGTGGCTATGAATCTAGCCTAGAGCTCCCTGAGTTAACACCCAAATCTCATGTATTTCTGTAAACTCTGAATATACGACATCATGTTGGGAAAGGCTTTGATCTTCAGTCCCAAATCATTTAAAAACAGTTGCAAATGTTATAACACATGCAGAAGGCACCTCTCAAAGTAAATACTGCCTTGGGCAGCAACTATTCGACAAGAAGCAGCAGCCTCCAAATGGTTTGAAATTATATTACTGGGCAGAGCAGATTAGAGCAAAGCAAGTGACAGGAGAGGTGAGGTTCCCAGCCATGAAATGGGATGATGCAAACTTGCAGTCAAGCACAAGGGAGGAAATAGAACATTTTTGGAAACTGCAGCTATTCCTTTCCAGACATCTGAGAACCAGAAGCCTCAGTGACACTGGCGCCCAAGACATGATGATGTGGACACCACATCCTGACTTTCATGATATTATCCTGGAGGAAGCAGCATCACAGTCACATAGGAAAGGAAACTGGTTTGTATTTCATACACTCTGGCTGCATTAGAGACATAAAGTGGGCTGGAATACTGTGTGTTATGAATTTCACAATGAAGTAAAAAGAGTCATCAAATCTACTTTTTTGCTAAGTTGAATGATGAATACAGTTCAGGATGCTCTGCTGCCTGAATTCCCATCCAGCATGAGTGGTTTGGAGCATCTATGTGTGTGTTATTATAAAGTCTTTGGTTGGTTGTAAAGGTAAGTGAATGGTCTTTTATCTGTAACACTGGCACAAAAGCTGGGATGAAATATTTAAGTACTGTATCTATAAATTACAAGAAATAATAAGTTTTCTACTCCCCATATAAGAATAAGGGATAGCTGGTACCTCAGAGACCTTAATTGCAAAGTTGATCTGTTAATGTCGGTAGAGAGAAGGAGAGAAGTTCCTAGCGTGTAGCAGGGAACTGGTGGCCTGTTCAAGTGCTCTCTTTCGTCTTTATTCCATAATGGTAGGAGCTTTTCTGCAAGATGATATGGGGATCTCCTTAGGGAAAGATGCCTCAGATTGGTCCCTTGATGGCATAGTTGTCACCAGGGACTTCAGTAATCCTCAGCCTAAGTGGACTGCTGAAACTTTATCTATCCAGGATGAAGGAAGAGCAGGATCACCAAGCTGAGCCATCTGGGGCATTAGAGAGGGGCCTGGCCCTTCCCTGATGCCTCGAGTGATGACTGCTCCCTGCTGCAGACCCTGGACGAGGTGATGGAGTCATGGGGCTCATTCTGCGGGATGTTTTCAGCAGAGGGTGAGAAGCGAGGGAAGTGGACCACCGCCAACAGCTCTGAAAATGAGAGGTATTTTACTCATTATCTGAATATAAATTGCCATTGCTGGTTTTGCCTAGCTTTATGAGGGTGCTCCCTTTTGCCTAGTAAAGATCTGGGAATGCATGTGAGTGGTGGAAGCTCATCTCTTTAAAAGCGCTCAGGGAGGGTATGCTTAGTTTTCTCAGGTTTCTAAGTGGAGATTGGAATTCAGTTCTTTATCAGGAAGGCCCATGGGTATATTAAATCCAGATATGTTTTTCTGCTGTTACCACCTGGCAGAAAGGTTACACTAGTTACATCAGATGTGCTTTCTCAAATTTTCCTGCTTCTTCTTACAAGTATGATACTTGTGTAAGGGAACTATTTTTACCAGTAGGCAGTGTTGCCTGTCTTATTCATGACTTACTGACCAACCAAGCAGGTGACAAAGGGACCCTCAGTGGAGATACAACATGGTGATAGAAATGGGCAGGTCCTAGCTTTATGAGATGAGAGACGAGCATGGCAGAAATGATCTGATGGGTAGATTTCTGTTACTGAAGAGCTCTGCATGTATCTGCATGCATGTGGGCAGTGAGTTGATGAGTGGGCTTTGTAGACTTCGCTCATGACTCTTGGCTTAGTATGAGCAATGAAAGTCTGCTACACTGTGCTAGTGTTGCCTACCTTTCTCCTAACGCTTAGCAGATGTGTTTTGGGATGTCTTCATAAGAGAGGAGAGGTGAAACAGATGTTGGCTTGGTAGAAAAGAGTAGAAAAGAAAGGAATGAGGTGAAGAGAGAGGGGGAGAGAAAGACCATGGTTATAATTCTAAAGAGGAGTCCATATTATTTAAAAAGTCTGTGCCCTGAGGGCAAATGCTGCAGGGTCCCTAAGCATCACCTCAAGCCCTGCAGTATCGCTTAGGCAAACTGAAGTGCTTTTTATTACTTCCCTGTGTTTAGTATTTTGTATTTTGTAGAGACTAAGGGTGCCTCTATACGGACAAGTTAAGGTGTGGGCCAGGCTGCTGCAGAAATGTACAGTGATGGGATTTTCCTGGAGAGCAGTCAGGTTGATTTTATCTCCATCCAAAAATAAATTGCCCAGAAGTGAAAATGGAAAAGTAATTGTTGTTAGAAAAGAAAATGATTGTCATGCTTGAAAGAGAGAAGTACAATAAAAATACACCATTAAAAGGAGAGGAAAGGAAAAGAAAAGGAAAAAAAAATGATGATGATTTTAAGGACAGGTTTTCTGACATTTTTCCACCAGATGCTTATATAGTTTGGAAATGAGCAACAGGGAATAAATATGGGATTTTGTTACATGATGCAACAAGATGTTATACTTCCTGGCCACATATAAAATGAATTTATAATGGAAACATGCCAGAAATGCCTGAGGGTAACACTAGCCATGGCAGAACTCTGAGTCTTTTTTTTTTTCCAAGCACTGAATAATGGGACTGAATGTCATTTATCTTAAAACAACTCCAGGACGAGTGGCTAGAGAGTGAGATCAAAGCCGCATAGGGTACATCAGGAAAAAGTTACTGTGTAATTGGATCTCATACACGCATACATACACATGATCCCCTCTTACATACACTAAGTGAACTATCTAGGTTATTACATGCAAGGGACGCCAGTGATGACATCATGAAACTAGTACTGTTACAATGAATAATTGTAGTATTTTCTTTTGTTCTAGTTGTTCTTATTCTTGTTTTCTTCCACTATGTGCTTCTGGCTAACTGGAAACATTTCACGTGATTTGCGATGGATAGCTTTAATGCCCACTGGACAAAGGGAACACATAAACCTTGGTTCTTTTTGACCTTAAGGCTATGGGACAGATTTACAAAACATCTAAGCACGGGGTTACTGAGTCTCTACCAAGGTCGCAGAAACCTGTACAAAGACTCCCATTGATTTCCTTAAGCTTTATATTCAGCTGAAAAGACCAGGGAAATCAGAGAAGCCTGTTTGTTAGTGCACAGCATGGGAAAGACTGGCTAGTCTTGTAATGCACTTTCCATAGCCAAATTGACTTGAACCTGGAATTTGGCATCTCAGAGGCCTGAGATAGTGCTCTGTGGCGGGTGAAGAAGGGACATGGAGGGAGAGGCGCAGATTCAGGTGCATGTTACAACAGTGTCAGCTCCTTGTGACACAAGCAGTGCTTTGCACCTCAAGTGGATGACTGGAAAAAATGCCATGGGGGACTAAACTAAGAGACTTGAAATACTTCAGCGCCTTACTTAATGATGTTTGCCTTAGTGTCAGCTCTTCCACACTGTTCCACATATGCTTTCCTAACCACAACGCTATCCAAAGCCTCCATCTCGGTTAACATTTCATCATTCACACTCCAGGAATTATTGCTTCCTCTAGACATGCTGACAAAGCTCATTGTTTATTGCTCACAGCGTGTCAGAAATGCTGGTTTTGCTTTGGCCTGCACGATGTTTGGAAAGCCACGTGGTTTTTCTCTGAAGTCGGCTCCATCCTCGCCGTGCCAGCCTCAGCGGCTGCACTCTCACACAGCCAGAATGCCGGATCCTGTCTCCGATGAGGCAGAGCAGAGCACCTGGGATGCAGTGCAGGACAATGTCAGCTTGAGGCTGACCAAACAACTCTGGTTTTGTATAATCCAGGCCAAATTCTTCCTAGCAGTCACATTCATGGCCTTTCTAGCAGAGAGGGCTGGTGCTACCTTGCTGTTGCTCCCCTCCAAGCCCACAGATAAAGGCAGAGCCAGGGAGGAGGGGTGATCTGGGCATGCCTTGTGCAAGTGCCCACCACACCGCCTCCCTACCCCAGCATCACCTCCCACACACATCCCCTGCGGATGGTGCTTCTTTCCTGCAGGAATATTGGATGAGGCATAGCTGCAGGGAAGCCTGAATTCAGCACTTGCATGCTAACTTTCCTCTACCGTGCCCAAATGGCAGCCTGACAGGATCTTAGGAGCTGGTCTTTAGGACTGAAGAGAGGTGGGAAGAAGAGAGATAAAATGGAGGAGTTCTAAGAAGCAAAAAGAGAAGTGAGAAGTGAGTGTGTATTTATTACTGACAGTTATACTACAGCATATAGTATACTACAATATATATAGCATACTACTCCCCTCTCACCCCCATTATGCTATGGGTGTAGCAAAGTTATGAGGGTCAGAACGATCCACATGAAAAATGAGTCCAAAATATGTGCACTACTACCTCTGAGAAAAAAAGCCCTGATCTTACATAAACGGTCCTGTGTATTGGTCTGACTTGCTCAGCAAACCCTGGGAAAATCGATCAGATCCACATCCATTAGGTCGCACAGAGCTGATGTCTTTCAATGCCCAGCTCAAGGTAATGAAGGCCTGATTTTTGAGGAAGCTGAATATCTTTAACCACCACTGAAGCCTCCTCTCCTCCTCTGTAGGTAAATGCACAAAAAGGAAAATCAGTAATGATTTGTCTACTCTCAGCAAGACCTCAAGCTCTGGGTCATTTCTGCCTCTGAATATGAGACCTCTGGAATCCCAAAAAGAAGACACTCAAATAAATTGGGTCTTTAACTTTGTATGTTTTAAATCTGCCAGTTCCCCTGCCTCTCCATCCAGAAAGGAGGGTAACACCTTAACCCATCAGTGAGACATCTTGATACCTCAGCCACAAATGTTAAACACTTCAAGGCCTTTGAACAGAAAGTAGTCAGTGAAATGCAGATCATTATCATTAATTACTCTGCTTCATATGCCAGAATATGTATTTCTCTTTATGTCACTGACATCTAAACAAACTAACACAGGAGATACAAAACTATGCCCTGTGTAGTGTTACCCCTAGCTCCATGACTGTCCCCTGCTTTCAGTCTCGGAGTGAGGGCTGAGCTTTTGATGAAGGCTCAGTTTATGTCTTGCATGGAAAAACCAACATCCCTGTCTGAGAAGGAGGTCAGCTGCATGGTGTGGCCAGACAGCGCGGCTGGGATGGGTGTGAGAGCCACGCGCCAGCCACCCATCCAGACACAGTGGTGCTTGCGTCTTGGGGTTGGCCATCAGCAACACATGGGAGGAAAGGCACGAGTGACACAGCTGGAAGTCCCTCTGCATCCAGGGATGTCTGTCAAGCCTGGTGAGATCTCCCACATTAACCTTTAGGTGCCCACCAGTGTGCGGCCTCAGAGGGGCTGACTGTGCTCCACTTGAGGGAGGGAGCAAGGGAAGGTGGCAGGTTTGTTAGCACTGGGAAAACAGCAAGCAGTGGGAACCATTTTCCAGGAAGCTCCCAGTGCTGATGATGGCAGCTTGGCCATGAAGGCTGTAAGCAGATGTGCTCTATGGGGAGAGCTGCCTGCCGCTGCTCCCCACCAGCACCGCTGTTTATCTCATTTTACAGCCTTTGCCCAGCAAACCTCTGCTTACGTGACCTGCCTCTTGGAGCTTGTTATCCCACATTTTATTTGCATCACTCTGGATATGTCCAGGTGATTAAACAAAAGACATCTTTTTTATTATTGTTGTTGTTGTTACCGTGCAATTGCTATGTCCTTTATTATGGCTTTGCTTTTCCTGTGAGGAATAATCTCTGGAAACTTGGATAGGATCCTTTGGCTCACATTAGAAAAGGTAATAAAGTCATGGGAATCCAAAATGCTTCTGTTGTTTGTCACCAGCCATCTATTCCCTTCTTGAAATATGTGCTCCTCTGTTCTAATTTGCTTCCTGACTTAGGGAAAGTTTCCTCCAACCGACCCTGTCAGTTTTCCTCTTGTCTGAAGGACCTTGGTGTTTGCGAGACAGTGTGACCCAGTGCTCAGAGGGCTCCACAGCCCTGGCTGCTGCTCCCTATCACACATCTGACTCCCTGCACAATTACAGGGAAGTCACTGATTTCCTCATCTCTCCAGGTTCTCCATCTGTCTCCTTATGATATAATATTTGCTCACCTTCTTAAAGCATTCTAAATCTCTGTAGGAATGCATCATAAAAGTGCATTAATATTATTGCTATTCTCTGTTGTGTAACTTTGCAAAATGGCTTATGTAAGGCAGGCTGCCTTGTCCCTACTCTGACCCCCAGCCTCTGCTGTGGTCTCCTCCCGGGTCTGAAGTAATTCAGAGACAACTTCCCGGGATCTTCCCCAGACTCCTCTCCAGATCTTGGGGAATAACTACTAAATTCCTCCTTTCCTCCTACTTTGGCCCAGTAGTCATCATCTCTGAACTCCAGGGGTCCTGTTGCTTTTTTCGCTGCTCACTGCAGCGAAATGCTCTTGCATTTGAGTCCCAAAATATATTTTCAGAGGCTCCAGAAAGACTCTTATGGTCTAAAAGTTGCCTTACTCAACATCTTTAGAAGGGCCTGATTAAAAAACATAAACAAAAACAGAGCTTTGGCAGTTTTCTATAAACCTAGACATTTCCTTATAGCTATGACATGACTTTGAGCGTGAGGACATTTGTAACTTTTTATCCCCATGCTTTCTCCGACTCAATTTTCACAAGCCACATATGACCATATGACCACATATTCATACGACCACATGAGTGGTCAGGTAGTAAAAACCAAAGTAATACCTATTCACACAGAAGTCTACGTGTTGGGAAGATTAAAGCTCTAAATTAGGATGACTTAGCCAAAATGCTGCTGGTGGTGACCTGTTTTCTCTGTCCCAAGATTTTCCTGTTCAATATATGCACTTAAAGTTCTTACAGCTTTTATTTTCTTTCATGCCCAAACATTTATTTTCACTGAGACAAAAGCACACTGTCAGAAGAGCAGCTAGCTGATCTAGCAACAGCACATGGTGGTAATAGCAATCTCCATTGAACAGGTTGGCGGTAGTAATCCAAAGTGAATAAATGCTTGAGGTTCTTCCACGGTCTTGTTCCTCTAAATTTTCTGAAGAACTATCTCATTCTGGTATTGGTCAGCATCCTGGCCATTTGATGGGAAACAGCTGCCATGTTTTATGCCAGAGGTGACTGCATTTCAGTGACAAGCAAATGCATTCCTGCAACATATGTCCATATGTCCATATGTCCACATGTCCAGATCCTGATTTCATGCTCATTAGCAACATTTTTTTAAATGGCTCCAGTGGACTTTAATGGTGCAGCTCCAGCCTGACCCCAGTGTAGAAGACAGTTGAGCCCATTCCACTGTTTCTGGCATACACAGTGTCAAGTAATTGCCTTAAAATAATGTCTCCATGCATTATGTGATCCTGTTAAGTCCTGTCTCACCCAGACTCTCTCTCTCGCAGCCAATTATTTAGATCAGAAACAGTGACTAACAGTGGCAATTTGTAGAAAACATGCTGTTCCCAAGTGACCATCAGTAAATTGCTTATGGCTGACATTATAATGAATGTTCTCCAAAGAGGAATAGTTGAAAGGCCACTATGCTCAGCACAGATCAAATTTAAAACCAAACAAGCCACCTGGCACATACCACTGATATCAGCAAATGCCATTTGTTCTGGCTACTACTTGCCTCCGTTCTCAGGCATATCTGTTAGGAACAGCATCAAGCAACAACCATATATTTGTTTACAAATACGAAATCTGACTTAAATCACCTCAATAATGTGTCCTTAAAAACTTGATGGACAAAATGTTTAAAATACACATGCACTATAGGGAGCAGTTATGTACTACTCAGGATATGGATCATAGGACTTAGTAGATCTTTTCCATCTCTGAATTTTCTGAGCCATGGAATGGATGGAATTTCTTAGTATTGAAAAAAGAGAGGTGCAAGTTTAAAAAGACTGGAGAAAGCTGCAGTATAAAATCTTTCTGCTATAAAAAATGCAGTCTAGGTTTTTATAGCTCTTCCTGGGAGACTCCTGTGAACCAAACAGCAACTAAATCAAATAAACATCTCTGAAGTAAATCCATCTTCTCTTAAGCTTTGGAAAGTTAAAACAACAATAATTTATTGAATTGCCTTTTATGGTTATACCTGCAGATGCCTTTTGAATTTGATAGCAAAAATATTTAAACTCACAGTGTTTCCCAAACCAGCTAAATTCATTATATCACCTGTGCCAGTTGCTATATCTGTAATGGAGTAAATAGTGGCCTTCACTGTTTGCTGTTCATGGGACCATGGTTAAGAGCAAGCTTAGTCTGTCTCCAGGGACATGCACCTTACTGGCACCAGAAATGTTATTTATGCCAACTGAAATCAGTGCAGGCTTTTCATACTCTCATGGCCTTTCTGGTTTGGAATTGCTGGTGTAGAGGAGGCACTTAGGGACACGGTTTCGTGGGCATTGTGGTGATGGGTTTACGGTTGGACTCGATGATCTTGAAGGTCTTTTCCTTAATGTTTCTGTGATTTCTCCCGCTCTGCCCTCACTCCGCCACGTGTTAGCAACTCTGAGGCTAGATCAGCAACTGCCCGCACGTTGCAGGGTACATGTTAGGAAAGGGTTCAGCAGATTCCGATGTGATCTGGGAGGTGGAAATGGCCATGTGGGCAGGAGGCGCTCGGCAGGCCCATGAGTAAATGGTTTGGGAGTCATGAATTTGGGCACATTTCTTTCGGATCTGGTGAGGAGCTGGTGCGTTCCTGAGGGATTCATTAGCAGCGTAGGTGCTTGCTTTACAGCAGCATCTTTCTCCAGGCTTTATGAACCCATCTTGGCACCATTTTTTTTTGCATATATTCATTTTTTTCACACCTCCCTTCAGTGCCAGGAGATTTAGGCCACGGGTGTTTTTACCCATCATCCGCCAAGGCCTGTATCAAGCTCCCATTAGCTCCCCCTCTCCCTCCGCGAGTGGCAGACCGCTTAAGTTATAGGTAATTTGAAGGAGCGTTTTCCCCCCACCACATTTTTCAAAGTATTTTGAAATTTCCGTTAATTATCGTACCACGTTAAGCTTCACAAAGAAAAAGGCTGTCGACAAAACTTCTGACATTTTCGCTTTTTCGCTTAACTCCCCACCCGCCCCAACCAAGGCCGCGCGGTCCCTTTAAGAGACGCCGTGGAGGGGGCGGGGGGCGAGGAGGCCGCGGTAGCCTAGCAACTGCTTGACATTCGTGACCGGAAGTGATCGGCGGGGGTCAGGGGCCGTCGGTGGCGGCGGTTGAAGATGGCGGCGGCGCCGCTCCCGCCGCGGCGGCGCCCGCGCTCAGGTGAGGGGCAGCGGGGAGCCCCGCGCCGCCGGCGGAGGGACGGCCCGGTAGCCGCCCTCCTTCCGCCGCTGGCCCTGGCGCGGCTTCGCGGCCTGCTGCACGGCGGGCCTTCGCCGGCGCCGCGGGGCTCCGCAGGCGGCGAGGCTGAACTGCCAGAGGGCTGCAAGCCGCGGCGATGCCCGCGGAAGAGGCGCGGGCGGAGAGAGCCTGAGCGCGCCGGGGGCGGGCGCGGCGCCGGGTGTTGCGCCCCTCGCGAGGGGCAGGCACGGCGGGGCCTTGTGAGCGCCGAGGCTCCCTGTCCCGCAGCGGGGAGGTGGGTGGAAAGGAAGATGCACAAAACCCCAAAAGCAGCGTCAGTTGTTACGACTCAAACATGAACAAAAATGAGTCAGGCCTCGCATAGGCACGCTGGGTTGGTGCCTCTGCCGTGGGAGCGGGCCTGCAGCCTGGCAGCGCTGCTCGGTTGGCCGCCTGGCAGCGGGAGACCTTTGGGCTGAGCGGGTGGTCTCCTGCACGAGAAGCCCAGGAGAGGTGTCAGAGCGCGTGACTTGCCACGGCCAAGCCAATAGGATCGGTTTGTTAGTGGGAAGCTGTGCACTGAATGTAAATGCTAGAATTAAACTACCTGTGCAACTTTGCATTGCTACTTATGTGTATTCATTATGATACACTACTTGATTATAATATTCTTTCTTTGTGTGTGGTTTCGTTTTGTTTTAAACACTGCTTGTGTTAGTACCCTGAATGAGCCCTACTCACATAATGAGCAGCTACTCAGTATTTTGCTTATTAATTGCTAAATGTCCCCATAGTAGCTGTGTCTTGTTTTGAGGGCACCACCCACTTCCTGCTTTGGACCCTTCATTCATATTTGATACTGCATTGCATAGATGTTTCTCAAGCACAAACTAATTCTGCTGTAACACTGAGAAATTAAGAGATAGTCCTTTTTTCCTGTTCTTCTTTACACGTGGGGAAGCTTGCGATAAAAGGAGGAAAATGGAACCATGTCTTAAACTGAACACAAAGATCCAAAGCTTGTTGCCTTGCCTGACTTCTCAATGAGATTTTATGATGTGATCTAAAACTCTGAATCTAAAGCTTGCCTGGCAGCTGAGCTATCTAGTGCTCTTCAGCAAATTGGGGTGCAGTTCAGCAGTACATATACGTAGTTTGCCTGTGCATGGACTGTGATTGCAAAGCAGTTTTGGGGGGATGGTTTTCTGTCACATGGAAGCTATTCTAACTAGTGTTTGATCTAATATGAAGGAAATCTGCTTTTCCTTCTGTGCTAATTTAAGGCAGCTGTGGATTAAGTGTCATGTGAAACTGTAAACCAAGAACCTAAACTTCAAACTGATAATTCAGAAAATGAGTACTGTGCTTGAAACTTCTGAAAAGTTTGCATTAAAAATGAAACAAAATAGGCAGCCATATGAATGGAATTTGTGGTAAAAGTGATTTAAAATCTCAGGAGGATTTTCCTATCTTTCCAGAGACTTGTTTCAACATTTATTCCTTGCTTAAAGTGCTGCTGCAGAAGGGAAACTTATTGCAAAGAGGCTGGTCCACCCTGGATCCGTGGTGAGATTCCCATCTGGAGTGGAAGTAAGACAAGGCCAAGCTGAAGTTGCACACAAACTTTGATTCTGGTATGTTCTACCCTTTTAGTCATTACAATGAGTATTGCTTTCATGATGTTTCTTGCTCATAAAGCAATCTGAAAAGAAAATTAGTATTAGAAAATAGTGTTGCTACGAGACACTAACTTTACATCCTTGTGGGTTTTTAGCAGTGTTGAAGTTCCTGGATTTGTCAGATCCTTTTTCCACTAGCTCAAGTGGAAGACTCATATGTTTAATCTTTTCCGGCAGAGTGTCTGTTCTTCAGCCGCTATTTCTAATCTTACCGAACTATATTCTTTCTCACCTTAATTCAGGTGCAAGTCTGCTTTCCCTTCTGCTGGCTTCCTATGATTCTGTCTTGGACTTATCCCTGTGAGCTCCCTGTAAAGTTTCTACTTCCTGATCTTTGTTTAGGCGAAGATTTTGTTTTGGTCTTTGTTTAGGTATTATGAACACCATATAAAATAAATGGTGCCTGGGATAGGCTTTTTACAATAGGATTGTCATAACATTGCCAGTTTTAATTTTATCAAGGACAGAGCTATTTTCTTGATACTAAAACTAGGTTGAAATTCATAGGCAAGGCAATATATTTTAAGAACATATCTTCATACAGAAATTAATTAAACATTGCTCTGTATACATGAGAAATCTTTAAAGTCTGACGTATTCTTTTATACTTAAATTTCTGATTCAAGGATTTGTCTCAATTTTGAATAAATAGAAAAGAGGTATGTTAATAATAAAAGGTATTCTATACATAGTTACACTGTTTTCAATGCCGTTTAATTAAAAGCCATGGTAAGTTTGGAACTAAGTTACTGTGGCTCAGCTAAAGCTGTTTTAACACTATTCATTGTTTTGCTATAATAAACTTGGTTTACTTTTTAAAAATTATTATTAAGAGGTCTTGCATTTTGAAAACTGTGGGAGTCATTGGGTTGATATTGAAAGGACACTTGCGGTCACAGAATCAGAGAATTACGCAGAATGGTTAATGTTGAAAGAGACCTCTAGAGATGATCTAGTCCAACTCACCCTGCTCAAGTAGGGACACCTAGAATGTGTGGCACAGGGTGGCATCCAGATGGGTTTTGAAGATCTCCAGAGAAGGAGACTCCACAACCTCTCTGGGTCCTTTCTTGAGTTTGTGAAAATTTGTTTGCCTTTAATCCAGTGGATGTTTTTTCCCCACCCTTCTCCTGCCCCTTCCCTTCCCCTCTGAGATTTCTTGAAACAATACTCCCCACCTTTGTTGCTTTTAAATGTGTTTTTTCCAAGAGTATTCTTTAAGTGATATTAAAGAGTGCTAATACTCTTAAGGGATTTTTGGTTATGTCTTGTTAGAAGCCTGGTATTTGTGTTATTTTAGATGTTGAGGGAGCAGATATAACTTTCATTCTGGTGTATCTCAAAGATGCTGCTTAATCCCTTGACTACTTTCTAATTGATTTTTTTTTTTGGTGTTTTGAAGGCACCAGGCACTCGTAACTTTATGGTTACAAGAAAATCTCCTTCTATTTGCTCTTCTCTCCTGATGGTGGCATTAGAGGTGCCACAGAGTCTAAATGAATAGACTGCCCGATGGGACTTGATTAAGCACTTGTGTGGCTCACCACACATTGCTTGTAGAAGAGAACTAAGTTTACTTAAAGACTACTTATGTCTTTTCTAAAAATTAGTGCTTGAATCATGGAAGTGTTCTCAGTAAATTACTCTCTTCTCGCATACTGGTTGTTCCTGTTTGTTTAAATGTAGGGATAATTGATTTTGCTTGGTCAGAATCTGTATTTTTCTGGTGTATGAGAACAAATGTCTTAAATGCTCAGGGGCTGCATTGCTGTTATCTAGCATTGGATTAGCAGTGGTGAAATGGTTCTTTCGTAAGTTCTCTGTAGTTAGGGCAGTTTTCCAGTGATGTTTGAGTTTGAAGTCCGTTTTTCCTGTAAAGATAAATGTTTGCTTCTGATTGAGTTGGCCAGTTGTCAAAGGAAGCTTAATTGGTAAATGACAGAGTAACTTTCTTCTTGGGCGCTTTTCTCCTCTAGTCTCTTTCTGACCGTGTTAAATTGGGAATGGTTGTAACTGATCAAAATTTGACTTGCTGTTCAAAGTAACTGGATTTTTTTTTGGTGGTGATATATATGAAATTATACACATACACATCTGGGGCTTGTCTGTGTGTTTGTTTGTTTGTTTGTTTCCTTTTTTTGCATAGTCACTTTGGTCATAATTCTGTCCAGATAAAAACATTAATTGGGACCTAACAGAAAAAGTATGACTTGTGACTCTTCATATCTATTAGGAATGCTGTCTGCTTTTTGAAGGTAAAAGTGTAACTGTCTTGCTGCATATGAGAGTCAGCTGAAACACCTCCTGTGGCCAGTGATGCACTTTTAGAGCAGCAATAAAATGTGGATAATTCAACTTGATTTGTTTTTGGAGAGACAAGATTAGTGGATGAGAGATTTAAAAACTTTTCCCTCCAATAGTTTACTTATTTATAGCTATTAATTCCACATTGCTTGGTAGTTTTGCTCTTAGATTTCACTATGGTTACTCATATCTAGTATTAGTATTGATTTTAACATTGTTTTTCCGCATTATCCACACAAACAATGAACTGATAACCTATTAACATGGCATGTTTGAATTCAGAAGATATTTGCATATCTTGCAAATTGTCCAATGGCTGTTTCATCTTGAAACATTTAGAAATCCATTTTAGTTTCTTGTAATTATAATGTTTGAGAGAGCAGTCTAAACTTAGGACAGCACTTTGGCAGTGATATGTTTGTTTTTCTAAACTAAGCAGAGTTTCTGTGGTTAAATTTTCCTTTCATTTATAAATATAGATTTTAATCAGTGTAGGCCAAACTTTTCCAACCATGTTTAAAATTAGCTCAAGCCATATTTAAAAATATATGTTCTCCTAGTATGATCTGACTTATGTAGAAAATAATGTGTGCATAAATTAAGAATTTTGGGGGTTGCTTAATGCTTTTAAATTGTTTTTACAATTTGTTTGCAAAAAGAAAAGTTTTGAGTGACTCAGATATGACTTAATGCTAGTATTCTTTTTGTAAGAAATGCCAGTAGTAACAATTCATGCTGTGCTTCTGGAATTTGAAAAGTAGCTTTTAAAAAAGAAGCTATAAATTGCACTCACAAAACAGCTAAGTGACTTCAACATCAAAAAACCCCCTGCTGTTGTTCCAAATTTCAATGCAAGCATCTTGCTGGAGATCACTTATGTTTGCATTGCTCATCTTATGTGTCTTTAGGCAGGACATGTTTACTTTTTTGCTGTTGGAAGTCTGAAGTCATAAACAAATGTATAGTAAGCATTAAACTTTGTGTAAAAGAATATTCAGTTATGTATATACAGAAGTAGAGATAGGAAAGAATCTGATGCTAAAATTAATGTATCAAGTGGTTATTACAACTCCCAGAATTACTGCTGAAAGTTTGGTTGTTCTGACCCTTTTTAAAAAGCTATTAAAAAAGCCTGTTACTAGCATTACTATTTTCTTGTTCTTACCCAAATGCAAGAGAAAAGGTCTTCGCTGTACCCAAAAGCTTAACAAGTTGGCACAGTGTTCAGAAATCAAGGAAGTCAATCTGTTAGCAAGACCCTTCAGCGAAAAATTGGATGAGTAGTATAAATCTCTGTTATGGGGAATGCAGTATATTTTTACATGAGATGTGCTGGTTAACTTTGACCCACTGTCTCTTTAGTGAAAGTGATGTAGAAGGGTCAGTCATGGAAATGTGAGAAGTCTGACATATTTTTTCAAATGCATTATTTTGTGAGGCCTCGGTGTCCTTTGAGTTTTAGTTATCAGTCTTAAAGAAATCATGTCACTATTTAGGTGTGTTTTCCATTTGCTATCACGATTACAAGGTTGTGACTGTATTTTTGCAGTCTTAACTACTGGAATAAATATTGTTTTGGCAAAGCTAATACATTCACTATTGCCTACTATTGCTGTACTATTATCAACGGTAAAGCTTACGACTTTTATTGCTATAGCTTGTATTATTACAGTGAATCATTTGGCTAAACTTGAGCAAATTGCTCTGGATTTCACTCACTTGATTTTTCTCCTTAGCAGAGCTAATTCTTACTCCAAGTTTGTGTTGTGCTTTTCAAGCATCCAGCTTGCTGTATCACTGTTAGGCATTTTGTGTACGTTAATGAGAAAGTTGCTTTCCTGGTGAATTAAAGCCAGTAAACCATGTTGACTACAGGCTGATGTATAGAGGTTAACACTTTTCGTAATGGGTCACATATCAAACTGTCTCCTTCTCTGACTTTGGCAAGAACTTGGAACTTATTCCTTGTTCTGCCATGCAGATTTTTGGAACTGTTTTTGTATCAGCTGGAGTCTGGGGCCATGTGCTCCAGGAAAGCCATCACCGTATCCTCTTACCAAACCGAGGAAAACTACAAAAGCTTTCTCAAAATAAGTAAAAGAAATATTTCCTCTCAGGTCTCTCTGAGTAAGTCCTTTTTTTTTTAAAAAAAAAAAAAAAACAAAAAAACAAACTTTTTTCCAACTTCTCTTTAGTGGAAACCTTTTTTCTCTTGAATACAACATTTCAGAAAGTGAGGTGAGGTGACAGACTGATGACCAAGTTACTGAGCATTCTGTAGAGTGTGGTAAGGCTAATCATTTCCTTTTGGCCTCCTGCATAGAGAGCAGCTTTCGTTTTTTCCTCTGGAGTTTGAAAACACTGCTAAATATGTCAAATTAATCATGGAATTTCCTTAAAAAGAAAACAGTATTAGCCATCTCCTGCAGTGTTGCACGTCCAGTTCACTAGACTTGTCGTTATGACAAGTAAAAGTGATGCATTGCCAGTGAGCTGCTAGTGTGCAGTTCATCATCAGATAGGAGAAACCATTAATGTTCTGGGTATGGGCATGCGTTTCACATGTGGAAAGGGAGCCGGAGTTGGCCTGGTTTAATCTCTTAAATGAATGCAGGCTGTCTAGGAAGATGGAATGTAATGTTCTGGATGTGTTTGATCTCTCTAAAGTTTGGGGTAGACTGCTTCAAGAAAGGATCAGTCTGACTGCATTATGGGCTGTCTCCAGGAGATGGATAGATTTTACACCATGGTTTCCTAAGAAAAATACTTGTTTGTCAGTCTGATTTATAAGAAGTGTTTTGCAGACTCATCTATTTCTAACTATTGAAAGTGACAAAAGGAGTGTCTCTCAAAATTACGGCTTTGCTAGAGAAGACTGCTGTTTTATTAGGAACATCAAGTTTAAATTTTCCACTTGGATATCAAGTTTTTAATAAAACCCTCAAAATTATCCACTGTTTCCAGTGCTTGCACTGGTACAGTATTCATTGCAAAACGGTCACTTCATTATTTTGTCATGAATGGTTTTATCATTAGATGCCAATTTTCCAAATTTACTTAAAATAGTCATTTATGCAAGAACATTCTCAACTGAAAGTTTTCCTGCTTATGTTGTATTCAAGGTAGGCATTGTACTCACTGTATGTCAATTCTGCTCCGAAGGAAGCATCCTGCTCCGAGAAAGCATCCTGCTTTCCTCAACATTGACAAACAGTTGGTTTTGAACCTCTGCTAGATGCTGTAGCCCAATCACACATCCAGTTTAGATTCTGTCAGTGAAGAAAAGAACTATGTGTTTATCTTGTCTGCCAGCCTAATAGTTCTTGAGTGGCAAATACATGCAAAAATGTCAGAGCTATTTTTTATGTGTTCTTGTTACAGTAGGTCATTGAAGGACCTTGAGAGATGACTGCTCTCAAAAATCAAGACAAGAGATCTCTGGGTATGATAGCAGAAATTAAATGTAGACAGGAACAAATGTGGCTTGAGTAGTCACAACAGGGATGTTGCTAAAATAGTTGTTGATAATACAGGATTATGTATTATCTTTGGTCTAAATGGAGAATAGCAAAAATCGTTTTTTTTCCCCTAAAATAATCACAGTAGCACGCACAGCACCCTTGTGCAATAAAATATATTTGAAAATACACTAATACCAGTTATTTTCAATTAATAAAAGAACATTAGCATTATGAAAAATGTATATTTGGTAAGCTTTCAATGTTAGTCACGTTTTAATGAGGTCATCTTATGGTTTTCCTTCTCTCTGTCTTTGCAGCTTGGCAGACTATCACTTCCTTGTACAGCAGCATTATATCCCTGAAGAAAAACCTACATGAAAGGTAATATTAGGAAAGCTTCAAGCTGTCTAAAGTTTTACTTGTTGCATGCAGTCCAAGGACATTCAGATACCTGTTCTTTCATGTAGGCAGTGATAAATAGAGGTGGTAAATCTGACTTTTCTGCAGATTTATTTCAGGCATCCATATCTTTGGTGAAGATCCTTGGGCATCCATAAAAGCCTATTAAGCAAACTAGCATTGCAGATTTTGCCAATAACTTTGATATCTTAAGGAACAGAGAGGATGGAATTAAGCTTGCTTTCAGAACTCGAGTTTGTATTGGTGAGCAGAGTGTGAAAATGAGTTGCCTGCCAGTGCCATTTGTCCTCCCTTTTCTTCTCCATGCTCATCACACAGATGTTCAAGGTGTTGGAAGAGGAAACAAAAATCATGTTACACAAGGTTTCCATGTCCATCATCTCCCTGAAACTTGGATTGCAGGGTTGGCTGAGGAACACACTTTTAGGAGAGGCTTTTCTTGAACTGTAGAAACACAGCAGTGATTCACACATGTACAATAAGCATGTGTTTACATTTCAAAACACTTTTTTGTATTTCAGTGTTAGATATTCTGTAGATACAGTATTAGCACACACGATCATGTTTACCAGAAGTGTCACACAATGCAACATGCATGATGAAGTGCCCAGCACTGAAAGATATGCTATGAAATATTTTTGTTCAGGAATTCGCTTTTATTTAGTTACATATACTGCAGAATATTTTAAAGATTTTCAGAGGTACTGAAAACTGATCTAACCTGGAGAAGTATAATATTTTAATGAGTTCTTATAGAATAACACAGGGAGGAGAAATGTTCATCAGCTGTTTGTTCTTCATTTGAAGATTGCTATTACTGTTGTAGCTTTTCAGACATTTAGCTAAGTGTTTGCAACCTTTATAGGCTGTCTTTAGAGCAAGTAACTTTGTTTTGCCTCAGTATCTTGTAGAGATGCAGTGTCTCAGAACTTTTTGCTAGTGGGGCAGTAGTTCTTTTCCACGTGACAGATGTAATTCCACAGCTCTTAAGAAGTTGGGATGCAGTGTTAATATGGAGAAGTGGACCCGCTAAAGAGTGGAATCAGTTTTTTTTAAGGCTTAAATACTGATATGCCTTGAGAAGGGTTTTGCTATTGATTCTGCCACTTTCAGCATCTTGAATGGTTTTAACATTCAGAGTAAAATTATCAAGAACTTTTGTTTCTGGTTGGGAAGTTATTCAACATGGAACCATTGATCTCATTTCTTGTTGAGGTGATTGCTGCTTCTTAACATCTCTCTCCTATTACTGCGGCTTACTGAAGCTGAACCTTACTAAGGGCAGTCAGATTTCCACCAGGCGTGTGCTGAAGAGCTAGAACAAAAACTCATGTTAGAATGATCTGGAGAGAATGAAAATTATTGGCAAGTACTTTTCCTTATTCCAAATGTTAAACTATAGACACGTTTATAGTATTTCTACAAAGCACTACTGGGCTAATCTAAAGCAAAGCTCTCAGATTCTTCTATTCCGTATGGCTTGAAACATTCCTGCTTTTTTTTTTCTCCTGCTGTATTAACTCCTTACATAGAAAGGAAATGAATTTTAGAAAGAATGTTATGCATAAGCCATTTGAGACATTGTCTGTTAAGGAAATACCAGCTGTCAAAGATGCAGCCAATGTTGAGTTATATTTAAAAGAACGATTTGTCAGGGGAACATGGATTAATTAGAACATTTTAATTATTTTTTCCCTGGAATAAAGTTAGGCAAATTCCACATAAGTGTCTTCTCCTCCCAGCCATTATTAAAGGGCACAAATTTGTAACAATAAAGACAGGAGAAAAAAGAAATAAAGGTTTGGAATCATTAAGCTTCATCTTTATTATTTTCAAGTTCTATAAACTTTTTTAAACTGATTCTTTTTGATATAAAGGCAGAATTTGTATTAAAACTGGTTATATTTTAGGTTTATCACAGTATTTTCAATTCCATGTCTGTTCTTTTAAGAGTAATTAATAGCAGTAGGAGGTATTATGTTGCTTCTGAGGAGGAAAACAGTGAATTGCAGACAAAAAGAAAAAAGAACCAGACTTGTGAAATATTAAATATGATGAGATTTACTCTTTTTAATCCATTCTACCGTGCTGGTTTTATGGAGCTGAGCACTGAGAATGGTTTGAAGCCTAAGGTTTTACTTTAATTACTGCTTTCTTTTTTTGTCGCATTAATCTGTTGATGCTAGTAGATCGTTCACATGTAGTAAATGTAGAAACAATTATGCCCGTTAACTTTCTAGGTAGTACTCCAGTCTTTCTTTCTCCTTCTTTTCTCCTCCCTTCCTTCCTTTTTTTTTTTTAAGCTTTAATTCAGGTACGCTCCTACATGAGCATAAAGAGGTTGAAGAGGATGTTATGTGGCCTAATTAAATGCTGAGTATTTGATTTCCAAAAAACACAAATACTGTAACTGTAATTCTGTTAGCACATTTCCTTTTCCCCCCACCCCTTAAAACTTCCTTCATTCAGTATTCCTGAACGCCTTAAGGATCTTGGGAAAGATATGTTCAGTAGAACACATACTTGTGCGTACTCAGTGAATTGAATAGGGATTGAAGAAAGGATCACCTGAAGGTTTCCTTAGTTAAATGCCATAGGTTTTTGCCTTCTACTGGATAAGCAAGAGACCTAATCCTTTTCATTACCAATAGCATTTGATGTAAGAATCATTATTAGCTAAGGTTTCAGGTTAGACACCTATAAAATTTGAATGTGAACCTTCCAAAGGTGCAACTGAAGCTAATAGAAACTGTAAGTTGTGCTGATGAAGTAATGCACAATGACAAATGCTCCGGAAAATTGGGCTATAAACATCCCAGATTAGGTATGCACAGTTTGTATGCTTCGTGTCTTGCATCTTGAATTGTGAAAACAATAATTCTTGCAAAAATAAATTACTGACAAGTGACAATTTCAGATAATACCTATATGAGCATGATGCAGAGAAAAAGATTTAACTTTTTTTTGTCCTAAGATTTTTGATAGTGTGGGCTACCTTTACTATGATGGTACATAGTAAATTAAGGAGAAGAAAAAGAAATACATTTTTTTCCTTGTTGACCATTCTTGAGCATGTGTGTTGAATGAAGTAGAGTTCCTGTTTGAAGAAAGGAAAGAGGGAGAAAAAAAAAAAAAGGCAAACCAGAAAGAAACAGATTTATTTCAGGTATTTAATAATTTATGTATGTTTTAGCATGCACATTTTAAATATTTTTAAGTGTAACAAGAAGGTAGCAGTGCACTAGCAGTGTGTTGAGTGAGGCTGAGACCCGATGACTTTTTCACTGTGGCTCGGCAAATTGTTGTGGTGCTGCGGGAATGACAGTGTCCCTCGTGGAAGTCCAACTGGGGCAATATTTAACGTTGAATACTTTTCAATCTGAAACTAACAGCTATATGTTAGACTTAGACTTATGGCTTCTCCACGGAAAGAGTTTCTTTCTAGTCTGAGACTGTGCTTTCTGAGACCCGTGCTGACTCTCAAGAGAGATAACTAGACTGAGTTCCTGAATATAGTATCTAGCCTACTAATTATGTCAGGACTAGGAAAAAATCAGTTAATATTCCAATTTATTTCTACAGAGCATTTAACATTCCTAAATGATCCTGTGGTTTCACTGACGTAGGTAGGTCCTCATTTAAATCTTGCTTTTGTCTACAGAGAAATAGTTCAGTGAGGATTTGCATGTGCATGTTTGGACTTGTGGTTAATGTTCCAAGGGGATGGAAAGGGTAAATAACCTCCTTCTATCTCTTGATTCCCATTTTGAAATTTTCTGTATAGTCACTCTTGTGAAAATTGTACTAGTCACTTAGGACAACTTATTTCAATTCCAGTCTGATACTTCTATAATCAAGATGAAGGCTCTTTTCCAGAGAATCCATCATTTCCATCATTCATTGACTGACTTTTACTGTCAAATTAGTTTTATACAGGTTTGCCACATCCTTACTGGCCTTCACAGTGACGATAGGCCTAAAAACACACATGGAGTTCATCTAAATATATTTAGAGAAAGGCAAAACGTATTTGGTGACCTGACAGACATCTTTACGGTTGGGTAGAATGAAGAGGGATGCATTTTGAATGAAGTGTGAAGGCTGGAGCTTTCTTTATTTTTATCCTGGCTTACCTTATTTGATAATAAAGCTTTTGCTCAGCTCTTGGCCATGAATCATTTCTACAATGTATCTGATTACTAATTCCAGTAAATCTCCTGAATTTCCTGCCAGTGTCCGGCAGTGCATGTCTTTATGCACTCTTTTTAAAAAATAAGGACTTGGGGAAAAATATACTATCACTACAAATTATATTGCTGTTATCTGTCTGGCCTAGTAGAAGATAACTGAAGTTATCAAAATGTGTAACAGCTTAACCAGAGTTGCAGGTTGTAGATATCCTACAGTTGACTTGAACTTATTTAGATTTTTTCTTAATGTATAGCAAAAGATGCTTTCAGTTTAAAAGTGTCAGTTATCATATAGTGTATTTTTTTCATCTATATGGTTGGTATTTTTATCTGAGAATTTGCAAGTTGCAAAGATGGGAAATGACAAAGAAAAACTATTTCCCGACATTGTGCTATGGGACGATTGAGGGATGGGTCCCATTAGCCATGCATGCAGCCAACCATTTTGAAATATTTTAAATCTCTAGTGTTCCTGAACAACTGCTGGAGAATCCTTTTTTGCTATCCTTTCTGAAAGGGATTACTATTTATTTTTGTTGTAGTTGAACCCAGGAATTTCAGTCAAATATCAGGAGGCAATTATGTTTTTTCTCATGCAGTCAATCATGATTTGAAACATGGAAAGTGTTACGGTGCAAAAGACTATCCGAGATTTTAGATAGCTTGAAATAAATTTCTTCGCACATAATACGTTAAAAAAAATCTCATCAATATAAATCTAAGCTATTCATCTGTATGCCTTAACTGTATTTGCAAGATCTTCCGAACATGCTTTGTTATGCGCAAAGCTAGTTTTGTAGGTTTTTAGATCCGTTTTTTACTTTTCCCTTAAAGCTTCATCTATTTCCAAAACCTTTTGAAACTCCCATTTTATCAACAAAACAACTAGTAATTTTTTTGAGATGCAGAATATGTTTTTTCTTGGTGTCTTTGCAGTATATGTGTTGAAGATGGGATGTCTCTGTAGCTGTTGCCAAGCTGAAGCCTGAAGCGATTCCAGGATACTGAGTTTACTAGAATGTATCTCTCTGCTTAATTTCTTCATCTGTCATCATTAATCATTTTCCTCTTTTCCAAAGTGTTAGTTACTGACAATTTTGACATTGTCAAAAATGCTCGTCAAATAACTTCTCCTTCTCTTTGCTCTGTTTTGTCCTATCCATAGTGCAGAGGATTGTAAACCTCTGGAAAGCACTGTGAGAACAGAACAGTGCAGTATCAGTAAGTGAAAAGGTCCATTCAGTCATTGCTCTTGTCTTTGAGCCTATCTAGGCAGTTGGTGTTAGGTCCTCCTACTAGAAGATGGAGTGTAGAGGGGAAAACATTGGTAGCGCATTGACCTTCTTTGTTTGGAATGTATTTACCTTTAGCTAAATTAATCTGAATTATTTTATTAGGCTGTAACATGACATAGAACTGCAGAGACCTCATACCCGTTCTGAAAAGCTCTTAAATTAGAAGCAACTGTACTTATTTCCCTCCTCTTTGTTTACTTCTGGCAGTGATTGGTATGAAAATACCATCTTTATTTGCTTAGTTTTTGTATTTTCCTTTTTAGTTTCTGTTATAGTTATTTTCTCTCAATCTTGTAACATGGCAAAGGAACATTATGGGCTAAATTAGCTGCTTCATGAAGTTTAAACTGCTTGAAAAATGAATTGTTAAATAACTTACTCTTATTTTTTGAGCTAGCAGGGAGGTATTTTTGAAAACTGTGGCATAATTTAGAGTTTCCTCAGAGATGAACTGAACTACTCTGGTTTGAGTAATACCATTGTGGTGAAGAACTGAAATTCCTCATGCTGATGTGCTACTTGTGCAAATGTGATGCAAGGTTTGGTGATGATTCTTCTTAAAATACAAGATGCCTTATTTATTCCTTCAAGGCTTTCATCAGCTATGGAAAAGTTAGCTACCTACCTTAAAATAAATTTACCTTAAAATAAATTAATTCTTTCTGAAGTATATCTCTTAATTCTTAGGGAAGGTGTAATTTAAAAACTGAATTGGTATTTTTAAACCTGCTGATGTTACAGCAATTTAAACCTAACTTGTAACTGAACCACAATAGGAAAATTATTTTCTTTCCTGAGAGAGGAAGGAAGGAGCAACACTTGCTATGTATGCATTTTCCCCATAAGCTACATTTCTCCTCATGTTTGGGTAATGGTCTTGCGTTGTAAGAAGGGTTTCAGCAGTTTAAACACAGGAAAATGTGGTTGTTAAATCACTAAAAATGAAGATTTAGGTGCATACATACTATCCAAAGGTCCCTCTTTCATTTTGCTTTTTGCTTCTGTTTTGATATTGACAGTTTAAAAAAGAAAAGATCAAAAAGTGACTCTTTTCCTAGTTGAAGGAAGTCTGTTGTGCAGTTTTATGATGAAATGTTTGTGTATTTAAAATACTTGTATATTTTCAGAATTTTATAATGCCTTTAAATTCAGTAACTTCAAAATGTGCTTGTACAACTGGCCTCCTTGACACACTTTTATTGTCAAATGAAACATTTTCATTGGCAGGAAAGTATTTTACCCCACCTGTTTTTGTCTACTAATGGTGGGAACAGTAACATTAAAAGCTGTTTAAAATATATGGACTTCTAGGGTCATTCCCCACCTGTTGCTTATTTTGATTTATTCAAGAATGAAAAAATAATCACGTTCGCAGAGTTGCACCGTTTAAGTGGGGATTTACTGTGCTTCTGTAAGTAGACATACTATCTTGGAAAGATGGCCAACATCGTGATGTTAGCCTGTGTATCCTGTGTGGTGCAGATGTGGACAATTTACACATCAGGAGGTTTGGCTTCTTCAAGCAAAACCTGTGACTTCTTGAGTAATGAATAGTGACTATTTGCCATAAAGGTCGCCTCCTAACTTTAAAGTAACTTAGAGTACATTGCACTGAATTATGGAACCAAGGAATGTAAATACAGAAAATCTTTGATTAGCTTTTTGTTTTCAAAGTATTTTGACCTTTATTGAGCTCCCCTAGTTGACATTTTTAGAAGATTTTTAGTATTACTTCCTTTCATTATAAAAGGTTTTATTTGCCTATTTGCTTCCATATATTTCATTGTCATCATTGTCATTTGATTTTCTTCAGGTACAGCAGCATCTGTGTTCTGTATCTGCTTGGTCACTGTACTAGAGTAGAGATAAAGCCCTTTCTTCTATAACATTCTAGAAATGCAATTCTGTAAGGAGACACACATACCATCTTGGTAAGCAAAAGAAGAACCAGCAAATGAGTCAAAAAAACAAAGTAGCAGTAAAGATAAGCACCTACAAAAAAAAACACTTGAAAGATAAGTGTAATTAATATTATTAAGATATCATAGATATCTTTCTGGCTTTATTTTTGAAATTATTAGCTGCTTTTTCTACTTAAATATAGATGTATTTACTCTGAATTAATGCAATTGAATTGTAATATATGCATTATATATGCATTGTTACTGTATAAAAATAGTGATTGATGCTTGTGCTTCAGTCATCTTTTCATATCTGTAGGAAGAGAAGAGACCTCTCTGCTCTGCACTCTCAAGGGTTGTACTGGGACATTTTCCTGTTTGAGATGGTGATGAAGAAGGGCGCGTAAATGCTTTAAATTATGCAGGCAACAGGAATACATGCTTTACTGTTACAGCAGCCCTTTCCAGTTGTCTTCCTTTGTTTCCCTTTCCTTGCCCACCATGTGGTGTTAGCAGTATAGACTATATAAGATTGCAAATAATATTTTGATAGGTAGTCATTGCAGAGTTGATATTTTTGCATGACTATTCAGGCTGGTTCTATGATTTAAGATTTACGATTTAACAGCTTCCAGCTGTTTTTTAACATATCAGCAATGCCTGTTAATATGCTCTGTCCTTCCTTTCCCCCGTTCCTATCCTGCTGTTGTTGCAGCAGGATGGGAAATTCTTCCAATCACTAAAGGCTAAATTAAATCCTAGTAGTTGACACCTTGGAATGCTGGATAGCTCAACAAGATCTTCCTGGCTCGGAGAGAGATTCTCAAGAGCCTGTGTTGTATATCAATCCCAGAAGTAAGATCTAATTTTCTCATTACTACTTTCCTCTAATACTTTTGTTGCCTGCAGCCTTTAAATTGCTTTACAATATCTGAGGTACTGTGCCCTCCTAATAAACACCTATAGAAGTACACTCCAGAAAATGAAACCCTTTCCTTAGAAGTTACAGACACTTGAGACTTTTGAAAGATTTGAGGAAGAGATGGAGAGTAGTGGTGAGAATAACTGGTCATTTGCTATAGGAAAGTTACAGGCTTTCAATTGTCTTCACATCATTTTTGACTGACTGTATCCTAAGAATTAAGTGGAGCTGAGGGTGAGATTTGTATCCTAGTTACTTTAATGGGCAAGCTGTCTGGCTGAATCAGTCCTTTTCCTTTATGGATTTGGATACTCAGCAACAGTGAAGAAGACCTTAAAGGATGCTGGTAGAATAAAGGGATCATATATGGAGAATGAGATCAACCTTATAATGAATGAGGAATTTTGAGAAGAATATAAGCCTGTGTATTTTATGGCTTAAAATAAATGTTGACTAACAGAGTAAGAGTAAACTTGCCATCACTGCCTACTACAGACTTTCCAACACCTTGTCATGAAGTGTATGGTTCAAGCTGTTGTCAGATGAGATAACTGGGTGGACTACTACTGATTCAGTTTTAGCAGTTTCTGTGTTCCTTCCACAGATTATTTCTTCCTTCAGCACCATATAAGACAACAGGTCTCTCAGATCAAGACACCATAAATAATCACTCTCCATAAACAGTTATTCTGTTAAACATACCTCAGATCTGAGTTTGCAGATCTGTCTTTTTTTTTTTTTTTTTTTTTCCCAGCAGCCTGGGCAGCTTTCCAGTTTTTTGAGGGCAGGCAGCCCAGCAAATACTCCTTCAGGCAATTCCTCATCTTTCTACTTTTTCCAGAATGAAAATCCAAAAATACCAGCAGTGGGGGGTAAAATAGCAAAGGAAAAGTGATTGTTGCTACTTCTTGCTAGGTTTTATATAAATGTTCCTCTTCTCCCTTGTCCCTTAAAAATAACGAACCTTTCCCCCAAAATCCTCCAATTAAAGTAGACCTTCTTTCAGCCTTTTAATGCCTGAACAGATTAACAGAAATGCTAGGGAACAATACATGTGAAGGTTATACTCTTTATCTGACTACTAAGGTTTTACTATTCTTCATCTTGACTATATGCTTGGTTCTTGGTTATGCTCAGCTATTGCACTTATTTCTAGGAGATTGATGGAATAGGTGTTGTAGCTCCTCTTTTACTTGATTGTGAGGATTTTTAACTGGGACTTGAGTGGTTGGATCCTATAGCTTAGGACAGACAGGAGGGAGAGCTGTGATGAGAAACTGGAAGACCGAGGGATACAGACTCCAGAGAATGGGATGCTAAGCTTGAGGTCCTGTGACCCTGCTTATGTCTCGAACTGAAGTAACATGATCAGAACTGGGAACTAGGGTTTGAGGGTACAGCAGCTGATGGTCTCCAAAGGTCAGGGTTGTGCAGACTAGAGGTGAGAGCTGGAACCAAAACTGTGCTGGCAGAAGGAATTAATACAACTAAAGGGCCAGAAGTCAGGGATGAGAAGCAGGATCAGAAACTAGGACTTTATTGACAGGAAACAAGCCTTAAGAACAGCAATCTGGATGTTATCTGCAGCTACAGAATAAAAAGTAGTAACAGAAAAATCTTCAGGATGTTAGAGGTGGTCTATTCCCTGTTTCATTCTCTGTAATAACAGAGTAAATGAAAGTACTTTGAAGCCTCTCTTTTTCAGTCAAGCCTTTGAGAAGGGGGAAAAAAAAAAGGTGGGGGACTGAACATGGAAAATTTTATGAAATTGCTCATGGGTTTTCTTTTCATGTGAAATTTCCCTGAAAATTTCCCACTGACTCATTTCCTTCTTGATTCCTTTTCAACTCCATACTTGAGGCTGTTTTTAGACAAGTAGGTAGCTTTTTCCTGCCCAGAATGACTTGGGTTTTGCAAAGGTGAATCTTTAGTTTTGATTTTGTCTGCTTCCTCAGTGATTAGATATGGCTTTCTCTTCTCTATAGGGTCAGATGCCCCTTTTCTCTGACTTTTGTTTTTTGGCCTGTGGGAAAAGACTGGAAGTAATTCGCTTCCATTGAAAACTGCACTTCCATGGAGAGGTGTTGTTTTAGGAAGGAGGTGTTGGGGGAGGAATGTTTTATTTTAGCTGAATTTTATTCTTTTTGTGGACTTCTGTAGAATACACTTCATGAAGTCACCTGGTGTCTTTTTGTGTGAACAACTGTTTTCTGGATTGAAAATTATACTACTTTTTAGTGGAGAAAGAGAAGTATTGCCCAGTCTAAGAGATAGGAAAGGCTGGTGGAATGCCCCAGTCCTTTACTACACCTAGGCATTTCTACTCCTAAAAAAAAGTCTGTGATATCCATAAACACATTATTTACTCTGAGCACATCTGTTCTGACCAAACTCTTGGACATGCATAAAGCTCTACAATCTAACTCTTCCTAGACAGGAAAAAAAAATCCAAAGCCTCAGAATTGTCGTAGTCCCTGTAAGACAACACATGGAGAACTTGCTTGATTTTTAGAAATATTCACAAAAAATGTTATTCAAGGGCAATTAAAGTTTAGAATAACTATTCCTAACATGTAAAGCATAGTAGGCTCTTAAAGATTTCAGCAGTGTTTCCCAGAATATCCTGTTCCTTTAAGGTCTGTGTGTTTTTGATCATGGAGCCATATGAGTGTTTGTTGCAGTAAATTCAGACCTGTTATCCCCTTCTCTCCCTGTCCCTCCTGCCCTTGGCCCACATAAGCCAAGTTAGTTACAAGAGCTGAGTCTTTTGAAAAAGCATGAGATCTCCCTAATCCCTAATGAAATGCTTTAAATTAAGCGAATCATTTGTTGGACACTGAAGAACAGTGACTTCTGTATCATCAGGTGGTATGAATGTGTAATCATACATATGAGCCAGCCTAAAAGAACAGTGATACATTGATATATTAAAAAGAAATAACAAGTTGAAGTCCTAGAAGTCAAGTTCCCCACGACATTACTTCGGCTCTGATCTCCATATGTACATGGACAGCACCTGTGATTTACATGAGCCCACACCTTTTTTTTTCTGTTTCCTTTCTCAAGTTATAAGCAACCGAATGGAAAGTCTTGAATGAAATATGTCACTTCTAAGTAGAAACGTACTGTCCTGTTGAAAATCTCATGTTGAAAATGTTGAAAATCTCATGGTTAAATTTCTTTGCTGTAGAAGTCGCAGTAAGCTCGTAGAAAAATTATACTGACACGGGCAATCTCCTCATGACTAATAGCACAAATGTGCTGCTTCTGGTTGGGTACGTTACTAGATCTGAAACTAGTTTGGGATATTTGAAAAAGAAATTGCCTTAAGAACAAACAATGGTGAAACTTAATATAAAAAAGAAACTACTAAAGCTAGAGAATTGTTTGCTATGTTAACTTACAGCTACTACATCACTTACAGCTACTGAGAGGAAGTGGCAGTTTCCTAGACTGTGGCAATGTTGGTTGACTTCTCCCTTTTAAATTGTGTTTTCCATCTAGGAATAGGTAAGCATATTTAAATGTTCTGAATATATGTTGTTTGGCCGCTCACTCAGTTAGATAGGAGTCTTGACCGATACCTTACTGCTCTGTTTTATTTTTTTTTCCATGATCCTATTTTCATGTTTATGTCTGTGAATGTACAAATAATTGTAACTTATAATTTAAATTAGATGTATACTTGGAAATTCCCTAGACTAAATTTCCCAGCTTGGTCACTGTTTACTCTTTAGAATTGCAAATAATTTGACTGGAGACAAATGCTGTTGTTTCTAAATTGGGGAAAAAGTAAATTTGTGAATATAGTTGTCATGACAAAAGGAAGATAATTTGGGGAATAAATTTTTTAATCTTCAGGTTAATTTCTCAAACTTAGTGTTACTTTAGAAAATAGAATTGGCTAAAGGGAGTTTCTAATGGTCAAGGTAATGCTTGCTCTGTGTGTGTGCCTGGTTGACAGTTGTAGAGAGCCTAGGGCCATATTTTATTGCATATGATTATATGGAAAGTAAGTTTTAAGGGGAGCCCTGTTGAGTTGCTCAAATTTAATAGTGTTTGTAATGTGTTTGAACCTGGCTGTCCGTGATACAATGTTGTATTTGCCTGGTTTATCTAAATGAAGACTGGGGTGTCTCAGTGTAAAATATCTTTATGGGAACAAAATTCCTGGATAAAAGTAGGGGGGTTAGTTAATAGAGAGAAGGCTTGTGGCTACAAGTAACAATTTTGTCCCTAATTTTTAATAAAGAGAATGATTTAATATTGAAAGCAATTATGAGTAAGTGTTAAAGATGCAGATTTTGGTATTTTCAAACAGGTCTGGGCAACTTTCTGGAAGATTTTGCACACATTATTTTCAAAAGTTTGCTGGTAGAGTTGAGAAGAAAATTATTTTGCAAATATGAATAAGTCTGCAGGAATAAACTGGATGAAAACTGAAGAGGGAGCTGTTTTGCAAAGGCACTTTGTTGTTAACTTAGTTGCAGAAGTTTATTTTGACTCTTAAGTGTGTTTAGTCACTTCTTACATGTAAACAAAAGCTTTGTCAATTATGTCATTTTTTCTAAACCCTTTTCATCTGTAAATGTCAGTGATTCTGATAATTTGGGTCTTGAATTGATCTCAGCAACTTGAAAGGGCTAAACCTTGTTTTCTGAAACTATTCAAAGCTCTACGCTGTGTGGGTGTGCAGAAGTAGTGCACATTCTTGTAGGAACCCTGTTATTCAATAACAGGAAGCCCTTCTAGGGCATCCTGGCCTCAGTAGCCCATTCCTTCCTTCCCTTTTATCAGAAGGGAAACCAGTCAACTATTGCCCGCATGGTATTTGTGCATTTTAAATGCTCCCATGTCATAAAAGAGAAGAGTGGGGAATCCCTGAGGTTAAAGGTCTCTTTAAGCTTTCCTATTGTGATTTCTCAGAAATCCTACAATGTCAAAGCCCTGTAGATCAGGGCTTCATGAATACTAGCAGCATATGTGTTTTCTGCTTTGCAGGTAGAAAAAGTGAAGGTGTTTTTAGGGCCTAACGAATGGACAGGGTTAGAATGGGGAATGAAGGGAAATAAGTCCAATGACCCAACTTTAGATGTTTGCTCTTAATGCCCCAAATTGGCAAATTTGAAACAGCAAAAGGTAGTTTTGATCCAGGATTTGGAAAAGCATTTACTACTTCCCTAATATAAAGCAAAAGACAATAAAAAAAAAAAAAAATCTGACTTGGAGACTCAAACCCTCCTCCAGAAATGCAAACCTAGTAATGCTATTTTCATAGTCATACAGAAAAGGTGAAAACTGACTTAGAAGGTAATTTTAAAAATTGTTTCAGTTCTTTTGATTTTTGTCTCTCTTTAAGCTAAAACACTGCCAGAAGAACTGTGCTCTTTTACATAAGCATGTCTTGATCTGGAAGCTGCTTCTGGTTTAATGTTTCCTCACAATAAAGGCAGCTTCCATGTACTGCCAAGAGTGCATTACTTTTTCCTCTTGAGTGCAGACTGCTCCAGTGAGATACCTTTAAGGTGAGAAAATGCATATTTAACCAACCTTGTCATCACTGCCTTTTCAGTGAGTGCTTTTTATATGAACATCTTACCCGTACTGCTAAGCGCAATTGCTAATAGTTCCATGGAGCAAAGTTTAAAAAACAATAATAGTAATAAAATCTCAGATATGACTTACAGGAAGGAGAGCTTTTAAAATGATTTCAAGAGCAAAGACTATGCAAATATGGCAATAGAGATGCAAAACTTATGCTTGCCTTTTGCAAGAAATTTGGTGGGAGGGTTCATCTGACACTAGCAGAAACTTACTCACAAAATAGCTTGTTCTTTAATGAAACCTTGCTCTTTTGGGTTCCCGTCCTTATCGGCTATTAACAGTCCCTTCAAAGTGCTAAGTGCAGCTTTACCCCCCCGCCCCATTCTTTTCCTAGTGGCAATGTCGAGAAATCAGCACATGCTGGGACTAACTCGGGGCTGCCCTCCGTGCTCCTTGGCCGGTCAGCTGCTTCTGAAGAGACTTGATACGGCAGAGTTATTGCAGTGAACTCTTTGAAAGCATTTAAATGGTTATATGAGAGAACTGTGAAGATAACTTACTTTTTAGCTTACATTATTAGCTTACCATCCAGAACAGAAAGTAATAAAGACGTTGCTTATTTTAGTTCCTCTACCCCTTTGTCCATCCTCTATGGCATAAAACCGAATTCACATTTCCTGACTTTTTTATTTTTATTTTTTTTTCAAATTTTCTCCTTGCAGCACTTAAACTTTTTCCAGCCAGTTTTACCCTTCCTTCAATGTGTTGGGAAAGGGTTTTGGGGAAAGATGGTTCAAGGAAAACCTGTGCTCATGTATATCTGAGTCACTACATCTTCAGGGTTGCAGTCATCTTCAAACTGCCCTTGTTAGAAGGCTGTTGTTTTGCCTTCTTAGCTGTGATCCACTGCTTTGCAATTGCGCTCACTTTTCACTAAGACACAGCATGTGCCTTTAGTGCTGCTGCTGTGTCTGTTGTTTCCTTCTGTCTTCCTTCTCGGGCTGTTACTCGGTGACAATGGTGGGAAGAGGTGAAAACTGTCACATATTCATTGCTCAGAATAGACCTGTTGAGAGGAGAAGGTGGAACACAGCAGGGCGAGGTCCTTGCCTTGCTTGGTGCTCAACAGGAAGAGTGAAGAAAACGGTGGTTTAAATGAGGAAGAGAGAAGCTCTCATTGTAGTGCCATTGTGGAGAAATAGGTTCCCAACCGGGCGCAATATGAGGTGAGTTTTACTGGGACCGTTATTTCCTCAGCTAGTCCCAGGTGCAGCCATGCGCACATTCACATCCTCTTCCTTGTGCCCAGGAGATTGAGAAACAGCATTCTGGGGAGCTTTTTGGTTTTATGCTTCCGGGAAAGAGAACAAGTCAGCCCATGTGCCACTTAATTACTTCATGACATTTTAGCAGAAAGTTGGAACAATTTCACTGTCCCTTGTTTGTAAATGTTCTAACTACAGTTTCTCATAATAGTTTTCACACTTGCTAGTATTTGCTTATGTTGACATTAATGAGAATCTTTAATAGTTTCCTAATGATACTGTGTATTACCAGGTCTCTTATTCTTGTGTTGCATGAATACTCCTGACTACCAAAGAGGATGGGCTGTAGTGATAGCAAAGAAATTTTCAGTACTGATCTTCTCAGCTTAGCTATCTGTTCTAAGCCGGCTTCTAGCTTAGCTATCTGTTCCATGCTCACAGGAAAAAATATCTTTTAACATAAGAATGTTTCTTGCTTGATTCTGTTATTTTTTTTAATGCTGCGGTTTCTGGGCTCACTATTTGACTGTGCTTGTGACTTTTTTCTTATCCTCAACAGGCCTTTCTGTATAACCAGAGGAGGACCAGTCTCTGCATCATCTGTCTTGGGTCATATTGTTTGGGTGGAAATTGTCTCATTATATAAAGATACCTGGTCATTTGTGAGTATTGAGAGTTTCAGCAGCATAGGCAGGGGAAGGAACAGGGAGGAAGAAGGGGAAGCAGAAAACATCATCAAAGTCTGTTTTTGACAAGTCCATAATTCTTAATTTCCCCGATAAAAAATATAATCTCTGTGCCCATTGCAATGAGCTCTTTAAAAGCATTTCAACAGCTGTTAAAAACAATTGTGATTGCATTTGTAAATTCCTCTGCAAACTCAACAGGAAACATGCACAGGCTCTCTCATGTGTATCGTTTACCAGCTGCTCAGGTTTCTTCAGTTATTAATGAGCTTATTATACAACTTGAATGTAAACTCTTCTAGCTTCTCTTTCTGTGATATTAGTATGGTAATCAAAAATAGCAGATCCTTTCCAGAAATTCCACTTTTTTATATGATCTTTCCAAAGAAAGGTTAGAACATTTAGTGAAGAGGAGAAACATGGGGCCAGGATATGTTCCCACTTGGAAGTAACTGAGAGATGATAGATCTTCCTGTAAGTGAAAGTCCTGCAGAAAAAAGTAAGCCATCATAATGAATTTTTGGGTCATTAGCTCCAAGTCAGTCCAGCTCATGTCTAGCTCAAAAGAAAATGCTAAATACAGCTGATGCTAAACATGTTCCGTGGCTAGAGAAACTGCTATGAAAAGAGATTTCTGATTTAGATATTTCTGGTAGCATGATCTGCACTGCCTGATCTCCACAAATATCTTCCTTTTTTGGATATGATTTATCTAGTGAAAAGATTAAGTCATTGCATTTCTTCTGTTTCTTCCCTTTTTCTAAGGAGAGAGACGTGACAAGGTAGACTTAGGCTAGTCTTCCACATGAAGATTGTGGTGTAGCCCTGGGTATTTTGTATCTTCTGGCCCCCCAGAAGATATGATTCTTTAAGATATGATTGGCATAGTTCCCTCAACTATCCAGCCAGTATTTTGATGTGTGGATTGTTGCCTTTTAAAAGCTGTTCTATCCTTTTGACCCTTCTCCATACAACTTTGCAGCCTTTGGGCCACTTATACATGGTTATGCTCTTTGCTTATGAGCTCCCAACCTTAGCAGGAATAACTGCTACTGAATGGGAGACTGGGAGATGTCAGTTGCTCTATCACTGTATCCTGAACACGTGTTGGTAGTTTTTTATCTGAGGCTCTTGTGCAGCTTTCTTGCTGTCCTCTCTTTCTTGATAGCTCTTGTTAAGCTAGAATAATGTGTCCATGTGGAAAATCTAGTAGTCCCCCAATAGTGGGCTATTTCCCTGATTTATTGTTCTGTCATAATTTCATGAATTCTTTATTCTTGGATTGCTTAGCATGTATATCTGCCACAGTGTTTCTGTCAAATGGATTTGTGACTTCTTGATGTTTTTGCAGCTGATTAAAGATGGATTTTCATAGTTACATTGTCTTGTTTTTTCTGATGGGAAATATAATTCCTATTAACACACTTTTAATTTTTTTATGAGCTCCTTTCAGTGCTGGCAAAGTTAATTAAAAACTGAGCTTCTGTTCCAAATGAGCTATTATTTTACATAATGTAAAGCTAAAAGTCTTAGTCTTAGATGTTGCTTTTTTCCATTTGTGTTTTGGAGGCTTTGTGAAGGATTGCGTAAGAACTGGCACATAACTTTCCCTGTCTCTTCAGCATTCAATTACTTTCCACAGCTTCTTATCCTGGTAGCTTGTTATGGGATAAAATGACGTTGCTAAATGTGCATGCAAAACAACTCTTTATTCATTCGACAATGCCACTGAGCAGTTTGCATCTAAATGCAAAAAAATTTACAAACAGGTATCAAATGGTAGTTCACATCCTTTGATATGTCTGAGGGACCAAAGCCTTTCAGCTGTAACAAGGAACATGGAACATGAGTCGCTTAATTATATAACACTGGTGAAGCATTTGCTGGCTTCGGGAATGTTTAAAGTGTGCAGAAAAGCACGTGTGTTGTAGAATCGGACCTGGGAGCCCTGGGAGCGGATTTGAGGTGTGTGCTGTGAGGCTGCTGCTGCACCCACCTGGGATCCCTGCTGAGATGGGCGCCGTATCAGCACGAGTGCCGAGCGCTGCCCGAGCTCTGCGCCAGCATGGGCCAAGGCAGCGTTCGGGCGCTGCACCGTGCGAAGGGGCCAGGCTGCTGTCAACGCTGGGAACAGCAGCAGCCCTCTGTTAGAAGTGGGTTTGAAGACCTGTGCCGACCCGAAGTCCCGAGGACTCCCTTTTGGAGCCGTGTCAGCAGAGGGGCTTCCCTCTGTGCGTGGCCAGTGGAAGGGAAGAATTACAGAGCTGACGACTGAGTCGAAGCTGTGGTTTGTAACACTGGTTTGCAGTGTAGGTATCTTAAAAATAGCTAGATATGCTGTTAACTAATCCTGTGGGTGAGCTGTGCGAGCTGAATTTGAAATGCATTCTCCAAGTAGTTTCTGAAAAGCACAACAGGTCACTTCGCATTGCCAGGAGTTGAGGCAAAATTATTGATAGGTAGCAGCAGTGTGGCAGCATCTTGTCAGTACCTCCTTTCTGGCCTTTTCATGTGGGGATGTTCCATCTTCACCCTAGCGTAGGAGACGGAGGGCAGGATTTCATGCCCAGTAGTGGATCAAATGTTTCCGCTGCTTCTAGTGGGGATGCAATGTTGGTGCGTTCTCTGTAGACACGCTGCATTTTTCCTCCTTTGCTTCCAAGTCTGCCAGGTAACCGGCCTGTTGTTTCTACTATGCTTACCTTGGAAAGCAGCCAGCTTGTAAGCATAGCCCACTCAAAAATGACAATTTATGTGGCTTTTAATTTATTATAAACATGTAATATTTGCCAAAGTATGCTTCAAAGTACTGTGTATCCCTGATAGAAAGGCAGCCCTGCAAAATTTCAAGTTCTCCAAAGTGTGGAATTTTCCAATTAAATGGCTAGAACATTTTTAGGTTGTTTATAACTTTTTTCTTTGATATTTGTCGTGGGAATATATTTAAAAAATGAAGCAATTACACAGACTCAAAGCTTTGGCAGAGTTATATGCAATTGATAGTAACAGTTTGTCTTTATTATAAAAATAGTGACATAAATTTGTCTGTGGGCAGTGTTCTCCAGCTCTTAGGTAAGTACTGTTTAGCCAGGATGACTTACTGGGTAGAGAAATGAAGATAAGTTTCTAGGTTTTCTTTTCAGTCCTTTAACAATTTCAGAATTAGATAAAATCCGCAATGTGATTTTGCCATTTATTCCAGGTGGCTCCTCGCTGCCTTTTGTGAGTTTCTTGTTGGGAATTTAAGATGGGGCCTGCTGAAGTACTATGTAGCATGTAACCAGCTCCTAAGAACAGGGAACAGTCTAGTAATGTGAAAGATCGCGCCGATTGCCGCAGTTACAGTTATACAGGTGGTGACTCTCATAGCGTAAAAGATGATTTGAAATAATAAAATATCTTTGCGCATTCTGTACAAAGGTATACAGTAATGTTACCCATCCAGAATGAAATGCTGCTATTGCCCCTGATTTTGTTGCGTGTATTAGAAGCAGAAAAGGAGGGATTATTTGGGTTAACTTACTCTGTTTTAAAACTGAGGGAGAATTTCTAAAGGAGTGTCACAGGCACAAATCTGCTGAAATCTTACCCAAGTTGGGTGCCTGCCATTTGTGCCTCTGAAAATCTGCTTTCAGGTTACTCGCATTCCCCTTTTTGTTTTTATAATTGTACTCCTTAGAAAATTAGGCTAGTTCTCTGTCACACTGTTGTTACCCTAGTGATGGTTGGTGATTTTAATTGTTTGTTGAACAGGCTGTTTGAACTGGTTTGTGCTTCTCTTCCCTGTCCCTTCTGTGATGTTAACCCAATGAGAAAAATGCATCTTGATGGTAAAAGAGCCATTAAAAATCCCATTAATATGTCAGCACATAGAAGGGAGCTTTGTGTTACTGTTCTGTAAGCAAGAAGCTTATCTTGGAGATGGTGAATATAGGAAGGGTTTTAGGAGCTTGGAAATTCAACATTTTCTTTAATAATGCATTCAGGATCTGTCACAATGTGTATGAATAACTTGAGATGATTTTACTGTTCCCAGGGAGTCATTTTTGGTTTGCTTCTTAATACTGAATGTTCAAAATACTATACTGAACACTTGTTTTGTGTTTGACTTACTGTTGCTTAGCACAAAATACCCAGTTTCTCTTCCCCAGCTGAGAATTTTATTCTTAAATAAAAGATTCTGAAACCGTAAGTGTCCCCTGCAAGAATAACTGTGAACTAATTTGTTTACATGCTTTGATGCAGGAAATAAAAATCTTTGATTCATTGGTTTGTTTGTAATATCTCCAATTAGATAAAACATCAGTGTTTCATTTTCTGCTTTTAGTCTTTTTCACTTGGATTTGTTTTTTATCAAAGCTGGTCAGCTTTTTTGGTCCCCTACTGGCTTTTAAAACTTGAGGACTTAGGGCTGACAGCTGCCAACCACAAGTAGCTTTTTTTGTGCTGTAGCCCTGGCCTAGAGCTAACTTACAGTTTTTACATGCAAATTTTGCCTTATTTGTATAGTAAAATATATACGTAGCTGACCTCTCTTCTCTGTTTGTTGGAAGATGATAGTAGGTGGCTTCCTTATCGAGTGCTGAGTGAGAATAAATTATTTTGATATGTTCAAAATTTTCCTTTGGTAAGGGGTGGAGAAGATGAGGGGAGTACGAGAGCTGTTCTTCATCTGCTAAACCTGTTTTCTGAAGCCCTCTTAGCCAGGGCATGCAGTTTACTGTGTGCTCTTTAATGCAGGCTTGTGGGGCCGCAGTAACTGGAAGCATGGTATCAACTATAAGTATGGAAAGCCTTGAAGCAGCTATCGGAAAATTATTTGTGTATGTAACATACGTAATCAAAAATGAGGTAGCTTTTGGTAGAAAAAGCTCTGTCCTTGCACAGTTCTTGCTGCAGCAGCTCAATTTGTCAATTATACTAGATTTTCTGAATACAATAAAGAATAAAAACAAGCTACTTGTCATAAATCATTTTGTTTCAGCAAGCAACTGTAGCTGCTTCATACATACAAAATGTTTGGTATCTTCCAAATCTTCCATATCATTTTCCAAATGATTTTAAATACCTTACCTGATGTTCTTATTCAAGGTTTATTGGTCTAATGGTTGGCTGGAGCAGCAGTGGAAAGAATAAAGGTAAACAAGAGTGAAAAACTATCAGATCAATTAGGTGTCTGTACCCTGAGTTATCTGCTTGCAATATGTAATGGCTGTACTGCAAGGAATTTCAGCCAGATTTTTGCATTTGGAAAGATGCAATTACTTGGTAAAGCAAATTAAATATTCTATTAAATCTTTGATTGAATTATAATAATAATAGTCAGATTAAGTCTTGGCAAATCCAAGATATAATAAATTGTAAGATGCAGCAATAATCATATTTTATTGGTATTATTTGCGGAAATTACTCATTAAGTATTGTACTCTTTATTTTGTGCATGTGTAAGCTAATATCCGTTGTACTGTTGGGGAGGTCAGGGTTGATGTTCATGGAGATAATTATCTTTTATTGTCCTTCTCTAGTCTTTTCATGAAACATGCATTAAATCTGCTGTTTTTTAAATGCAGGAACTGAATAAAAGGGAAATAGTTGTAATGGTTAATTGCTTGTTCCTTCACATGTATTTTCTGTGATGGTGATCTGTGCTATAGTTGTATGCTTCTTGAAATACTGAAGCACCCAAGAGAAGGATCCAAAGTAAAATATAGTTTATTAAGTGGTAACTGGAAACCGCCAGTGTTTCTTGCCTGTTTTTTATGGGCAACTGGTTAGAGGGGGCATCTGTATGATCAATAATTCAGCTGCTTCTCAGAGCCTCCTGTGCAAGTTCTGCTCTTCTCTAACTGAAAGACAAGTGAGAAACTGTGTGGTCAAAGAGATGAGGTGAGCTATAGATCTTGGAAAAACAATAGCGTAATCTATTAGTTTGGTGCAAGCAATTTTCTTTTTAAAATATGCTGGTATATATAAACCAACTTCATACTTCGAGCATTGGTGTTGGTAAAACTCGCCTTTGGGGTTTTTCTTAAAACATCACCACTGCCACCACCCAAATTAAAAAAAAAAATACATACAAACAAACAGCAGGGCCCAGTGATTTGTTGTACTTGAGACAATCTGCTGGGATGTGTCATAGCACTGACTCTTGATCTTGGTCAGCCGTTTTGTCACTCTGCTCATCGGATTGCTGTCTGCTGAGACCCCTGTGTTGTTGCCTTCCAAGGCATTAAGGACTGTCCAGCTGCCAGTTGCTCTGTCTGGACAATGCTTTTTTACTTTTTTACTTACTATTTTTTTTTTTTGCAAGCCTTAAAAACCAGTGATATTGAGTAACTTAGGCATGGTAGTGTTTCCTGGGCACGTGGGAAATTGGCAGTCTTTGTTCCCATCTTGATCACCTGCTTGAAGAAGTCCAGTTCAGTTCACCCAGAGCAAAGGTTTTGAAAAACTGATGTGCAAATTGTATCCTTGCTCCTGGAAATGGTATCTCGAATGCAAAGTTGCCTGGGGATTGGAATTTCCAGTTTGCCTGTAATTCCTTGTGCTTAGAGCAAATGAAGAACTAAATTGCTAAGTCAGTTTGCACCTAACTGCTGGCTTTCTTTGGAAAAACATTAGAGAAAAGGCATAATTGGTTCTCTGTGTGATTTTCTGCTCCATTTTAGTTGAAAATAACATTTACCCTTTCCACTGACTAAAACAGAATTAGTCCAAATCCCTAGTATTCCCTATTCAGTTTATGAAGACTAATGAACATGCAGTTTTCTTGCCTGTGGCTATTGAATGGAAATGTACAGACCAGTAATAATACTATGTTGTTCTGTTGGCACTAAAGAATATTTCTTTTTTTTTTTGCAGTGATTAAAAACTGATTTGGTAGCTGCATAATACTTAAGTCTCTAGTTGTCATGCAGCTGACTCTGCTTGTCAGATAATATTGCTTAATTTCAGAGCTTAAATCTTGTTTTACAATGCTCTAGGAAAGAAAGTTACCCTGAATATGTTTGTGTAAGATCTCTGAAATATCAAGAGCTCTCAAGGAAATGTGAAATGTTTGGTGAGTCTTCTCTGTGAAACTTCTAGACCTTTAGTTTTAGAGCTAGAAGACCCTTTTTAATCAGATTTATTTTGAATCTTTTTCACACTTCCAAGATGCAGAAAAAGTCATGATGAAAAACTAGTTTTGTTGTAGAAAATGGGCTTCTAATAGGCACTGTTTAAAAGTTTTCAAACTATCATCATAACAAGTCGCGGTTTGTCTGTCATTCCAGCTCTACCTTGAAAGAAAGCATGTAGATGATCAGCAAAATAAGCCAAAATATGATCACAGGACTATCTCATCTGATCACAGCATACCTCTGCAAAACTAAGCAAAAGAAACGTGTTCGCTTAAATATTGAAACAATTTCAAGAAAAGATTCTAATAAAGATGAAGTTTACAAAAATGCAACTGTTTTGGAAAGTAACTTGTCCCATCGTAGCCAAGAATTTTTAAAATTAACTGAAATGTAAAACAAAAATTATATTTTAAGAATTACTGTTTCCTGTTACCTGGAGACAGAAAATGTTTTCCTTCTGCTGTGGCAACCAGAACATGTGAACGTACAGCACCCCAATAACTTGGAGTTCTGCCACAAAATAGATGAAGAACTACAAGCCTGGTCTGAGGGTGCCCTTTTTCTAACAATTTGCAGCTCTGAACCTGAGTCATAAAATTTTGGCCGTCTCCTCACAGCACTGGCCTACCCAGCGGGTGGAAGGAGGCTTTAAAAACGCATGACAGCCTTTATAGATGCTAAATCCAGTGCTGAGTGATTGCTGCAATAGGAAGAGGTGGCTGTCAACAGCAATAAAGGAATAGTGTTGAACTTGGAAAACACTTAGGTTCTGTTGCTCCCTCTCCAATCCTTTAATTCATTTCATATGCATCTCATATTTCAGATGAATCGGCTCTGGGTTCTCTCTGTTTTCAGGTTTTTCACGTTTGTTTTAGTTCATTTTGTAAGTTCCTATTAACTACACCTTTCCCACCAGGGCTATTTAGCTGTTTCTTATCATGCTTTGAAGTTCCACGCATAGATTTTTTGCAGTGCTTTGTAGCTTTCACATTAGGAATAGCTGATTTTTATATGTGAAAGTGCAGGCAGAGCGGTGCTCTCGCTGACCTGCTTGCGGCTCTGGGCACATGCCAGCGCACGCAGGACCTGGTGGGATGGATGCCCATCCGGCACCGACCGGCACGAAAAGAAGGGGTGCATAGGCTTCCCAGCCTGCAGGTGTAGGCAGGTGTATTTTAAATCACATACCAGCCTGTAATTTTGTCACCTGAAGCCGCACACAAAAATAAATGGCTTGAGTGTGTGGGCAGTTTCACCCTGTAGCTGGGGTGCTCCGCGGGATCGCTCCGCTGGGAGGCCTCCGGAGTGCTGCTTTGCTGCTGGACCTGCCGGCTTTGTAGCTTTGGTGGCACTTGGGAGAGGGAACAGTTTTCCTGATTCTCCCACCAGTTTGCATGGGATGCACTTTATTGTGATGGAGGTAGTGCTCCAAATGACCACAGTATCTGTTCTTCTGGATACACGTTGTGGAGATGTGCATACATATATGTTTATACAGAAAGCAGTAAGCAAAATCTACGGCATGTGTCACACTTTAAAGTTGAGCCTGTGAGGATAGATGGCATCGCTTAAAAAGCAGCCTGAGTATCATTGGTGTCTCAATATAAATGCTGAGGCATTTAACTCATCAGAATGTAGTATGACTTACATATGTATATATGGTAATCTTAAACAAAACTCTTCTGGAGTGCAGGCTGAAAAAGAGAAACTTCTGAACTTCCTAAGGTCTTTGCTATAGCTCAGCTACCTCCACTGAGGTGGGAGAGGAAAAGACCTTTCCAAGACAATCTCCCATAGAATAATACAGATTTTTTTTTTCTCCTCCTTTTGCTTCTGTCTCTCTCTGACATTTTACACTTTTATTCTGCTACCTTTAAGATTCCCCTCAAGGATCCTTGGAGCCTATGTGGTGTGTGTGTGCGTGTATGTGGCCAGTTGGTTACTTAGCTCCTGCTGCCGGCCAGAAAGAGAGGACACTTCACTGCAGGATGTAAAGATGTAAATAATGTGTATTTGTTTGGTTCAAACTTGGTAGCATTAAAATCTTTCTGGTATAATTATCAGCAGGCTTTTGCAGTTAGTGTGATTTTTTCGCTGTGCTGGAGAGTACAGGCTAGATAGGGTTCTCTGTATCCTTACATCAAAGAGGAAAAAAATCAAAATCTAACTACTTTCTTGTGACCTTTTATTTCTATGGACTGTGACACAAAAACACACTTGAGATAAATCATGTATGTTACAGTACAGAAGACTTAATGGATTACTTTTCCATTGCTCATTTTAAAATTAAAAACACCAGCTTCCTGTTTTTCTTGTCCTCAAGTCCTGTCCATCTGAGCTCTTCTAATTTCTAAAATAGCCTGTCAAAGAGGAATTCAGTAAAGTGACTGAGAAGTGACTTCTACTTAACATTTGATTTTATAAACAGTTGGTTGAGACCTAAATAGCAGGAAGCAGTCTATTTTCAGTCTCTAATTTAGAGAATTGGTATTTCCATATTTGCTTTGTCACAGCTGGTAGTAGTTGCTAAATTGTAAAAGCTTGTAGCCATTACAGATGCTTGGAGGATTGCTATGAGTGTTCTGCCGTAAGAAGCAATGCATTAAGAAGCTCTATGCTTTGTACATTTTAATTTATAATAAGGAAGTGTAGCTGATACTACAGACACTGAAATATTTCAAGTCTAGACTACCGTCTTAAAAAAGAAAGGCTGCGTTTTGATGGAATCCACTGGAAAATAACTGATAAGGGCATTTGAAGTATAACAGGGTTCAAAAAGTCTCAAATTCTCCAAGCCAAAGTGAGCGAGGAAGTTTGTGAAGCAAAGTTTCTTACCATCAGAAAATGCCACCATTAGCACTTTAGCGAAGTCAGAGGTTATGGATGAAGAGTTTAGTGTTGGAAGCATTCTCTTACAGCTCTCTGTAGCTTTGTGTTATAAAAATAGCTTATTGAAGGTTTTAGAATGGAACTGCATAGTGTAACAAGTGGCGGAAATTATGATGTAACGGGTACTTTTATGACCCCTTAAATGTCTCGGTGTGCCTTACAAATGTGTTTATGTAGCTGTTCTCTAACTGCTGCTCGGGAAGGTGGAATATTCTGGTTATTTTTTTTACTGTATTCATGCATTGGTAACCATGTTGGAAAAGGAAAATATTACTTCCAACTGAACCTGTGGATTTGAAGATTTCTGTAATTACTTGTGACTTATCTCTATCTAACATAAGGCCAACTTTCTTTTTCAGAGCCATGGTGTCATGGAAAGGGATATACTTTCTACTTGCACTATTCTTGGGAAGCTTTTTTGGAAGTATCTTCATGCTCAGTCCTTTTCTGCCTTTGATGGTTATCTCTCCAGCCTGGTATCGCTGGGTCACCGACTGCATTGTGGCCACTTGGCTCACACTCCCAGTGGTAAGTTGCCGTCTGAGCCAAGTTATGGCAACCCTTAGTTAACCTAGGCCTTAGTTTGCTTACAAACACTTAGGATTAAAAATATATGTCTGTATGCTTTTCGAGTAGTCTCTAGCATTCTTACTTTCAGTGGCGACTTTGAGCTTTGGTTCAGTGTTGCTGGATGCTTGTATGCCTATCTGCAGTCCTTTTTTTCTCCCACAATGTAATTTATGTGTTAGCTAACGCCACATCTTAATTGGCATTTCTAAGGCCTTTCTATGACAACTTCCTCCAGCGTCAGTTGAATGCTGATCAGATGAGTGTGGGTGAAGTGCTAGTAAATAACGGTTGAGTTTTTTGAAGTTTTCTCTTCTTTTTTTTTTTTTTTAATAGCAGACTTTCCTAAATGAGTTGTCTTAGAAACTCCTTTTTACTGTGCTCCATCCGTCTAATTAAGCAAATTATTTACTGTCTGCTATGTTGCTGCTGACCTTCACTGTTCTCTTGCTTAACCCTCTTAGAATTTAGTCCTCGTAGTTGAATTAGAGACATGATTTCAGGGCAAGAAGAGCTTCCTGTAGAGGTGAAGCTTTTCCCTGAGCTGTTCCTGAGGAAAGTTGTTATGAATAGAATCTACTTGTCTCTTCATCTCTAAAAATCAAGAGACTTTCTTCCTGTCGGTCTTTTAAAGATTTTTTTTTCTCTAGTAAAATGCTATATTGATGCTCAGTAATATGTACCTTCTGATATATCAAAAAGTTTTGTTTTTCTCTGTTTTAAAAAGATCTGAGCTGTTTCGCTTTATTTTTTTTGTCTTTTTCACGATTGTTAAATGCAATGAAATTAAGAGGGAATAAATAATTACCCACGAAGAGAATATAGGGATCATTATTTCTTGCCATGATGTAATTTAGCTGGGTACTGACAGTGTCAGAAGATTGACCTTTCCTCTGTTTGTCTTCTGTTTTTTTTCTAAAATTGCTAACCCCTGAAAATGGGGTACTGGCCATTTATGTGATTAGCTGCCTGGCTTTATAACTTTGGATTATTACAACTACTTTTTGTACCTTTGCAGTCCAGAAGTTTGATTTCAGTCTACAGTGGGACTGAACCAAAATAATCTGAATATTTTTTTCTGAAAAGAAGTCCATCTTAAACTCAGCTTTTTATGTTAAAAAAATTGCATCTGTGTGTTTTTTTGCCCAACCTTTCTCAGTCTTAGACTTTTTCTGCGTCGATTTTCCATTCTAACAACTCAATTCTTGGTCAGAAAAAGCAAGGACTTGTGTCTCCAACGGACAAACCAATGTGCACCAGTAGGACTTCCAGCAAGGGAGCTGTGCCTCTGTAGATTTAAGAAACTTCCATCTTTCTCACTCCTCTCACACATGTTACTTCCTGTTTATCAGAGTCAGGAGGATGGGGTTAGTAACTGGTTCCTTAACTGTTTCAGTTTATAGTCTTGTTTTATCATTCGGGGTATGCGGGACAGCAGATCTGTTCACTGATATGTTCAAGTTGATATTAAAGATGCATTAAGGTTCTTAGTAACCATCCAAAACTCAGCTGCTTCTCTCTTTTCTGGAGTGAAGAAAAATCTTTTTCCTTTTGAGATACACGACCTGTTCTGGTTTTGCAGTGGTTCATAGCTATTCTTGATGAGCAACACTTTTGCCAGAATTAGAATGAACTGGATTATTAATGACATTAATATACTGCTTTCATTCTGAGATCTCAAATAATATGCAGTTATGGAACTGTCATTCCAATTTTATAGGTGATTTAGCTTAAACTGAGAAATTTGTGTTTTTTAAGCTTCTGTGGCACAGAGGTGGCAGAATGATCAGCAGAACAGAAAATTCTTCTGCTTCCTGGGGCTCTTTCTAAATGACTAGACTTTGTGGGTTTTTTTTCTGTACTTTCCTAGGGGGAAAAGGGGAAAGAGAAGTTAATGGGGAAATGCTAAATGGTTGCATTTCTTGTTCCAGGGTCAAATATTAAGTTTACCCCTCTAGATGTTTCAGTCCAATTGCATTTTGGTCCTATATTCTGTGCTAACGGCTTGGGCATAACAGCTTTTTCTTCTGCTATATTGGCTTGGGCATAACAGCTATATTCTTCTGTGCTAACGGCTTGGGCTTCTTCCCCCCTCTCAGCTGCTCTTTCTGTATTCTAGCCCTTCTTGCAGGTAGAAGTTAAGCACAAGTGTGTTGACTGTTTGGACGCAGGCAGCAGAGCAACTTCAGATATCTTCCCAGCACTAACGATCCTGAGCAATAGAGGATTTGTGTAGCCAGTTTTTGTTTCCATAGTTTTAACCCAGCTAGTTACAGTCCATCCTGATGATTGTATGTTTATTTGTATGTACTAATGTTCTGGAAAAAATGGGGCAAGGTAAGTTTCATGCTGGATACTTTGGTCATAAAAAAGATTTAAGAAGTACCATTTAATTGTTGTTTCCCCTCTCATTAAAGGAAACAGCTGACTGTTACTGTGTAAAAGGTGGCATTTTCTATTAGAAAACAATGAGAAATTTGTTTACCAGTGACATTTGTGTGTGAACAAATGAAATGATAGCATTGAAATTATTTTTTATTGCTAATGGGCTATTGCTTCTCTTCTGGGAGTAAAGTCATTATACTTAAATATTACTCTAGGCCTTGCTGGAGATGGTATTTGGTGCCAAGGTGGTTGTCACTGGTGATGGATTTGTTCCTGGAGAAAGGAGTGTCATTATCATGAACCATCGCACCCGAATGGACTGGATGTTCCTGTGGAACTGCCTGCTGCGATACAGCTACCTCAGACTTGAAAAAATCTGTCTCAAATCCAGTCTCAAAAGCATTCCAGGATTTGGTAGGTCACTAAACTCTTCGACTGGAAAAGAAAACATGTTAAAGAGTTCTCTTGCCCAGCGCTGTTTGTATCCTGTTAAATGGCGAAGGTTTAAATACTCTTTTAATTATTTAGAAAAAAAATCTTACCTAAAATACATATAGCATGTTGAATATATCTCCCATAAATCTCCCAGAGGACAGCTGGACTGCATGTTTAAGCACATGACGCTGTTCATTATAAAGCCATATATCTTCTTTAGTTACTGAAAGTATTTTTCCAAATTGTGAAAGATAATTTTAAAAGTTTTTTTGAAATCTTTTTGAACACTGGTTTTAGTGCTTTTTAACCCCTTGTTGCAAATGCTCTCATCAGACTTTTTTCTTCATTATCCTTTTCATACTATTGAGAATATTGGGGGCAGAAAAGAATTTTAAAAAAGCCCTGTAAACAATTCAAAGATGATAGTTCGTTTTAATAATTGTAGTTTTAAACTGAACTTGGTTGCCAGAACTATGCTGTACAGGATATGAAATAATCAGTATTTATAGTGATGTAGGCTGAGAACAGATCTGAGTTGCACATACTCAGAGAAAGCCTAAAAATTGTCACACAAATAGTTTCTAAATAAATAGGCAAACTCATTTGATATAAAAGCATCTCTTTGCATTTTGTTTATCTCTTAGATTTATTTGCTGTTTCATACAAAACTAGCTTGGGCAGGATCTGCGTCAACTTTATGATGCTGAAAGAGTAACCTTTTTTATGGTTCTCTTTCGTCAGGCCATTTATCTAAACAGATAATGTTGGCAGGATTCCATAAGGAGGAACATTCAGATTGTTCTGCTCTTATTGCATTCACTTCCTTGGGGTCTTATTTCTCTAAATAAGAATTGCAACTAGGTAAGGTATTTTTTTTTTGCTCACATTCAAACCTTGTGGTCAGTTTTACTCGAACGAAGACTTCTCTTCTAGAGTTGTACAAGATCAGAAAAGATGTATTTAGATAAATGTTTTATCTTCATAGTGTAGCAAAGATGTTTTGGAATCCTCAAAATCAGCTGCATGTGCAATTTTTAAAGAAGCATTGGGAGATGAAATCGTACGAGTACATTCAGGAGGATTCATAGGTTAATCTCTTAAGCAGCATGTGTTTTTATAACAAAACACTCTCGTGTATGCTTGGCTAGTATTTGCTTCAGAAGTTTGGATGATATATGTGCTCGGCAAAATTTTGCTCCTACGGAGGAGTCGAGGTGTTCTTAGAAGCTGATTTTTTTCAATCCATGCTTTGGTGCCTAAACTTAACACATATCATAGATTTGGGTGGGCAGGTTAATGTCACTGGCTTCTAATGACATTTTTGCTTATGGTCTAAAATGGTGGCTCAAGCCACTAATGAAATTCAGTGCTCGCTCTGGAACATGGCCTGTGGTGGTAGAGAGGCATGGGAGACAGGTACTTGTTTCTCTTGTTTCTTTTACAGGATGGCAATTTTGGGCAGTGAAGCAGAGTGGGTTCCTGAATCTAGAACATTATAAACAGCTGTAGTTACATATGATAGATACCAAAATATCTTTCAAATTATATGGGATCTGGCTGCCTAGATCACAATGTCATGTGTTATGGTTTATTTTTAATAGCATGAGATTAGCAATTTACTAATTTCAGGAAAGGATTTTGGCTAATCATGTCCTTAAGGTAGGCCATCATTTAGTGGTCTTAAAATTGTGAATGATCAGCTTCTGTTCAACCACAGAGTGTCCAAAAAGAGGCTTCAGAAACGCAAGCCTCCTTTTTTAGCCAGCCTGCATCTGAGTGCCAGATCCTAGCAAAAATAAAGTATTCCCTATAGCCTCGTAATTAGGGGACAGTTGGAAAGCAAGGCTCTTGGTTTAAGTTGAGGTGGACAGAGGAAAATTACGAATCCATCCCTGGCAGTGTCCAAGAAACATGTAGATGAGACACTTAGGAACATGGTTTAGCAAGCACAGTGGAGAAGGGTTTATGGTTGGACTCAGTGCTCTTAGAGATCTTTTCCAACCATTATGATTCTGCGAAATTTGGTGGGACAGTAACATGGTAGGAAATAGCGTCCAAAGAGGGTAGTCCTTCCAGGAAGAGTAGAATCCCTCCTAGTTGTCTCTGATGGCCCTCCTGTGTTATGTGATGGACCTTTAGCAGATCTTTGCAGGATTTTGTTGTGGTTTTAGGTAAAGATCCGAGGACTTTTTACTGAAGCTTTGCCCATTTTATAAACATTTAGAGGCCAAAACATAGTTATTAGAACAACTACTTTCATCATGTCTTTCAGTTTCATACTTGCATATATTTCTCTGAATCACTGGTGGCTGATCAAATGCATGGGACTACGGAAGGATTGACATACTGGCTAAACAGAACTTCTAATAAACCTCTACATAATGGTTAATATTTCTTTGAGTTTGGGAACAGATGAATTTACAGCTTTAATTTCTCAGATCTTTTAAAGGTTGTCTTTTAAGCATTAATTTTAAATGATGTATAGTAAAAGCTTTAGAATGCAACCCTTTCATGTCTGTGTTTCTGCAAACCTTGCAGTTATTAAGCGTTCTGCCTCCGTTGTCCTAAGTGCTATCCCGGTTTTGTAAAAATAGGTCTGTGAGAGATTATATTGATCCATGTGGTATGGTAGGGGAAGGGCTAAGCTTGGATTGGAAATAGCTCAGAGTCCCTGTTGCCTCCTTTACAGGTGGAAAGAGTAAAGGTTTAAGACTGTGTATTGCAAATAGACATTTATTTTCAACGTAGGAATAGAGAAAATCACAGGAGACAGTGCCTCAATGAGAAGCATTGAATCACTTACCCAGTTCTTAAGTTATTAATTCTTAGCATTCCAACATATCAAAAAACTTTACATTGATTAAGGAAGAGCCTTGAAAAGAAAAGAAAAAACAAAACAGATGGTCCTTTCTTCCTGGAATCATAGCTTCGGCATGATGAATTGTGTGCAGGAGAGTTTTCAAAAAGCAGTATTAAATTTCACTAATCTCAATTTCAGAAATAATCTTGCAGCATTTCAGTGCAATTTGCCAAAGTCAGAGTCCCAGGGGAGCCCCGCTCTGCTCCTTGGCTGTTGCTGCAGTTTCTCACATGCCATCAGCAGCTCGCCCGGAGCCCTTCAGCAGGGTCAGATTTCAGGAGAATTTCTCATATCAGTGACAGCTTCCTGTGTAGTTGGACCAGATAGGGCTTTTCTAAAGCACTTGTAATAGAGGTGTGCAGTTTATACTCTCACCTGTTCTCAATTAAACATGAACAGCATAGGAAGCAAGACAGATTAATATGCAATTGCATTTGGCATATGCTGTAGAATGCAAACTGCTGTGTTAGGCAGCAAGGGAAATCCCCAGCAGTGTCTGATGCCCAGTCATCTAATGCCTAGAAGTTAGTTGCATCTTTTTTATTTTTCTCTTGAAGGTTTCATTTGTTACAGTCTTTTCCTTACTGGAAAGAGCAATGTGTCTTAATAATTGGCAATTTATGTGTGTTTATTGTTTTAAACAGGATACTAATAACTGATGGGCTTGTAGTAATACCAGGATTTTGGGGAAGTGGTTGAAAGTTTCTTAACACCTATTCGCCCCCAAAATTAAAGACAATTAAAATGTGGATTTAATTTGAGATTTCTCAGAAGAAAGAGGAGGAAGATGAGGGAGGGTGACCAGAGGGGTTAGTGTCAGTGTATGGCTGCAACATGAGAAAATGTTCACACTAGGTTTGCCTAATGCAAATGGCAAAGATAAATAGCACAGCAGTTCGGTTTACAGACACAAAGGAGGCAGGTGCTCTGTTGCAAGCTCTGTTGATGGACATGTCCTGGAAGACCGGCCATTTTGAAGAAATCTCTCTGAGTCTGCTGAAGCCCCGGAATTAGGATTGGAGATGACTGGGAAGGGGGACAGTGGGGTGGGAGCCGGAGAGGAAAGGGGAAAGCGCTAACAGGCGAAAGAGGAGAGCAAGCAAAGCGAGCAGAGGCAGAGGGAGCCAATTGAGCAAAGTCTGCAAATCTTCATCTTTGCCTTCAAGTTATTGTATCGCTCTTAAAGACAGTGTGATGCAGGAGCTGATTAGCTGCTTGAGTTATCTTCATTTTCCAGGAAGCCGGGCAAAACAACTCTAGGGATCCCGTGTTTGCCATGGGCTAAGAGCAGGTGCGCTGCCGCTTGTCATGGATCAGCTACCTGGAGGTAACGTGTAGCTGTGGCTAAGCCTGGGAAAATTGCCCCTTCACGCCACTGACACGTGGGTAGAGGCTATCCACACGCTGCAGGGTATCCACGCGCTCTTGCAGGGCCCTGGGGGCTCTGCCGCAGCCACCTCCACAGGCAGCAAGGGAGTGATGCCACAGGAAGAGCCTGTGCTCAGGTTAGACTCGGATCTACATTAAAATTCCCATCAATAGAATATATTGGCTTAAAAATTAAAAGCGTAACCTGCTGAACTTTCTAGGATAGTGTACATCTCAAGGATCTTCGTTATGATAAAAGAGGCTGAAAGGAGAGTTTTGAGGAGCTGTGACATTTTGTCTTCTAGGAATTCAGTTATGAGCTGCCAGGCTTAATTACTGCAGAGTTGTTATCCTGGGTGATTTTTAAAAGGGAAATTGAAAAACAGACTCCGTAGGTAGTGGCAAGCACTGTTCGTGTAGCACTTGGTGGGGAATGCAGGAGTGTCAGACTCTTGAAAAAGAACTTCAGCTAGTTTTAAGTGTGTGTGTGTGTGTGTGTGTCTTTAATGGAAAAGGAGACTGTTTTCCAGCTTGGCCCATTTTGTTGGATTCTTCAGAAGAGACACAGGGAGACTTTCAGGTGTACGTCACTGGAATTCTCCAAACTGTCCAAACAGAAACACCAAAAGAACAGATACCCACCTACCTTCGTGAAAGGTTGCTTATCCTTCCTGTATTAGGACTCTCTCTGTCCTCCTCACCTATTCAAAAGACTCATCGAAAGCGCAAGATCAAATGTCAGCTGTTCTCCTGCTTTAAAAATGATAGTTGAGAAGGGGACAGCTTCATATAGCAAGTTTACTCTGCTTTCAAAGTCTCTGGTAAGGAAATGGTGCACCTGAAGAGGAATAATTTTTTCTTAAGCCCCCTGAAAAATCAGTGTTCTTAAACTGTATTAGTAACAAAACGGTTTAAGAGAACAAGCAGCAATTTTAAGGACTGCTTGTTCTCACAAACTGTTTTGTTACTAATACAGTTCAAGTTTCACATAAATGGGAAAAGATGAGTACTCTGTCCAGGTAAAAAGTAGACTATGCTGTATATACACGTGTAGGCCAAACAGCTCAATGTTTAGGTGACTATAAAAATGATTTAAAAAGCAGGTACTGGTTAAATTGGTGTTCTGAATCTGATAGGGCAAGGAAATAGTGATGCATACTGGTGTCCAACAGACACCTTGCAAGATCAAATCAGCTGCTTCACTGTAAAACCTAGGGGTACTGCTGGGTGAATCTGCATATATGCGGTCTTATTTCTCAACTAGTTGTGTAGTGTTAATCTGCTGAAGGAATGGAACAGATTAGATGGTAACAGTTTGGTTCATTATATCCCTATTAACTGCACTACTAAAGATGAGCACTTTTTTTTTTTTTTTTTTTAAAAAGGCATTAGCTGGGCGCAAAGGCTGTCTTGCAAGTTTATTTCAAGGAGTATTTCTTTAGTTATATTCCTAATTTAAGTGCTTAAACTGTTGCATTACATTTTAAAAATATTATAAATATTTTTTAGTTGATTTGGGTAATTAGACATAACTCTACCCAGAAAAAGCAGTAAAATGACTAATTTGAATTTTCAAGCATCCCTTTAGCACTCCCTGCTGATCAAATCTCACTGTGTTCACGGTCACTTTACCTCCTGTCATGTGCTAACATCATTTCATTATCTACAAATCTTTAAAATAAAGCCTATTCAGCATTGCTTGATAGTTGCCTTGTAAATATTTTATGCAGTGAGATGTTTCGGATAACAAGCTGTTAATGGACACGATCATGTTGTGTGCGGAGGGATCAGGTGCTTCCAGGTGATTTCCTCTGTGAAGTCTAGACGTCTCGATCACTCTTGTGTAAAGAGCCCTGATCTGGACTAGGGCCTTGCTGAGTACAAGCACACAAAACAGCACCTTTATTTTTGGCCCTGTGAATTTTTGGTATGAAAAAACAGTGACTAAAAAAGTAGAAGAAAAGAGGGAGAATGAATGAGTATAATAAAGAGATCATATACTTAGGCCTTTAAGTTTGCTGATTGTTTTTGTAGTTCTGAATAATTTATCAGATTTTTTTTTTTGTGGTTTAGTACTATTAGCTGTTCTGGTACTTTGCTATACCAAATGCAAAGATGATATTTTTGATATGTGCATGCTTGCTCTCAATATCAGTCATAATGTTTCTATAGTAGAGATAGACATTTTTTGAGAAAGCAATTATATTTTATTCTGAGACACATACAGAAATGTGTATAAAACTATGATACAAAACCAAACGAAGGCTTTTGCATAATTCGTCTCTATCTCCCTTCAGTGCCACCTCCATCCTTACTATCTGCTTACTCCCAAATTATTTTTGCAGTGAAAACAAGCTAAAGAAATTTCAGCTTGAACTATCATTTTCTTTTTAAGTATTTTGGGTTGGAAAAATAGCAGTGCAAAGTTTCAGAGTTTAAAAAGCCCTATGCTTGCAGATGACGTTTTTAATACAGTGCTGCAAATACTCAAACTGCAGAGGCTATAATTTGCTTTATCCCCAAAGCAGCAAGGAAATTTTTATGTACATCACATTTCTCTAATTCAATAACAGGCTTTCCCATTTTGTGCTAGTGCTGTATTCTCTGTGTACAGTTTTGTCCTGATAAAACCTTATTGAAGGGTGGAATGCCTACCCATGATGCGTATGTGTTACTTGGGATATGAAATTGCCTTATTGATCTTTTCAGCTCTAAAAAGTCAAGTGGAAGGTCAGCGTGGGTAGCTATGCTCTCCGGAAAGTTTGTACTGATAACCATTTTCAAAATCTGACCAAGCACTGTGCAGTCTGATGCTGTAGTATACTATTTCAAGTAATTTTAGGCATCAGAAGTGTCAGGTCTTGCAAAAAACTCCTTCAGGACAGAAATGGTATTGCATTGATATGATTTCTAAAGAAATCCATCTATTCCTAATTACTGGTTTCTCAAGAATCATCAAATCAAGGCAGCTTTTTTTCTCAGGCAAGTAAATGCTGTCTTTAAAAAAAATAACAAAAATGAAATAAAAAAGATAGCGAAAACAGCCCAGCAGCTATCAGGAAACCAAAGACGCTGTTCAAACGAGCAAAATGTAATTAATCTGGTTGGACAGTGTGTTGACCTAAAGTTAATGATAATGAACTGACTAGCCTGTCTCACTGCAGGCTGCAAATGAGACGGTACTTCCTCCTCCTGCTTATTTGTAAGTGCTGTTGATGAGCAGCTTTCTCTTTGCCCGGTGCTTTAGTTAATCCCTCCGATTTCTCTCTCCGTTGCCGCTGGGCCCCCACGTCAGTGCTGTCCGTCCCGCCGCCTCAGACCTGCTAAAGGCTGCAGCGTGGAACTCAGCGCCTGCTTTCAGGTCGTGTCTGCAAACCCTGTGCCGGGCTTCCTCTCTTGTCTGAACCCTGCTGGAGTGGCGAGACCTGGGAAGAGCAGGTCCTCCCTGCTGTCCAGGTACAGACCAGCCTCTTGGCTGGAGGTGGTAATCTCATTGGTGTTGCCTTCCACTGGAAACCTTAAAGCCGAGCAAATGTGGAAGATTCTTCCAGTTTCACTGATGATCAAATTGCTTGGGGTACGGAGGAAGGAAGCCTGGGCTCCAAACTGGTAGCCACTGACGGTCAGGTCATCTCTTCTCCTTTGAGCAGTCAGGACTATTATCTCTTCAGGCACACTTCAAAATAGAAAAGTTTTTCCTGGACACTGCATGTTATGACTTAGCAAGGTTATGAAATCAAACCTACTGTTTATTTAAAAAACAAATACTGCCCAACTCCCTTCCCTCTCTTTTCTATTCTTCCTCCTCCCAACACCCGGCTGTCCTTACATTACTGCCACTGTGGGATTTTTTGCGTGGCCTATAGGTAGTGTTGCTGTTTAGGCCAGGAGTGGGAAACTGTGTGTATATCCTCAAGGTAATTTAGGTAGATAAAATAATGATGACTAAAACAACAGCTTAGTAGGTGAGGGTGGTTTGTAACTTGCTGTTTGCAGCATAATCAGAGAGAGATTACTAGAAAGAGTTTATTATGAGGGAACTCATTTCAAAACTCAATGTGATGCAAACTAATAAAATGGTTTGGCACGGATCAGTTTTTGCCTAAACTAATTTAGGGGTACTAATAGATGCTAATAATTAATAGTAATAATTAATAAACTAATTTAGAGTGCTTAAAACATACAAAAGCTTAGGCTGTGAGATAAGAGTGGCTGAAAAACACCAGAACCACAGGAGAACTTTGCTCATACAGAGGTATTTTTCCACTCCATTCTCCATTGTGTTTGCTGTGTGCTCAGAATTGTCCATTGTCCTTGATTTATAGGGATTTCTGTTTCTGCTTTTTTTGCTTTGCCGTTTTTAAGAGTTTGATTTCAGATGAAGTATCTTCTAGAACAACCAAATGGAGTAGCTTTAGAACTATCTGGATATGAAGAGGTGTTATTTTTGTACTAACAGAAGGACAAGTGTGAACGTGCGAGCTTTGCACAGTTGAAGTATTAAAGGTATTGGAAGTATTAAAGAATGTGGTTAAATGCCAGAACAGAACATGGTTAAATTACGTGAACTGTTTTTTGTTCCTTTAAAATTGTCATTTTTACAATTTTACCTCCAAATGACTTGCTTAAACAATTGTATCAGTTGACCAATAGCTTCTACTAATAAAGCTGTACTGATGCTTCTTGACACTGCAGATAGGGATGCATGTGTGCGTGGATGCACATAAAATCTTTGTGGTCAAAGTTTTGTTTAGTTTGCAGAATTTTTAACAATGTGCAAGATTTGTTGAGACTGCATTTTGCGTATTTCTTTCGTAAATCATATGACTGATTTTATCATTCAGTTATCTGAATATCTGAGACTCGTTTAAGTCCAGATCACTGAAAGCATGTTAGTTATGCTTGCTCCATTTGCTGGCTATATTTAAAAAGAAAAAGTATCCAGCCCACAATATAGTTGGCAAAACTTTAACCATATAATCAGTGTTTCTTTAAAACATAGCAGAGGTTATGCAGTTTGGTTAATGTGTTGTCTGGGCTGACTTGCTTATGGAGTTGCTATAAAAATTGGTGACATTTATAAGTGCTTTTCTAGCATATACTCCTTGTACCGAGAACAAAACAGGAATCCCCATAAAGATGAACTGAAATAAAGTGCCAGGATAGCATCAATTAAATCACCAGCCAAGAAAAAACAGACTTTGAGAACCACGATGAGTGATGAAGACAGTGGGAAACTGTGATGTTTTCTTGGTGATATGGAAAATTTAACTGCAGGTTTTCTGATGAGATGCAAACCAGCCGAGTACAGTGATAAGTGAATGTCTCACCCATCTCTGAGCCTAGTTTGAGAAGGGAGCGTCGTGGGCATCTGCTGAAGCCAGAGCCCTCGTTCCTTTTGCCATCTGAACTAGAGGGCAGAACATCCACCATCATATGAGATAGTGTAGGTGATTGTGCCAAAAAAGACAGGAATGTTCATTAAAAAGTTTTGGCGTGTGACCCCTGTGCTGTAGAATTTAAGCATTGCTGCGTCAGTCACATTTATATAAATGCATTATGTTGTTTGTGTAAAGCGAAGTAGTGAAGCTGTAAATCTTTGCAATTGTCCTGGAATTTGTAGATGAACAAAAGGGTGTACTTAAACTTTTCTATAATCATGTGCAAAAAACAAACAAAAACAAAAAAAACCTTCATGAAAATTATAAGAAGTTATAAATAATATAGCCCTTGAAGCAGTGCATCTTTTCCTCACATCATGTTGTTTACATGTACTTCTGAGGACAACTATCCATGTATAATGCAGCATTTTATATCCCACAGTGCATTTTGAGATATGTATCCATAAGGGCAGGCTTGTCCCTTGAGTGAATCAGGTTTGCCATGATTAAGAATATTATTCTGAAGTCCATGGTTTTAAATACTTCAGATCATTTCATGAAAGTACTGGCCCTACTCGTGCTCTCTGGAAAGCTTTACTAATTCTGGTAACTTGAGTTTTGCAAAAATGTAGCCATTTCAAGTTTATTTAGATTCTGCATTCTTTGCTTCCTGTCCAAAAATCCTTTTACAAAGTTACTAAATGCTCTTAAATCAGAGGTGAGGACAGTTGAGCAGTAAATAAAGTGTTCTGTCCAGCACAATTTATACAACATTTTGAAATGACAGTTGATGTGTAAGTAGCAGAATGAAATGTTACTAAAGGTGTATTTTTAATTTTAGGCTGGGCGATGCAGGTTGCTGCCTTTGTTTTTATTCAGAGAAAATGGGAAGATGACAAGAGTCATTTTGAAAAAATGCTGGATTATTTCTGCGACATTCGTGAACCACTACAGCTCCTCATCTTTCCTGAAGGAACTGATCTCACAGGTAGGTTGCACTTGTCCTCACTCACGGTCATCAAGGGGTCTGTTCCTCGGGGACTGGTAAAGTCTCACTGCCTACAGATTTGCATCTGCATCCCTATGCACAGTCTCACTCTAGTTTCTCCTGCTTCCCGCTCGCGTGATTCTTCCTCTCCAAAGCTTTATTGCTGCCGACTGGGCAAGAGGCAACATGCTGTGCTGAAAGATCCAACAGGCCAAATACCTGTGGAATCTGCCAGCTTTTCCCTGAATTATGATTTCTTCTATTGGAGGCCCTGCCTTTAGCCATTAGTTTTTCTGAAACTCCTGCAGGGCTTAATTATGCTTGAATCTCCTCTCTTGGACAAAATTTGTTCGCAGGTGCCATTGGTTCAGAAGTTAAAGGGGGCAGGTGGATGATGTGATTACAAAGACCTTTTTTTTTTCTGTAAGGAACAGCCAAAAAACACCGAATAGGAAATCCTGGTAAGGCCTGTATTTCAGCAGGAGTGTTGAACCAAGATAGCTGTCTGTGCAAATCTCTGATAGATGGATAAATTAGGTTGTTTTATTAAAGAGAGATTTCTGGAGTGCTCGTTTTGCCCTTCACCCGTCTGACTGAACATCATTACCGTAGGACTTCGGAGTTACGTGCCTGCTCTTTACAGGATATTCAGGATAAACAAAGAGGCGATACGTAATATTCACACTTTGGTGCACTGGTGGTAGCGAAAAAAGGAGCTGTCAGAGTATTCTCAGGGTTCATGAAGGATTGTTTTGCTCCAGGCTTTGATCATGGATAGTTGTATTTAAGTTGTCATTCCAATGAAGCATTCCAGTTAGCATTCCAATAGGATGATGAGGGAAATTTATAGTTCTTTTGAGCCCAGCCCAGCAAAGCAGATTGGTTCTGGACAATGCTGAATTTGGAAAAAGCATGTAAGTTGTTCTTTGGAGTGGAGTTAATACTGCACACATTTGGTGAAGAACACAGACTCAACTTCTTTTTGGGTACAGGTCTTGGAATTACGGTTCAAAATACTCTTCAGACTCATGTCATGCAATTGCACTATGTTTTTCAAGACTTTCTTTAAAGTCATACTCTGAGATTTTCATTTTAGTTCACGCTAAATCAGAAATTTAAATTGGAATATATATATTTTTAAAAAGTGCTCATTCTATCTTCTCATTTTCAGAGGTAAAAGCAAATCAACTTCCCCCAAATCTGTAACTCTGAAATACAGGAAGTGCAGTTATTAGCATAGTTTCTTCCTGTGCACTACATAAGCAATTCTAAAATGTGGTGCTTCAAGAAAAAAGACTTTCTGAGCTTCTCAGATAACTTAGAATGTGATTAAATGGTGTTTCCTTACACAAACTTTGAAATAGCTGGGAAGGGATGTGACCATGTGATTTCCTAGATCAAAAAAAAATGGAAGCAAATGGAAGAGGACACAGCGGTAACTCTTTACATTGTTCTTCTGTGTGATTTGACATTTATCCTCTTGTGCTTGTTGCTGCCCTGACACAGTGGATTTAAGTCAAGCGAGGCCAAGGGAGGAGAGGCAAGTCCAAGCACGGCCAGTGGAGCCAGAGAACCAAGCAGTTCTCCCTTGGTAGTTACCTGGCTGCTGTTAAAGCATTTATGGTCAAGGCTCTGTATCTGATAAAGAGACTGTTCTCCCTTTCTAATAAATTATATTTAGACATTTTACATCATGTGTGTATTTGTGAATGTTCATCATTTTCTATCACAGTATATGCGTTAAATTACTCCATGCTGAAGAAGTCATTTTGAGCTGCAAGATGCTGCAGCAGTAAAGGTGCAGTGAACAGATGACAGCAGTGGGATTTTAAATGGATTTTAATGTGTCTCTTTCAATACATCAGCATAAATTTTAAGTGCTTGAATACTTTTTTTTCTTCTTCTTTTAGCGTATGTTTCTTAGGAGTATCTTTATAAAGATCCCCTAAAATCTGAAATAGCCACACTTTTAATTTTGGAGTAGAACAATTTACTGCACACATATAGATAAATAAGTATCATTGTCAGATAAGTGTTAAACTGAACAATAAGACTAGACAAGAATATATAGTGAGTGTAATTTTGACGATTTTATACTTTTCTGTGTTTAGCTATTTTGATATAGTTCATGTCTGGTAGTTGTAGGACTTCCATGTGAAAGCCAAATTTGTTAGTAACTGTGCTGCATCCTGTGATGTTCTTTTGGCAAGAGTGTTTAGTCTAGTACCAGTTCAGTGACTCTTACCGAGACACACACACACATATCTACATTTTAACTTGAGTTTCTTTTTGTGTTCATCTGCTTTATGTATAGAGCTAAGGGAGGGGGAAGCAGCTTGAGAGGAGAAGGTAACAGGTACTCTTAGTGACACTGTACGTGTTAGCATTTGAAATCTTATTGGATATTTCTTTCCAATTTACTTTTGAATCTGATTTTTTCTTTTCATAAAAATAGTTTACTCTTCTTATTCCCTCTTATTATAGGAGAAAACAGAACCAAGAAGTTAAAATAAAATGCATAGTATACCTAGTTGAAATAATGAGTCAAAGTCAGTGTGGTAGATTTACTTTGGCTTAGTTACAGTGGAAAGAAAAGAAAATACTTCTAGAAAACAATGTTTCATTATCTTTCTTGGGGAGAGTGAACAAAAGGGAGCATTAGCCTTAGCCAAATGATGCAAACAGCCTTTTGGCTGTGGGGAGACCAGCACTGCTTCAAGAACTGCTTTCTGCAATGTCCATTACAATTGGTTGGAAGCAAAAAGCAGAACATATGTTTCCTCTTTTTAAGGAAGTGTTTTCATTACCAGGCTTACAAAGCTATCTTTTGCTCTTTTTTTTTTTTTTTTAATTCTTTCACCTAAGAATATTATAGTCTTGATTGCACAGACTGATGAGACACCTCCCTGAGTTTTGCAACACTAGCAGTGTAGCCTGGTTTGCTGATTAAGGCATTTTCAGAGGTGTTTGCTGTGCAAATTCCTTCAGGCTGGAGAAGATATAAAAAAGGGTTTCTTCTCTCCTGGAGCAGTTGTCTCTAGGTTGGCGTAACATGAATCACTACATTTCTTGAGCTTTGCTGAACCCTGTGCTCCGCAGGAGACCTGCTCTGAATTTTCCCTGAAAGGCTTAGGCACAGATGTTCTTTCACACAGGGATCCCAAGCAGCGTTTAGGTACAGAGGTGCTTAGGTAGGATAAGAGGGCAATGAGTTTGCTTATAGGGAATAGCAGAACGATACACTCTTTTCTGCAAATTTTGAGTATAGTAGGAGGAAGAGCATCATTGCTTACATTTATGTGCAGTGAAAGCATATCCTGGTCTTGCTTTTGGGACAGCAGCAAAAACCCATCAGCCTTCCTGACTTCCTAGAATAACTATAGTTTGTTGCACAAAGAACTGTGGTTTAATAGCTGGAATTAGGGAGATGATTCCTCCAGGAGATGACAGTGATCATTGGATTAGCTGGGAGCATTTTTCTTGCTCTTAAATCTTGTTTGACTAGGGTCGCAACAAAAGGGGGAGGGAACAATCTCTGATACATAAAATTTATGGTTCAAAGTATAAGGAAGGATGCAAACAAATGAAATATCAGGAAGGAATTAATAGCACTGGCCAGCGTGCCAGTGTCCAGCTGTTCACACTTTCTTTTTTTTTAACAAGGCATTGCAATGAAAGGAAATTTGGTGGATGCTTCAAAGATGTTTATAGTGAGATGTTTACAAGTCCAAGGAGGTATAGTAAGAGAGTGTTTGAAGATGCCTAGTTTTGGAGGAAATGCTGAACAAACCTATTTTGTTCCATGAACTACTCAGTTAACCTTTGTCTCTTCTGTGGTGCGAATAGGAGTGTTTTACAAACACCAAGGGATTTCCTTTCAGGTTGCCCTTCTGAAATAAGATCATAGTGAGCAGACATGCACAGAAATTGGTTTTGAGTGCACATTTAGTGTGTGCAGTTTGAGATGCTTAAGGCTTAGCTCTTTTAGACTGCTTAGCATTATGTAGACTTATATGGCACTCATGTCTCAGAGTTTTGATTGACTTGATTTGCAGGCTGTACATATTCCAACTTGAAACCCTAATTTGGGAGGTATTTCTATGCTTTTGGAAAGAACAACAGATTAAAAGATTGCACAGCAAATTTAAAAGCCCGTTAGTTGAACCACCACAGAATTTGGAAAGGAGTTCTTGAGTTCTCCACCTTTTATGGGAACACTCTTAGGAGTCGATGTTGTCCCTTTAGAAAGGAGATTTTCAGAAAGGAGGATTTAAGTTTAATAGTACAACAGAATTATGTCTCAGAGGTAGAATCCAGCTTTTCAGAGAAGCATGTAATAATTACTGGAGTCCTCTTTCTTTTTAAGTTCTTCCATATCTTGCTCATGACTCACTTTTCAGTTCTGCCATAACAGAAATAATGGTCCTGAAGGTAAGTTTCCTTCCCTGATAAGAGTAAGCCATCTTCTGCATTGAATAGAGTAGTAGTCTGACAGAAAAGAAAACAAAAAACATATATATTCTGGTCACGGGATTAAAGAACTACATAATGTATATGTTAAACAGAAGGTAATTTTAGTTATGTAAGTTTTATGTACACAACTAAATGTTATGTACATAACATAATGTGTTAAATATTGCCAACTGCAATTTTAGAATTCTGCTAATTCTGTAATTTTAAGATCTCTTTTGAAAATGTAATGTTATAAAATCATTATCAAGATTGGATTATGGAAATTATGGAAATTTTATGTAACATTTTTATATTCCTTTGCTGGATCATTGCCTGACTATTTCTCTCTCTTTTTTTTTTTTTTTTTCTTTTCTCCAAATAACATGGTTGGGAAAACTGCACTGAATTTTAAGCGTTACATGTATGGAAGATTGTTCTTCTATGCAGGTCACAATTATTTACTATGAAAAAATACTTGGTACACTGATACACTATGATATTTGCTAGTAGGTAGATGGTCCTTTGAGAGACATGCACATTTTCTGATAAAACAGAGTTCATGTCGTAGGGATAAAGTACAAAAAGTTGCAGTGGTGCAAAATGCACAATGCTGTTGTTGGTTTGCCCACTTGTGCTATCCATTCTTCACAGAAAAAAATTAAAATGATTGTAAGGGAAAGGATTTAACATTAAATAATCAATTCCATTAAATTATGAAACAGCAATGTATTTTTCATTAGTTCATCTCCCATACCTGTTAATGGGCTGACTGGGGCTGTTTCGATAAAGAACCCCTTGTGAAAGGGGTTACATGTTGCCAAAGCAGTGATCTCTTCCATAGATTTTTTGCTGGGATTTCCTCTTTTAAAAGCCTGTAGGAGCCATTATTAACATATTTAATAAGTTAATTGGTTTCGTGTTGCAATGGGAACACGGTATGTGTCTATTTGCCTTTTGCCCTTGATGAGATGCAGTGGTACCCACAGGGAAGGAGTAAACGTAGCCCACAAGGTCCATTTGCCTGTTAACTTCAGCTGCGTTGGAAACATCCTGCACATGCTAAGGAACAAAGTGTTTCCCCTCCACCCGAGTCCAGAAGTTTTCATTTTAGTGTTGATGTCTTGGTTAGTGGACTCTGTTAGCAACTGGTTCTTAAAACCTTGGTTCAGTTTTCTCTAGAGAGAATTTCTTTTGCCACTCAGCTGAGGTCTGTGCCTTGCTGCACTCAGCCAGAGCGCTTTCCAGATACGCAGCCTGCAGCAGCAAGCATGTTGCTGTGCAGCATGGTTGATTGAAAAAGTTAAAACAGGATATACACACACACACACACATATATATATGTGTGTATGTATGTATATGTGCAGCTGAGTTTGAATAAAATGTGTCATCAAGTTCAGAATGAAGAAGTAAATTACTACTTTAATATATTTGATTACCTATTTGCCCCCATTTTTTTCCCGTAATGAGTTTTATTTGGTTAAATATCAAACTCGAGATATTTCTATAAATAATATCAAACACCTTTTGTTTTGTCTTTTCAGCACGTTTGTCTTTTCAGCTAAAAAAAAATAAAAAGTGCCCATCAACAGATTTACTATTAAATTAATTTTGAGGTGTACAAAGAACTATTAAAATTTTTTAATTTGTAGGTTTCAGATTACATTTGATAAATGAGAAAGATTAACCTATTATTTTCTGAGACGAAATGAGAGGAAAAGGGCCTTTTTTGCAGTCCACATGTTGCTTTTCCTCATACCATAACATATCTAACCAAAAGCACTCTTGTGGTCTGCTTCCATCTGAGAAGCTTTTGCACATTGGTACCATGTGAACTGCTGTTATACCCTTCCTGTTGTGTAATAATTAAATTTTATTCTTGGCCTGCATGCACACTGCTAGAAAATGGTGGCTTTTATTTTCTCCTTTATCTTTAGCCAATACCAAAGCCCGCAGTAATGAATTTGCTGAAAGGAATGGACTTCGAAAATATGAGTACGTCTTGCATCCGCGAACTACTGGATTCACTTTTGTGGTGGAACGTCTGAGGGAAGGTAATCCTTCTTTGTATCTGCATATAATTTTTGCTTTTAAGATAACTAATCTCTTCAAAGTGAAAGCTGATGTTCACAAAGCTGCTTGAAGCAATTTTAGAAACGTTTTATGTCCTGATCACAAAAAAGCTTGTTTGAAACCATACTTAAAGTGATTGTAACATTTCTATTGAGAGGTGAGTTGATACATGATATATAATATCATCAGAAAGCAAATATATGGAGCAAGCCATTACATTCTTGCATATTTTAAAAATATTTAAATGGTTTAAAGCTTCATCCCAGCGAAGTTTACCTTTATTGTCCCTCCAAGTGCATAAGCCCCGTGGGTGGTTGACAGCGAACCCGCACCGATGCGCATGCAAGACTGCCCACTCTGAAGAGCTTCTGATTTTCCGTGTAAGAGCAGAGCCAGATGGCCATGGTGAAGCGGCCAGGGTGATGCAGAGCAACATGCAGGTGCAGCAAGTCGGCTGCCTTTTCATGGCCAGCTTTTTTTGAGTGATGCTGGTGCAGAGAAGGTCTGTAAAGAAGAGCTGTGGGCTCGGGAGAGTGGTGGACAAGAGGACCCATCTCGCTTGGTTTTTACATTGAAATAGTCATCTACCTCTGTATTAATCTGGGGGTAGAGACCAACCCTATTAGCAGGGGCACATGTATAAAGACACGACTGCCGGTGGGACTGAAGCGCCTGAGGGCTGTTTTGACGAGGGGAGATTTCTCCCATGCTTTGGGCCACAACCATGTAAACGTTTTAGTCGTACTTACGTGGCAGTGGTTCAAAAGCCGATGAGCAAATGTTTAGCCAGTGAAATGCAGGATAAGTGAATATATGTTTGAAGAAAATAAACATGTACAGTAGATATAAAGTGACTTATTTATAGGCTAGTTCTTCTGGGAAAAGCAATACTAGAGCTTTGACACATCTTAGATACTGTCTGCCAAAGGGAGCAGTCTGAGATTATTAAAAAGGATAAAAGCCTGATGGTAGGGTTTTTTTTCTTTTTTTTCCCTTGCTAGAAACCTTACTTGGATTTTAAAAGTAGAGCCAACTAACATTTTTCCTAATTCCTACTGAGCAGATGTACAAAAGTCCCATTAAATGCATTAATATTTTGTCCAGCTGGACAAACCTAGTAAAGGATGATGCATCTAACTGACCCTATTTTATCTGAAATCTCACAGTAGGTATCTTGGGTTTTCATGTATTTTGAGTGTTTATTACTTGGTTTGCTGCAGCAAGCGATTTATCACATAAAATGTCAAAATCTTGTTTCGCTTAAAGCTTTTCAGCGCTAGATTAATCTGTGCTGTAATCATGTTTCTGGCCTAGAATATAAATTTTCAGTTAAAGAAATGTTTTCAATTTGAAATATTATCAGCTTTAAAAGTAGACTCTGGATTTGCTTCAGAAGCAAGCTTTGTGTTTATATAGTCAATTTCTAATTATATAAAAATTCTTCTCTGTTGCATTGCTGTATGAGAGACCCATGCAAATTAGGACATTGGATTTTAAAAAGGAAAATACTTGCAACAGATTAACTGATTTTATGCAGCGCAGAACCAGGGGAGAAAAGCACAAGCATTCCTATATATATATCATAGAATCATAGAATGCTTAAGGTGGGACCTCTAGAGGTCATCTAGTCCAACCCCCCTGCACATGCAGGGTCACCTAGAGCACATGGCACAGGACTGCATCCAAGCGGGTTTTGAAGATCTCCAGAAAAGGAAACTCCACAACCTCTCTGGGCAGCCTGTTCCAGCGCTCTGTCACTCTCACTGTTAAAAAATTTTTCCTTAAGTTCCTGTGGAACTTTTGGTGCTTCAGTTTGTGGCCATTACCTCTAGTTCTGTTGGTGGCCACCACTGAAAAGAGACCAGCACTGTCCTCTGCACTCCCTCCCTTGAGGTACTTATAGACACTGATCAGGTCTCTTCTCAGCCTTCTCTTCTCCAGGCTGAACAGGCCCAGCTCCCTCAGCCTCTCCTCATAGGGCAGATGTTCCAGGCCCCTGATCATCCTTGTAGCCCTGCGCTGGACTCTCTCCAGCAGCTCCACATCCCTCTTGTACTGTGGAGCCCAGAACTGGACACAATACTCCAGATGTGGCCTCACCAGGGCTGAGTAGAGGGGCAGGATCACCTCCCTCGACCTGCTGGAGACGCTCTTCTTAATGCACCCCAGGATTCCATTGGCCTTCTTGGCCACGAGGGCACACTGCTGCCTCATGGTCAACTTATCATCCACCATGACACCCAGGTCTTTCTCCGCAGAGCTGCTCTGCAGGAGGTTGGTCCCCAGCCTGTACTGGTGTCTGGGGTTATTCCTCCCCAGGTGTAGGACCTTGCACTTGGCCTTGTTGAAATGCATGAGGTTTTTCACCGCCCAGTTGTCCAGTCTGTCCAGGTCCCCCTGGATGGCAGCACAGCCCTCTGGGGTATCGGCTACTCCTCCCAGTTTGGTATCATCAGCAAACTTGCTGAGGGAGCACTCTGTGCCTTCATCCAGGTCATTGATGAATAAATAAATAAATAAATAAATAAATTTTAAGCGAAGTGCATTATGTCCCTTTCCACATTGTCCTTTTTAAAAGTGAAATGTCTCTTTTGAACATCGAATTCACTGGGCATTTGATACATCAATAGGTACTGTGAGCACAAAATATTATGTCTATATGCTATTATGTAGGACATTAGGGGTGAGAAGGTAGCTCAACCATTTAAAAATACTAAATTGTCTAAATTTAAAATATCAATTGTTTAAGCTTAAGGCTTAGTTTTCTGTTGTTTGTAAGTTTTCCAAATACTGACGGTTTGTGATCAACCATTTTGTAATGTGTAATGCCTGTGATTGCTTGACTGTAAACACTGCAGTGTATACTTTTTCATCCATAAAATATAGATATCCAGATAATACAGTTGATATGTAGATTTGTCATGCATCTCGGTTAGACTCATTATTCCTATTACTAAAATGCTTTTTGTACGATCCTATTGCAGTTCCACACAATTATATACGAATGCCAGATATTAGTGTTAATAAAAGGAACCTGTTTTCTTGAGGATTGGGTGCTAAAATTGAGTCTCTATTTCTGGACTATCGTAATGCCGCACTAGTAACAATAATAATAAAAATAAACTTGCTTCCTTTTAGTACTTGTAACCACAAACACAAAGAAGTGTGTGTGACTTTAACTTGGAGGAGGGAGTGGTAGAGAATTTAACATCATGTTTGTGCCTTTGAAAGTATTTTTGATCATAGATGACGACCTTTTTGCCCTATAGCTCTCCTGTGAATACATTTTGGCTTGTGGCTGTTTTCTGTTCCTGAGGCTGAAGAGCTTTTACTTCAGGCCTGAGTACATTATTTTGCTCAGAAAATAGGTTGATGAAGAGAGGGGGAGAAATGTCATTAGGAGTTTAACTGCCTTTCTAAGACTGGAAAAATTAATTGCATTTGGCAAGAACCTTGATTAATATGCATTGCAAGCTGTAGTATGGAAGAATTACCTGTTATGACATAAAAATAACTGAGTGACCCTTTTGAATCGGAAATGAGGAATCTGGGGAAAAAATAACCTTCAGAAAAATGTTCCTTGCATCTGTGCATGACCGTTTCTTCCTAGGGGAAGCTCTGTCTGTGCCCTGACAACACAGTCCTAGAAGGTGTCAGTTCTCCACTTTCTGCAAGCAGCAAACATTTCGGGGCCATATGAATAGATTTTTGCCAGTGATGACTAATATTCAGATGCAGATTATGGTGATTTCTAAGTCATCGCTAGAAGTATGGGAGCTAATAAGAAAAATCTAGATATCTTCCATCCACGAAACCCAGGCAGCGAATGTTTATTTAGTGCGTCTCTGGTTCATGTTGCAGCTCTTCAGCAGCGATGGCTGTTGCCGCCAAGGCAACTCTTTTAAGCAGATATCCAGGTAAAAGCTGACTTAGGTGCCAAGAGGATGAAAATAGTTTTCCGTGTAGCGGGTTACATTATGGTTTTCTTATTCGTTTCAGCATTAGATTCATCCAAGAGTAAGCAGAGACTATGGACATGCTTTACATGCATAATTAATCATACATCCCATAGAAAAAGGACTGCTGTTGTCATTTTCTAAGCATGAAGAAGACATAAACTTGATTCAGAATTGATTTCCGGAGAAGTGTGTTCCTTTAGTTCAATAATAATATTAAATAGAATGATATAATATCATATTATTGTTTGTGCACAGTAAGAGAAAATATAGTATAGACATAAGTACACAAAGAATGGAAGATCACGTGTCAGTTGGATGGCAAAATTACTTTGCTACCCGATAGGCAGTGCAGTGTGTACTCTGTACTACTGTACCTCAACCTGTAGGATGTAAGAGTGCAGCAAACATGTCGGTGAGGAGTAATGGAGATCAAACAGCATTAAATATAGATAGTCTAAATATGGATTAACAAAATATATGCATTTTTCAACCCTGCAAAAAGTTCATTCTTCCTGGAATGAATATTGAATTTCTAGTCAGTTATGATATTCTCTGCGACAGAAAAAGCATGTTTGTTAGAATCTCCATTAGTCTTTCCTGATGAGTGTTACTGGGAATAGCAATAGACTTTTTTCGCCATCATGCTTTAAGATTTGCTGCAGCAAACATGCTGGTCTTAACCTGTCAAAATACTTGTGAATAAGCTCAATTAATTATATGTACACTCTGCTGAAGCAAACTGGGTTGCTTTGATCACTGATGGAAGCCAGAGAGATGATGCCATGGGAGACCAGACATTTCTTGACCAGAGTGACCATTGCAATCCCATGTGCTGTATTCAGAATAGTAGCGCTTCTGTCACAGGCTGTAGGCAGAACGCAAAGAAATAAAATAGTTGATTTACTTCTGTCTAGGTCTGGTCATTTGGTCAAGCAGATTATTTGATTTGCCTCAGTTGTTATGAGTCCTGCTCTGAGTTGGCACCTGTTGAAAAATATTTAGAGCTTTATACTGTATTTATTTGGGGACAAAATTAAAACAATGGAGAACATTTTTGAAAGGACAGGGCCAGGTATGTTTTGATATGAATGAGCAATAAGTAATGAACTCTAGACATCAAAACAAAGATTGATCTAGATATCTTTTGATTTATCATTATGTACTTCCCTCTATTCATCTCCTAAATTCATCTTGTATCATTTTATAAGCCTGAAACTTTGAATGGATGTCATTCATTGACACATTTTTGGCAGAATTTGGGTTAAGGCAAGTCACCTTACTTCCCAAAATGTAGGATTTTGAGAATGAGAGGAATATGCAGGAATTTTAAGTCTTTTTTTTTTTTTTTTTAGCATGTCTTTAACAGAGTTAATTAAAACATCTCTGATTTATATAATTCTTTTGAAGATCTGGTTTGCAAGATCCTTTTCTGAAAAGTTAGGAAGTTATACAGAACTTGAGTATAGGTTTGCAAGACTGGCTGTATTTTATGAAGTATTTTGGAAGTGCCACCTGACATTGACAGTTCACATGGCTTGAATGTTCAGTTTCAAAGAGATGGAAAATAATAATAGTTGATTTGATTCAATATTGTCTGGATTCATTGAATTACATATATTATCCTGACATAATATCTGTAATTGTAGTAAAATAGTCTGTCAAGAGAAAATAGTTGTTTACAAATGTTTCTTAAAATTACTTTGTCCCTTTTAAATACTTTTGCAGGACCAAATAAGTGGAAGTGTTAAAATAAAGTTAAGGTTTTAAATCGTCTTTAGAATGTCATTCATACTTTTGGAACCAATCTTTTCTGTCATCATTACATTTTGATGAACCTCTTGTTGATAGTTTCTCTCTGTATATCCATCAACAGTGACACCTGGTTATGTTGGTGCCAGGATACCTGGATATACATTTTTATCATGAGGTTTACATTTTACTGGATTTACAGTATGATGAGGAATCAGCTATTAGCGGTGTAGTATTTCAACTTCACATTTAATTCTAGTTTGTAAGCAAGCAACAAAAAATATTGCAAATAACAATGCCAACTACAGCATCCAAAAATAAAAAAAAAGTAGAATTTAACATGGCTGTCCTTTTGTTCCACGTCATTATTAAGAGAAAGAAGCAGTGAATCTTATCTTTTTGTTTTCTATTTACTTATTTAAAATTCATACTTTCTTTTTCCAAAATAAATGCTCATGTACAAACAACCAGAAGTCAGCCACACCTGAGTATGATACCACATCTCAGTCCTTGTATGTCCCAGTCTGTTTCATTGCCAGGCCAAGAAATTTGTATTTAGAGGTTCAGCCCAGCACATATCTCTCTGTGCAAATACTAGAATCCTATAATGCTTACAGCCTTTTTCTGTAGATTCTGTATGCTTTTCTGGGACCTATTGTGTTCTGCATATTTATGTACCGAACAGTTAATGCAAGCCATTAGATTATGGTGCTATGTGTTTATATAACACCTTTATATCTAAGAAAATTTATAGGAAAGATTATCAACTGTTCCTGAGAGCTGACGCATATACGTCTGTCCATCTTCATCAGGACATGAAGTAATTAAACAGTTGCACAGCAGGCCCTTGAAAGCAGAGTCTGTCCTGGCTCTGCACAAAGCATACTCTAAGCTCCCATACCCTAAAGCCCTTAAGCTGTGGCTATAGCTTAAACTATAGCGTAAGCCCTAAATAGCCTGTCTTTAGGAAGTGGTTTTGTCTTAAGCTGTACAATTGTCACGTGAGCCAAGGCGCTTAGGTTTGATGCATTCGTGTAAGGGGTGTACGAAGTTGAGCCTCTCAGTTTAGTGATTCATTAGCGTTACCTTCCACCCTGACGTAGCCAGAGGATACCTGGCCTGGAGGAGCTTCCACAACTTTCTTCTTTCTCTGCCTTTAAAAGGGAGAGAGACATGAGAAACATGAGTGGATGAAATCTTAATGAGGAAGCGGGTTACTGCCAAAGGCTTCCTTTCTGGGTAGATGATGTTTCTACTCTATATCATTATGTCTAGATCATCTACAGCTTACAAGATGGATGTCTTAATTCCTTCAAATATAGCTCAAAGTAATACTAATTTCAACATGCATTATATTTGTTTTTGAAGGGAAAATTCATGTAGTATTAATAGTTTTCTTGATTGTACGTATGTGGATATGGATAAATGGAGGAACATACTAAATACACTGCATTGCACTTATATGCACAAAGTTTATTCCTTTTTCAAACAGATACTATGGAGGCGTGTAGATCACAGCAAGGAAAGTGTCTGCTAAATGATATTCTGAGGATTTAAGGACTCAGATTGAACAAAATAAGCAGGAGTTGACCAGTTTCTAGGTTTGTGCCCACTTGCTTTCTGTATAACAGAGGTACAGGAAGTAAAAAGGCCCCACATCAAATCACAGCAAGGGTTAGATCTGTTGTTTTAATGAAAGCTGGCTTCACTTTTTATGACTGAACATATTTCTGACTCCTAAAATAATGTCCTGGACTGAGGCCAAAGCTTCCGCTGGTTTCTGTCAGCCCTAAATTTGCACCCTGACCTGCACAATCTGCTGGTAGTCTCAGAATAGTCCCAACCTACTTGGTTTTTTCTCAGCTCATGTGCTAACTGAAACTATTTCTGAAAATAGGAAAGTATAAGTGACCATATGAGCATTACCAGTCAAGTAATTTCACCCCTCTGTCCATTGTATTTACAAAAATGAAGCAGTTCCTCTCAAGGATCTTTCCTCAAGGCAAGAAAATTCTTTCCCTGGAGTTGTTTTGTTCTATGTATGTGTGCCTCCAAGAGACCTCTCACTGGGAAGACTAATACTTAGAAATTATAGAGCTATTGTGGAAAAAGCTTTGAACAAATTTTAGCAGAAAATGCAGTTTTAGAGCTTTACTGTTTGCTATTATAATTGAACTGATACTTTTATGAGAATTGGATCTTGCAGTAAATAGCATTGCCTTTGATATAGAAATATCTGCATATAAATTGAAGCTTGCATGCTTTTTATGTCTTCTCTGTTTTCGTAGAAAACTCATAACAAATTAGTTCATAAAAATTGAAGACCTTGTTCAAAAACACATTTTTATCACTAAGCATATCCATGAAGTTCAGTAATGCAGAAAATACCATGCAGGCTGTTGGACTTTATTACAAACATGGACAGTCTCCTCTGTTATCTGCAGTCTGGGAAAGGGCAGCTTGACTTTTTCCAGAATTCTGTTAATTGTTGATGATTACCGCATCTTGCAAGCATCGGCCTGCGTTCAGTTGGCCTTGCTTCTCTCGTCTTGGAGATTTTTGTTCCTTTGATACAAATCGAAGTTACTTTGCTGTCTCTTCTTTCTTATACTATTAAAGAAGTATTCCCTTCTATCAGCCTCATCTCTGTGGCAAGCAGTATGTCATTTCAGTGACCTAGGAAGATGTGTTGTTCTCCAGGCCATTCTCTGCTCTGTGCTCCCTGCCTATCCCTTGTTCCTCCTCCCTTGCTCTTGAGACCAGAGTGCAGCAGACTATTTGAGTATTCCACTTTGATTCATGTTGGACTTGCTGCCTGTAGTATTTTCAGATTGACGCATTTTTGTTTTTGTCACCCACACTTCCCTGATACTCATCGGAAATATTCAGGTTTATGTTCTTGAGCCTCTCAAGATCCACCTACTGAAGTGTAATCCTCTTGCACAGTCTTATGTATGAGTCATAGCTTGTGGCAAGCAGATAGAGTATGTGGTGGATCATTTTCCATTTACCTTCTTACAGATGATTAATAGTCACTGTGGTAACCACATTAAAAAGTTATCATTTGCCAGCAGTTACCCCACAGTGGTATTAGAGATTTCGGCCGTTTTCCCTTAGCTCAGAATACACAATATCTGTGTAACTATGGGGTAATGTTTGGCGAATGTGGGCTTCTTAATTGCTTCAGCTGGAGGTGTGGAGCAGTGTTACCTCATCACATCTCATTCGTGGAAGTGAAGCTCTTGATTAGCTGCAGAGGAGCTGAGGAAAATGCTTGTTCAATAAAAACTAAAATCACTCTCTTCAGAACTGAAAAGCTGTTGCGGCCTTTTTTGTTAATGCCGTCTTCTTTTCAAAAGAGTTTTTTAAAGTTACTCTGGTTGTTAATGCTATTTGGTGGGTCAAGAACCTGTAATGAGTATCTCTGCTTGTCCAAGCTTGGTCACCATCTCTGTGGATAATCATTGCGAAAGTTTGGCCATGGTATCTGACCTTTTGCTTTAGTCATTTGTTTCTTCCTGCGGAATCCCTCACAGCTGTACAGTAAGCTCAGCACAGTGTCTTGCAAGATTTCTGAGGGTCCACTGAACCTTCACAAAACAGCAATCTCATTTGTATGCTTTTTTCAAAACACCTCCATGGCCAAGCTGGTCATGTCACTAATATATTTGGAATAGAGTAAGAAAAGGGATTCTGTTTTTCATTTTTACATCAAGGCGTTAAGCTTTGTGTTTGCTTTTAAAGTCTTACAGCTGCAGGACAGATAATAGGTGAGCCTCAGGTGAAGTCCCATTTTATTAATTACTGCTCTTTCTGGTGAACTGGGAATCCATGTTTTCCAGATGATGCTGGTAGCATATTTAATTACTGCTGAAGTTGAAATTCATTCCTTTAAAGACAGGGATAGTAGCATATTGATATCTATTAATTTCACACGACATTATCAGTGCTGGCTACAATATATTCGTTTCTGAGCTCTGCTTATTAGAAACGTAGGCATTTGCTTCAAGCAGTCCTGAATAGAGAGAAGTTGCAACATACTTTTCCAGGACAAAGCACTGCTTTAGATTTAGTTAGGATATAGCGTTTCCTGATGTATTCTATTAGAAAAATCGCAGCATCTAGAGGCTGAATAGCCTAATCCCAAATCAGAGTTCCGTTATGGAAGAAATTCTCAATCGTTTTTGATGGATTCCCCACTCTCTTACATTTTGCAGATGCTAGCTGTTTTCATTTCCAGCTGCATTAAAGTTGCTGCAAAAGTATTTTATGTATTTCTGATAACGCTTTTCTATTTGAGTAATGGCTGGCAGGGGAAGAAGGTCCGTGGAGTATTATTTCAATTACTGAAAATGTTGGAACCCTCGAACTGTAGATATCGGTCCCCAAATCTGTAAGACAGTAATAAAACTTTCAAAATCCTCAACTTTCAAAAAAGCTTTCAAAATCCTTGACAAAATTTGCTCTTTATATATCATTAAGTCTTAAGCAGATCATTTCTTTCATTCTTTACTGCTGTTGCTGCTTCAGCTCTTCTCTCCATTTCCTCCTCTCCCTCCCCTGCTTTTATTTCCAGAGCATACAAAAATTAGCCCAGCGTCATTCTTTTCCAGGCTGACTAAGATCCTGGAGTTTGGCAATCCCTTGCAAAGCTCTGCTCCAGAGATGCTGAGAGTAATGCCACATTCATAAGTCCTGGGTGTTGCTATGGTACTGATACTGAAAACCAAAAAACATAGAGGGCAGAGGAGCTTGGGAAAAATTGTAGTGGAATATAAACGCTTTTTAAAATAGATTTTTATCAAAACACAAACTTCAGCATAAATTCAACTCTTCACCTCATTCATCACCTTATATGTCATCTGAAATACCTCTGTCTTTAAGATTGACTTTGTCAACCTTTTCCTGAACTGCGGATTTTGGAGGGAAGGAAATAAGGTCTTTGTTCTCAATATTCTCACTAAACGTTGGTAGATAGGACAATGGTTTATAAGCACCTGTGCTATGACTGTTACCTGACGTGCTGTGCAATATAAATTAACTATTATAACAGAGTATATCACAGGTTACGGGTAGAAGCTTTGAAAATATTTTCACATAACTTTGTTTTTCTGTAGAATAGCTACCAGCTAAGAACTGGAGAACTGCATTTGATGCACATTCTCTATTGTAGTATCTCTTCCCTGGTCCCATTTCATAATGTTAAAAACTAATGCTCATATTTTAAAATAGGCATTTGTGAAACGTATATTGTCTATGTTTAGACATCTGTAAAACTGTTGTTATTTGTGTTGCTGATCATTGTTGACCTGCAGTATGACAATTGAAGTGAGTGCTTTCAGTGATTCTAAAAGGGTTCCAGAATCAGGGACCTGAGAAGCCTTCTGCTTGGCTTATTCTAGTAAGTGGTCCTTCACTGTGCTCTTGGGAAAAGGAGCCAGCTCATCCTGATGGTTTCTGGCATTGCACACACAATAAGGATATCTATTAGGAGAAAAGCATAACATGCAAAACAAAAAGGAGAGAGACATTTTCGAAGACACTTCGGAGACTTTGGAATTTGTGAGCAATGGCACGTTTGTGTTGCCTGGAAGTTGCCATGGGTACTGATGTTGAAAAGCCAAACACACAGAGAGGGCAGACTGAAGGGACATAAGTCCCATTTAAGATCCTATAAGAATTAATACTCTTTAAGTCTACTTGGATCCTTTTGGAAAATGTTCCCTCAAAAGGATGCTTTGCCTAAGTGTTCTCCAGCTTCTTCGTGTCAGCAGCACCACTGTGATTTAACCAGCCCTATTTCTGTCTTCACTTATCCTAAAAAGCATTGCTTGCAAAAGACCTGAAAGCTCCCTGGCTTCCTGAATCAATTCGTTGCTTTGCTCTTCTTTTATCATGGATCAGAGCATTAAATGAAACATATGCTCAGCAGCGATGAGGATCATCTTCCCATTCTTCACATAGTCCCTGTTAGGAGTGTGCATTTTTGAGGCATGGATTTTATTATTGAATGTCTAAAACAACCCTCCCACAGGCACACTGGTATTGCTGAAGCAGGTAGCAGTTAGGCTGGATGTGTCTCAAACAGTGAGCTCTGCAGGTCCACAGCACTGCAAATATTTAATAACCTGTTAATAATACATTGAAAACCATACTGAGAAGCTGTGGTGATCCATCAGCTTTTATGCTACCTGTGGTGCTAATGAACTCAGTTGACATTACACTCAGATGCACACTAAGCATGCGCTTCATTTTAAAAAGCATACATAATTTCTGAGTTGTAATAACAAAGTTGTCCATTAGTAAAGAACACTTCCAGATGATTGTTTTCCTCCTTGAAGGGATAAATTCTCTTGTTCTCTTGACTTTGTCTCGTGCTTTTCAGTATTATCTGACATGTATTGTATTCAGTCGGCAGCGTATTCTTTTTCATGTCGTCTTGTTTGGATAGCAGTGGACAGCACAGACTTCATTAGAAGCAAACAGCCAAATGCTGAAAGAATGTAATGCAATGAGCCTATGACTCATGTGATTCCTTCAAGGTACAGTATATTGTGTATGTATAGAGCTATCTATACAGATGGGGGTTTGGTGGCCTATTTCCGTCATTCTTGGCAAGCTGTCTAGGAGAAGGATCATATTTTAAACTTTGATAGTACAGTTAGAGAAAACAAATCTTACTTAGCCTTTTTGAGTTTATGGAGTAAGGATACATCCCATGTGTTTTTTTGGAAGCAAAATGATTTTACTCCCTCTGGGCTGGCGATGCTATGGAAACATTAAGACAGCTTTACACCCAGGTCAATGCATTTGTGATAATGAAGCCAATGTGGATTTCAGCTAGTCCAGAATAGGAGCAAAGTGAGTTCACTCAGCCTGCAAATATCCTAGGGCAGCCTAGGCCAGGGTAGCAGTACTGTTATTCAGAGTATTGTGGGCTTCTTGGTTGGAGAATATTCCCAGTCCTAGCTGAAGGAAGGGCCACGGAGTAGGTAGGTATGTGCACAGAAATAACCAGGACCACCACTCTGGGAGCTCCGTCTTGCCCTACAAGATAAGTGGCCTCCAAAAGTACTATATTTTTTTTCAAAACTGAAGTATAAGAAAAACGTCCAGATTGGGTGACTAGATGTTCAGAAGTAGGAAATTCAAAAAGATTGAATGTAGCCTTCTTGTGGTGTATGCATTTGGGTGAGAGAACGAATGATGGACCTGCCAGTCTGATGTTATCTTGGGACATTTAACAATATATTTAACATTTAACAATATATTTTCTGCCTTTTCATTTTAAACGTAAGAAAAGTTTTAACAAGAGTGAGCTTTTAACTGCATGGCTTTGAGAAAGATGGAGTTTGAGAGTATTTGATTATAACTCTAGAAATGTTGCTTTCATTTTCAGGAATTCTATAGAAGCTCCACTTTAGCTGTATCTTTTAGCTGTTTTCCCAGGATATTTTGCTATCCAGAAACACATTCCTAAAATATTTTCTGTATTTTAGTAGAAGAATTGTGTTGAATGCAAAAGGACGGAAATACTGGGGATGGCTGAAAGAAATGAGGAGCTTGAAAGTGTATACTGTGATAATAGATTTACAAATCCAATTCTTTAATCATAGGTTATAAATACAATGATGTGGTTTACATCTATGAGTAATCCAGAGAATATCCAGAGAGAACACTTCTATATCAAATGGGCTATTTGGGCTATTGAATAAGCATCTTCTGTCTCTCAGATTTCATTCTCTTTTTTAAAAAAGTTCTAATTCTCAAGTGGTATATATTTCTTTGCTGACTTTCGTCACAAAATTGTGTTTCTACTTTATGGAGCAGAAATGTCATGCTGCTTTTTCCTCCATGGAATTTGCTATGTGTGTCTGCTGTAGACAAATATCAAGAACAGTTATCTTAAAAAGGAACACAAGCATAGTTTGAATCCCAAAAGTATGACTTTTCGCAAAAAAAAATTCTCTTAAAAATAATAAACACTCTGAGATACCAATTGTAAGCAAGTAAGAACGTGAGCAATTTGCTGGTCAGGCTTTTGTCACAAGGTAAACAAATGCTATTGAAGAGTGCATGTAAAATATATTTTGTCTGTTATTCAGCACATACTGTAGCTAAAATGGAAAATTCTGCAGAGCTGAATGATAGCACTAAGTGAATTGGCATTTGCGTTTAGTTTTCCAGTGGTTTGATGGTATTAATAATGCAACAGAAGGAGAGGATATCCTTCAACTAAGGCAGTATGAAAAAAAGGTTTTCATTAGCATTACAATGAATTCTGAGAACTAACTTTTCCTGATCATTAGAAAAGTGTTTGGAGAGGTAGTTCTGATGTTTGAAAGTGTTTGGTTGATTTCAGTGAGTATCTAAATGTGACTGTTATGAGGGACTTTTTATGTACAATGTAGGGTTAAAGCATCTATCTCAGGCTGTTATTGCAATTCATAAGATGTTATTTTCAGCAATGTTTTTTATACAAAAGAATGTTCAGACCCAGATAAATACACTAGGGAGCCTGGTTAAATAGAAATAAACCAAAGGAATTGCTTAAAGTTACAAGAGAAACAAAATGCTGACATAGATGAGATAAATTATTCTTTCAGTTGTTTTTCCATAATAGTCTACTTCAGTCAAAAACAAAGAGCAATAACAAATGTAAAATATTTTTACATTTGTGGGCAAATTCAGATGAAGATCACAGGCTTTCTGATTTATCATCGAAGGTAAAATGAGACGAAGACAAGGTGGTCTGGAAGAGCTGATGCTCATCAACTAAGAGAGATTAATTGGATTCATCCCATGCAAGTTGATGACAATTAATGGGTAGACTAGGAAGCAGTTTGCCTTTTTACAGTTGTTGTCACTACAGGCAAGAGAGCATTTCTGATGTCAGAACAGTCAAATTAGTGCAAATTTCAAGACGGAGTGCTCAGTTCTGCTGAGTGGAGATGACCATCTGGCAGCCTAGAGCAATTTTGGAATTTGATGCCTTTATTCTTGTACCCCACCCTTAGTCATGTGCTTAAATTTCAACTTGATACCTAGCTATATCTTTATCAGCTAAAAGTACCTTCTAGGTGAGTTACTATGCATGCTACTACAGCATGTAAAAGACCATGTAAATTCTTAGTCTTCTCCACAAATTTGATTAAGACACTGTTAGGATTTTTTGAAGGATCTCCTGGTGCGCCTCCCTGCTGGGTCAACACTCAGTCAATAGCCTTCCAGGTAATCCTTCTAATCCTTCTTCACTATCTTTTTGTCCACTGCATACCCTGATGTCTGTGCCTGAAGTGGGCCTGAAAGTGTCATTGATGTCTTCACCACTTCTCCATGAGAGAGTTAATTCCTTAAGTTTCCTTCTCTATTTTTGCCGCTACATCCTTATTTCTTTTTTAGAGAGCAGAAGGAGGAGAGGAACAATTCTAAAGTTTGAGAGGTGAGGAAGCTCAGGCTTTTGGTGCCTTTGTCCTTTTGGATATTTCTTCTTCAGTTTTCTGTGTGCTCTCAACCACAGTCTTGCTCTGGCAAGCTCTCATAGAGCCTTGAATTGTTGTGGTGCCATTGCAGTTACTAATCCTTTGGCAGCACTGCATTCAGCTTGCTTCTTCCTCTTAAAAGAAGCCAAAATTTGCTTGGGTCCCTCATAAGTATAAAGAATGTGATGTTTTGCTAACTTCCCTGATAAAGTCACTCCACATCAAAAAAAGGGTCAAAAAGTCCCTTATGGAGCCACTGTGAGGTTTTTGCTGTGTTAAGTTCCTCCTCAAGTGGTCTTTGCTGTCCTGGTGCCTGGAAGTTGTCCAGCATGGACAAGATTTCTTGCCACATGGTGGACACTTGTGATAGGACTATCATTTCCATCTCAACATTTTTGCCTGCCTTCTTACCCAGCTGTTTGTGCTGTAGTTTACTGTTGTACCAGGTGTATTTGATGCAGCCTTTTGTCCTTTCATTTGTCAGTAGAACTCACTACCATATTTAAAGTGCGACTGATATGTTGAGTGAAATGGAATTTATAGGAATACAAGTGAGGTTCAGTTCAGTTGTTTTCCATTATTTACTAACAGATAGAGATGGGCTGGGATTCTTCAGTAGGGGCCACTCTGGGTTGCTCTACTCCATTTTATAAACAGATATGAATAGTAAGGTCCCCCCTGCCAAACTCTCATTCTGGGTGACAGCTGGCCCACTGGTGGCTCTCAAAGCGATTCGCTTGGAATGGGTTATGTGCTTGAATGGTCCTATCTATTTGATTTGAAGGCAAGATCCATATTGCATTAAAGCTGCTGGAGGATGTGTGAGTGCTTCTTAGTGAGGGATAGGCAGGTCCCTATTAGAGCAATGCATGGGGCACTTGGCAGTTTACAGAAAACTAGTATTTATCCTAACTGTGCAGTTAACTGTAGCCTTTTTTTTTTTTTTTCCTCCTCCCCTGGGCTTCAAAGTGACTGTAACACCCGCTCAGCTCTGTAAAGGAAGAACAAATAAAGAGGGGGTCTTCCTCCTGAGCCAAGATTTGGTCTGTTTGATGTCTAGCCCAAGATTAGCAGTTGTGAATGGAACATAAGGCCAAAGCTGTACATTGTCTGAAGTACCTTTAACAACATGGGAGATGGCAAAGTCGTTGCTGTAGAATCTGTGCCTCAGCTATTACCACTTCAGCTTAGTGGAAACATCTACAGTTTCATCTAAAAACAGCAGTTATATCTTACCACAAGGAGATGTAGGAGCCCTTTGAAGGAATTCTTGTTGCCTTTGGTACAGAGTTACGTTAAGATTATTTTAAGTGCCCATCTTAGCCTTCAGATCTCTGAGAATCCCTCACATGCTGAAGTTAATGGAAAATTTCATACTGATTGTACTGGATAAGGTAACTGGATGTGTTATTGTGCAATACAAACATTTGTATAAAGTTTATACATTATAAAGTTTAAAATCCTGATGTTCCAAAATAGCATTGAGTATTTATTCTAAATGTTAGTGAGGCTCACTCTGTGTAACAGTCATGTATATTGGGACAGGTAGGATGACCTGGTGAGTGAAGGGCAGCATTTAGTTGCCTGTGCAAAATACTCATTTCCCTTGATTAGATTAGATGCAGATGAGGCCTCCCTTCAGCAAATGAGACGCAACTTGTTGCACATCCCCTGTAGATATAAGACTTCAGAAAAAAAAAAATATATATATATATCAAGACAGAGAAGAGGTGAAGATGGGTGGGAAATTGCTACTCGTCTGCTGAATGGAAACTGGATGTATCTTCTTATGTGTCACTATTTGAAACACAGTAAGAGTTCCAGGGACTAATTATCTAGCAATGGATGGTGACATGGAAATATATTAAATATACATAGATAGCTAACCATTAGTACTTGGTACATGCAAAAGAACGGTCTAGTTATTTTTTATGTAAATTAAGCAAGGTTTAAAGTGGCAATATAATAAGCAACAACAAACTTTTGCATTTGAATAGAACAAAGCAGCAAATTCACATTTGAAATAGTGCCTGTATTCTTCCATTGTCTTTTCTTGGATAGATATTTTAACACATGTTTTATATCCCGTAATACTGTAGTCCTAGGTCTAGAGAGTGTTGCGTAGACAAGAGAGTCTTTTGGAAGCTAAGCTAATTCTTTGGTGGGTGTCATTTCCACATAATGACTTTTCAAAATTAAAGGCCCTGGTGTTGAGTCAGTGTGATCAGCAGCCACAGATGATGCCTGCAGAGGGTCTAGTTTGTTTGCCAGAGTGTGCTGAGATGGCAAACGGGTGCTCCCTAGGAGGGAGTAAGGAAGGTTTTGGCATCCACTAGGAAAGAAGGGAAAAATGAGCTTTACCTCATAGTTGTGCATGTCTGTGGATGGACGGGCAGAGGTGACGCTGTTGTACATGCAAGGTTAATGGAGTGGTTCCTCCGAGGAGCAGCTCCCCAGGGATTCAGGCAAGGGGCAGCCTGTCACCTGCACGAAAGAAACTCATTGCTCATGATTGAATGGAGGAGAAAAACACTGAGGAGGAGCAAGGAGAAGGAAAAGTTCACGAAGATGCATTTATCCATGGCTTTCTGTTGCTAACTATTAGACAGAGGGCAGTGACCGTCTGGTCTCTTTATGTACTTTTTGTGTACTCTGTATTTCTTTCAACATTGCCCAGGAAAATTGTTAAAAAAAATTGCAGACATAGATTATTTATGGAGTTTTTAAAAGTCCTGGAGCCATTATTTCTTGATGAGTGGTGGAGTGTCTTCAAGCAGTTATTAAACGTATATTAATATGCACTAGTAAACAAACTTCAGAAACTGATAAAGAACAGATGCCTTTGCCATGTTTCAGTGGTGAGCATATGGATATTTAATTCTGAAATACAAATCCCAAAGCACTTAGCCCGGTGCCTGTCAAACTCTTTGTCATGACAGGGGCTTCAGCTTGGCACCGCAAATGCGCTCCTCGTCCTCCCGGCTGCCCAGCTGGCCGTGAGCCACTGCCCCTTCCTCTGCGTGGTGGGACGTGCATGCCAGCCGTGCGCAGGACACGGCCCTTTCCTGTGCATGGCACAGGCCTGTGCATTGCAAAGCTTTGGGGCTCTTTGATTTGCCTAAGTGCAAACAACTGCTTAAAAATTAGAAGCATTAACTGAATGCATACCCTAAGGCCCCAAGTAAGACTGCTTGTGTCACCAGCAGTGTGCATGTACGAAGGTTGTAGATGGGGCTTTAACATTTATGCTGCAAGTTCACATGGTCAAACCGTAATTATTTTAAGATCTGCATCTTTCTCATGGAGTGTAAGTCTAGAATGAGTGAATAATTTTGTTTTTATAAATGTCTGTGGAACAAGATCAGAAAAATTATATTGTGCATCAACTTTATAGTTGCTACTGAGCACTGCCTTAAAAAAAGGTAAGCTCTAAGAGTGGGACATTGCCATTACAAAATTTGAGTCTTCCTTCGCAGACCAGGTTTGGGCTTTGAATTTAAAAGCTAATGAAAGAATGTATTTCTATCCTTAAAAGATAAAGCCAGATTTCATTTCCTTATCACCTTTCTGCAGGCTTTATCATTAAATCTTAAAGGACTTCTTTTCCCTCGATTTCTTGAGGGAATAGTAATTTTATTCCAATGAGACAAACCATCAAAGAAATAATTTTAAAAAACAAAGGAATGAACAACATTCTAATGCTTGGAAAACTGGACACTGCAAAGTCAGCTAACGACACAGGGCTGTTTGTGGAACCTTAATTTGGCTTGAGATGATCTGTTTTTTAACTAACTGATCACGTGCCATTCTCCCCACACACATCCTCTGCCTCACTGAGTGCTCACTGAAGGAGCCACTCTGAAATATTCTGCTCATCATTCAGTGTGTGGCCCCCAGGGCGTAGCCTGCACTCTTCAAACTCTTCTGCTAAAACAGAATTTCCTTATAAGCATCTCTACTGCTTGCTGCTGTAATGTTTCACGCTTTATTTTCCCTGTGTCTTCATTCATGTACGTGTGGGGAACTGAAGCTTCCTTTTTTTAGTCACCTGTGGGCTGACTTCTCAGTATTCTTCGGCACTTTCTATGAGCAAAGCACGGCTTCCCTGGCTGCATCTGGGAATGCTCCAGCCAATCAAGCCAGAAGATGGGAAATTAAAGGCTATTGGTGCAATAGGCAAAAAGAGCATTAATTTCTCCTGGGTTCCCTTTAGCACTGGGATTGGGGTGAGGCTCGACTCCCTGAAGCTGTGTTTGTCCTGTCCCCCCTCCACTTCTGCAGTTTGTTCACCACAGGCCTTTCTGCTCCTGCAGCAAATGAAGCAGAACTCCTGCAATCTTCCTTGGTGACATAGCCCCAATTCACTGCAAGTTCAGGTCCTGGGGCAAAGTAATACATCATCCCAGAACTGCAGGCAGTATCTGTTACATAGGCAGTGATGACCTTAGATCTGGCATTTTCCTGCTTTAGGGTGTTTAACTTTACTAACTAATGTTCTTTGCCCTTGATTTTTTTATGTTATTTTAAAATGTTTTTTAAATGTTAAATCAACAGTCCCATCATGCAGTAGATGCTGCTGCTACCCCCCCTCTACCCATGTTTCTGCTCTGTTTCTCAGATTTCCTTCCAGAACTACCAAATAGTTGTCCCTGTTGCATCGGAGGCAGACTGCTGCCTTCCCCGTGCTGCACGAGTGCTCCCGTGCAGGAGCGGTGAGGGCAGCCGTGTGACTGGCTACGCACGGGGAATGGTGCACGGGCTGCACACCAGCAGCTGGCAACACTCTCTAAGGACGAATTTGTCTTAAATCTTAGTTCTAAACTCTATAAAATGTTTGCTGAACATGTGCAGACTTAAGATTCTTCAAAGGCTCATAGTTGTTGGCCAAATTTGGGATGTTTTCTTGGAAGTTGGCAAAAAGTCTACACAAATAACCGTCTCCTGCCAAACTTCAAGTCCCTGTTCCAAGGCTTGCAGATGATAGGTCTCTCCAAAGAAGAAACCATCAGATTTTTTTTTTGGTGACTTTTTAAGAACAACAACTTTTCCATAGCCTCAAGTCTTTGATATAGCTGAATTGCTTTGGCTGAAATTGTGGTACCCCTGATTCCTTTTGGAAAAAATAGTCTGAGGCTGAAAAGGCCTGGAGATTTAAACCATTTTCATCCAAGTGATCTGAACTTGGTGCTCGCAAATGAATTGCAGCAAGGTCTTGCAAGGAAAGAATGAGAAAGTTGTAATGTGGAGGTACTAGCCCTGCTTTATGGAAAAGAAATGAGCTTTTGACATCTGAGCTGTCTCATACTACCATACCAGTGGTCTTTAGGAACTTTATTTCAGATCAAATAGCCAATCTGGCCTGTACATCTTGCCCTAGTTCCATTTTTGCTTGATAGAAAAATGTGCAATCTGTTGCCATTGCAGCGTGGAGACTCGATCCAGCCATCTAAGGCCAGTTTGTCAGGATACCGCCCTGCAATATGAAATCTCTTTTCTTGAAAAGAATACGAAGAATTTAATTACTAATAATGTGTTGCCCTTTATGAGTAAAGATCCTTTGCTCCTTTCCAGAATGAAGGCGGCTCTCACTGACCCCAGGACAACTCTGCTGCTTTTCTCCTTGCCCAGTCTTTCCAGGTTTAGTCCAGCTTTGCTGAAATGCATAGAGCTTTGCAGGTTTACACTGGTCAAGTATTTCCTAGTATGTCCAAATACGTTGCTTTTAACTTGAATGTTCAGGTTTGCGCTGCCAGAGTTCAGATTTTTGTTTTCCGGCTGAAGCTTAGCAAAACAGTTGGGGAAGCAGTTCCTAAGTCAAGTTTGTTTCTAAAACAAATCCTACACCTTCAGGGTGGGAGAAAGGAATATGATTCCACCTCCAGCATTTGTAACCCATGCCACTTTTTATGTGCAGCTAAACCAGCAGAGCCACTAGTGAAAAACACCTGAAAAAGACTGTTTTTTGAATGAATTCGTTTTTGATATGATTAACCATTTGGCCTGCAAATACTTGTCATAGCAGTGGTCATGAGGGGAGGGAGCAGATCTTTCCTCTAAAGCAACAGGGAACAAGGGAGATCTTGAAGCCATTTAATGTGTACTGCAGTGGCCGTGCTACAGCTTAACCCAAGGAGCAGGACATTGGGCCAGTATCCCTATCTTGTTGAAGCTATGTGTGCTGGTAATGCTAAAAGATACATACGTTATAGAGATTCATCACTATATATGCTGTTTTATATATATACACATGTGTGTGTATATATATATGTATATGTTAATATATATATGCTGTTCTCTATATATACAGATTTTATATTATTTAATTCTTATGAGATTTATTAAGCAACAGAAATAATCAGGTGTAAGCACAAAAGAGCTCATATGTTTCCACTTTTTGTGACTACTATCCTGTACTTAAAACTACTTAACTTTAAATGTCAGCCAAAGCGCATGTGTTAGAATGACCATAATAAAAAAAAAATGATAAAATCATTGCATAGTTTATGCTGTGTTGCATCTACTGCCAAACAGGATATTTGTATCAAATATCAGCCTTACCTCAGACAAACAAAATCCTCAGAGAGAAAAATGAAATAACTTATACTCTAATGAAATTGCTTGGTAGAGTTACCAGCCTTGCATTTTCTGTAGTGTTTATGAGCAAGATTACATAATAGCAATTTAGCACATGGACACTTTAAACAGGGCTGTAAGAGCTGAGTCTCTGTACACAGAAAACTTCGTAGACATGATGGAAGCTCACCTGAAGATCTGAAGATTAATTATTTGTACCCACAATACCAAATCATTTATGGTGATTGTTGGGAATTGCAGAAATCAGTTTATTTTGTGCTGACCCGTGTAACTTCTCTGAGAACATCTGATGAATGAAAACCCTTGAGAAAATAAGACACAAAAGGCTGTTGTAATAAGTAAATATAAAAACAAATGTGTTTTTGAAGGGCCTCAAAAGAGAGGCTAAGTCATGCTTCTAAAATAGTGATAGCCTTTCTTATCTCATTTTCAAAAAAAAAAACCCCAAAAAAACAAAAAATAACCTTATTTTTTGTTCTTGTCTGGAACTTGATATTCAAAGCCTCAGTCTGGGAGCTTTTTCCTTAAAACGTCTTTAAAAGTCCATTGATCCATCACAGGTTTTTATATGCTTTCTTATGTAAAGCTTTTGTTTAGGAAACCAACATTTTGCCAGTGTTGGTTCTGCTCAGTCTCCCTTCCTCTTTTCTCTGCCTTATTTTCCTGAAAAGGGAACCTATTTAAAGCTTATATTTGGTGGTTTGCGGAATTAGGTCTTGCTTCCCCTTCTCTCCTAAAGCCCCACCCAACTTTTATTTTTGTGACTCATTCTAACTTTTAAATAGTAAAAGTATAATCTGCAGATTCTTCCAGGTCTGGCTTAAAAATGTAATGGAAAGTATCTGCAAAGCTGTTTCTGAGTTGTGGTAAGATCTTCCCACTCCACATCTTACCAGCTCACAAAAAGTCCGACTCCTTCTTTCAGGATTTTGTGTGTTTGTGTGTGTGTGTGTGTGTGTGTCTGTCTGTCTGTCTGTCTGTGTGTGTGTCTGTCTGTGTAGGTGTGGCAGTGTTCTCTGTCTGAAGGCTTCAGGAAACAGAGCAATAGCTGCTAAAATTGTGGTTGCAAGTGTGTTTGGAAATCTTAGCAAAGGAGTGAATCCTCCAAAGAAGAAGGTGTGTGAGGGTAGTAGCTGAGGGCCTCTTACAGGAAAGTGCTTTGTAACTGCTAAGGCAAAGTATGCAACAAATTCAGTGTGGATCCACTGTTCAGACTCCTAATATGGTCTTTAACCATCTGCTTTAGACAAAGATGTTTTAAAAAAAGAAATAGCAACTAGGAAGCCCAACTAGGGATCTCCCAAATAAGTAAGTGCTGTAAGTCTTTGTGAGATGTCATCTTACACCTCGAATGTAATTCAGAGGACGCTTACGATCTGCCATATGCAGACTAGATAATCACAGTAGCCTGTTCAGGTCTTGCATACAAGAAACCTGTAGATCTTCCCTGCTTTCACTGTAGCCAGATGGCTGGTAGGTGCTGGCAGCCATGTCACGGGCAGACGGCTGGAGGGACGCGGGCTGCTCTGCCAAGCCATAGTGTTATGTGGGGACTGGGGGGGAATCAGCTCAGCTTCACAACAGAGATATTCAGGAAAACAGCTGCTAAATTGATCCTTTAGCTGTGGGAGCCTCGTAAAGTTGGTTCTCCCATCACTATTTACAACCCTGCAGCAAAAATTACATATCTGCTTTTTCCTTTTGTCTGCCGTTTTTGCTCTATTCTTTTGTTACCTTAAATGGGACTTGGTATTCATGTATTGTCTGTTTTCATTCAGTCTTAATTCCTGTGAGTTTAGTTTTTTGGAGGGTTCCCATTATTGATGCATTGAAGAATATCATGGACTGAGGTTACCAAAAAAGGGTGTGACTTGGGAGTGGGGTAAATTCAGCACATCCACATTTTATTAGATTTATGACTCATAAAATGCTCAATATTTCACAGAATAGCCAACTGACCCTCATTTTGCTCATGCTGATGGATGTCTAGAAGTTTTGCCAAATAGTTTTGGAATTATATTCTCCAGAAAATGTTATTGCCTATTAAAAGCTTGAATGTGACCTTTTCTCCTTTCTCTTCTCTCTGACCTCTATCTCTGGACGCATCCCATGCTGAAATTTTTTTTCCTCTGTCCATTTGGCAAAAGTATTCTACCTCCTCCTCCACAGGCTCAGCTGTGTTTCAGGAGACATGAAAATGATTGTTTCTTTATTATTTTTATATGCAACATGATTATCAGTATGACAGCTGTCTTTCTGTAGAATCTTTGTGTCTGCAACTGCACAATCTATTGGTTTTAAGTCTGGATGTATAAGCTTCAGTTTCTCAACCAAACACTGTTTAATTGCTAAAGGTTTTTTTTGTTTGTTTTTGTATCTTGTTATGAAATGTTCCTTTGTGTTTTTTATCCAGCTGTTGGTAATGTAAGCTACAAATTTGCAAGGATGCGTGTGTCTGTAGTGCATGATCCTGTAGGCTTTTCAGTAGTTTTTCCTGTTTATGGAGTCCTGTTTATGACTGGAAGACACTTCAGAAAGAGAAGACCAGCTGGAGGGAGGGTAATGTCAGCATACCCTACTGGGGTTTTGGTCACATTAAATTCTGTTAATAAAATTCAAACTCTGTATATCAACATAGAATAGTTTGGAAATGTTATGTCAACATTTTTGTGATAACTAAGAGTTTTCAGGAAACAACTTTGAAAGTAGTATTGTAAAAAAAAAATCTTTTCAGAACTGTAAAAAAGCTAAGGTTCTCCTACAATTGCTGGTGGATTTTAAAAACAAAGATTTAGGAGTTCCTTCTGGTAAATGTCAGAGGTAATGCTTTTAATCATGAGATAAGTCAAATCCATCAAAATAACCTTTAGTGTTGGTTTTAAAAATTACAGCACTGAAGATACATGCGGTTATAGCAAACTCTGCAGGTGTCCACAGGTGCGGCTTTCAAAATGTCACCTTGTGCGCGCACTCACCTGCCTCAGCGGCTGCTTGTGAAAAGCTCCGCAGTGCTCGCGTTCTTCCTTCAGCAGCTGTCAAATGGAATATTATTTGTGAAGAGAGAGTAATGTTATAATGTAGTGTTGCGTAAGGTAGCCCTTCTGTTATTCACTTACCGTCTCAACAATCATATTTGGCAAGTTCATGGCTTCCTCTGCTTGCACGGAGTAGGGTTTGTGGATGGCAGGAACTCTGGAGACACAAGAGAGACGGCTTGCACGGTGGAAGTTAATAAGCGTGCACAGGAGGCTTGTAAGCCGATCGAGGCTTTGGTGACTGTGCATATAAATACACAGGTATGAGAGGTTAAAAGAGTTTCTTTAAATTATAGATCACCATCTAGAAATTACATTTGTGGTCAAGGGATTGCACCAATACACAGAGCCAGCTATGCTCATCTCATTTCAGGACTGTTAAGTACATTAGGTTCCTGAAAACAAAAATAAAGCAATTTATATAAAATCCAAGCAACATTCGCTATGTAATTCATTTTTTGCAAGCATCTTCTTTCATTGAAACATGTTTATACACAATATATTTTATTAGCTATTCTCTCAAATAAAAATAATGCTTAATTTTTGTTTTATCATATTTCATCACCAGCTGTATTTTGCACAATTAATAGAATACTGTCAGTAGCTGTTCTAATTTGAATTAATTTTTATTTTAGAACAACGATAACAAAAATCTTCAGCTTGCCTTTCTAAGATATATAGCTAAGTATATATTTATATATGTGAAATTATTAAGATCTGAAGCTGGTATTTTTAATAGTTATTTTCTTTAAACTCAAGTTACATTCCTTTCTAAGCTCTAATTTAGTAGGCTTTGATGTATGGAAAAAATATGTTCAGAATGGCAGAGTATGTTGTATTTGACTACTTTTCTCTCTAACACAAAATTCTCTCTTAGTTGTGTGATAGTGTTTCTTTGGATGAAACGAGAGCTACACATTAAGGAACTGACTGGATGGCAATAAGACACCTTTAAGTGTTGGTAACTTCAGCTAAAGCATAAAAAGAAATGGATTCACTATTCTTGGAAGTGAATTTTCAGAAGCAATCAATGAAGTATGAGAGAAATTCTTTACAAATCTGAGCTGAGCAGTTTGGGATATTTGTAAAAGTGAATCATGTGATCTGTCCTAGTAGAAACCTCCCTGGAATCAGTTTGTGCTGTTTTGGGATCCGTCTGTAAAACTGGCAGTTGTTATAAAGCCTTGTATCCTAATAACCTTCTGCAGGTTCCCACCAGGTCTAAGATGTTCAATTCCTGTCTGCCATATATAGTAGCTACGTGGCAAACACGCCAAAAGATACTAATCTTGCCAAGAAGAAATCTGTTTCCACACTGAACTTTGCTTATTTTGCTCATGGTAGGAATATTCCCAAAATGCAGCAAAAAAATGTCTTTTAGTTTCCACACTTTGGAGACTGGACTGTGAGGTGGGAGAGGAGGCCTGAGCTGATTTATGTGCAGGGTTGCCAGTAATGCGCCCGCCATGCAGTTGACTACAGTGAGCCATTCTTGGCAATTTACATTTACACGGGTGAGTCACATCATCTATAGTAAAGGATCTTATGTGTAATTTAGGATGGAAATTCTAGATGCATTCATAAAGGCAAAAAGATAATTAGGCAGGTTTAAGCATGCATGGTGTTTTGCACTCATTATGTACAGGGAAAATATTTCTTCTTTCTCCTTTAAAAAAATACAAAAAACAACAAAATAAAAACCTGTATCTTCCAGATATTGGACGTATAAAATGAGTTAGCTATCATTTAAAAATACTTCTTCGTAGCTGTAGCAGAAGTCATAGAAGAGAATGCCTGTGCCTAGTTCAAGGCTGTCGTTTTCATGCCATGGTGATTATGAGACTTTCTTTCTCTTTGACTGAAGCAGATTCTTTATAGGCACCTTTACTCAGAGTTTTATTACAGAACAGGTATGTGCCTCACACGGTTCATTATGATCAATGCTACGTTCAGAACCACTGTTTCTACCACTGTGACTAATTCTTTGGTCAAATACTTTGCCATTTGTAAGGCAGTATAAAATCAAGGAGCCAATGCTTGAAAGACCTGGCAAAAGAGTGTATTTTTTTTAGGTATAATATCTGATGTACTGTGGTTGTTTTGTTTTCCTCGAGAAAATGTTTGCTGCTTTTCAACAATATTTTCTGTAAATGGATATAATTACATTGCATCAAATGTTAGTATTTGTTGTTAGCAATGTTGCATCAAATGCTTGATCTGTCAGCTTACAAATGTATGTATTTAGCATTCAGAAGAAATTCTTATTTTGAAACTGAAAAGCACCGGAACCCTGAAATGTACTGTTTACTGAAGACACGATTTGGTTAGTATGTCTTTCAAGTAGTTTTTTATATTTTATATTGTAGTAAGAAGAATTTTGTTAGGTCTTCATCACTTAAGAGCATCCATAAAGAATGGGGTAATGGGTAGAAATTCTTGTAGAAATTAGACGATGCTATACTGAAGTACAGCTTTGTAATTTTAATATGCAACAACTCAAAACTCAAAATATTACAAATATTTTTCGTACTGAGTGAGGAATGAAAAACCTAAGGGGCTATTCCACCCCTGATATTTTTTGTTTGTTTCTCAAAAGATAAGCTCCACAAGCTTGGAGGAGGCAGGTAACCCGTTTTTCCTCTCTTGTCCCTGGCCCCACTCTGTTCCTTGAGTGTCTCCTGTAGCCTACAGGGAGCATTTTGTGTGTGCAGATGTCAGATGGGGTGCTTTTCGTCTGCCCTGGAAGCTTTCAAATATAGGAATGTGCTGGGATTGTTCCTACTTAAGATAAATGTATGTTTAAGGATATTGGGTGGAGGGATCGGAAAGTGTGAATACCAGAATTTTATCACTGCTTAGCTGTGATACAGTTCTTCGCTTTTGATCCAGGTAGGGCTCTTATTTTTTGTGTGTGTTTTGTCAGCAGTAGAGATTTGGATCGGAACGACAGCAGCATGTCCAACTAGTGGACACAGGGCCTTCATCTAGAAGAATGGCCTAAGTGCCTGCACCATCGGGAGAGCGGAGCAGTGCTGCTCGCTTCTACAGGAATTTGTAGCATGGAGGTTCTCTTTGAGTCTTCGGCCATTTCAGAAAAGTAACAGCTGTAGTTCAGTGCCTTTGTTTTTTCCATACGTTGCTAGCCAGGAATTTGTGAAGATCTTTCTCGGATGTGGATCTTGCTGAGGTTATTCATGTCTTCGTCACCTCCCGGGCTGAAATGCTGTGATCTGTGCTTGGAGTAAATGGTCATGAGCCTCCAGAGCACTGAAGTGGTGCGTGGAAAGCAGTGGCATCCTTCCTGAGTGGCTTTATCACCATCAGATCACGATTTTTTTTCAGAAGGCTTGACCTATCTACTGAATATGCCAGAAGCGGCAGGTGTGCTCTATCTCTGAAAATCAGATCTTAGGAACACACTGAGCTCATGTCTGTTACCCTCCTTTGGCTACCTAACTTGTTCCAGATGCAGTTCTAGGCAATAGCAACTAATAAAGGAAAATGCTACTTTAGGCAACAGTAGAATAATGAAGAAAAAATGTTTCAGCCCTTGGCCCAGAATTGATATGAATTACAGGAGGACGCTGTGTTCTGTGTAATCTTGGTTTTGCATCTTACCCACCCAACAGATGTGAGCTGCAGGTTGGGTCTCCTGCCATAAGAGCATATGCCTGCACTCACATCTTGAAGAGCAGTGCTAATCCTCCTTGGTGGATAAAGGAAGAGTCTTCTAATGTGAAAATACGCTATGCTTGGGAGCCCCAGGACCCACATAGCTCTTTTGCAAGGTTAGCTTCAGCCAGCTGCCTGTGCTGAAAGGACTCCCTGCAGGATTGGGGTACCAGAGCCAGCTACTGGGGAGCAGAAGGAGCATCTGCTCATGGGCAGAAGGGGCCAGATCGCTCCTTTTGTAGGCAACCTTAATATAGGATTGATTTAGCTGTATCATTTGCATCCCAAAAGTTGTTTAAAATATTTATTTGAAGAGAAATGTGTCTTCTGTCATACTGAAAAGGCTTCATTTTTATCCTCATAGCACTCTAAACAGGCACATGGAGATCCAACCCTCTATCCAGAATTTGGGCTCAGCTGCTCGAGGAAAAGTTGGATTGGAGGTCTCCATATTCAAGTCCTGGTCCTGAGCTCAGATACACTTTTATTTGCCTGTGGGAACGCTGGTAGTTCTGATGATACAAGAACATCACAGATGCATTTCTGACATTTTTTTCTCTTGGCAAACTTGCTTCAGTCACTCTCCTGGCTTCTTAAGTCCCCAGGTCAGGGCATAGCATGAATTTCATGAAGTCCTTCCAAGCATTTTCAGTCTGCTTCAGTCTAATAAGATCTCAAACAAAGAGATTTCTGGAAATCTCCACCTCTACAGACGGGAAGATTGCCCTGATCTGCGGCAGAGGACCCAGAAGTAGCTTCAATTGTGGTATGGATATTTCATTATCATCTGGAGACATCTTTTAAACCTAGTAACTGAATTCTGAAATACTGTCCTTATGAGATAGCCCTTGTTTCACAGGGACCAAAAAAAAAGGGGGGGGGTGGGCAATACTTACATACATACTGTATCTAGGGATGTATTTTGTTTGGAAGGCTGGTGTCTATAAAAGGTTTCCAAGCAGTCTGATAACAACAGTAAATGATAGTAATCCTAACTTGCAGAGCAGTGGTGGTAATGTGCAAAGTGTTTTCCTGGACAAAGGACAAAGGACAAAGACTCATTTTTGATTACCTTTGTTCATGTTATGAATATAGAACCAGATATGGTTCAATGGACAAAATAGAAACTCTTCTATTAGGGGTCTCATTGCTGTTCTTCAATGTCTTTTATGGATTCAGGAGAAGAGCTGAATTGGGGAGTCAGGCATTTTTTTTTTTTGTTATGTATATATTTCTCCTGCCCTGTGTCATTCTCTAGTACTGACTTGGTAACATCAGTAGCAGATTGCATTTCAGGACATCTTATGAAGTGAAAAATTAGGCCTGTCAAAGACTACTTAACAGATGTGTGAATCCAGGAGTAGAATGAGAAATATGCTTAAATAATAGGTACAGTGAAGTAACTTTTAGTAACTAAGTCTGATTTTTGGAAGTGAAGAGCTTAGTTTGTTTTAAGATTGTAACAAGGATAAAAAGTCAAATAATATGAAATTTATTCCCTGAATTCTGAGTTTTCTGGCATTCTGAGGATATATCCCTACCTCCATGGTTGTCTCATTCTGTAATTTGAAGTGCAGTATTTAAAACAAAACTACTGTTGATTTATTTTTCTAATAGGGAATAATGAAGAATATCTATACATGTCTGTTCACTGTTTATAGTTAATAGTGAAATGCGACTCCTGAAGTGGCATTTAGAAACATGGAATTTATGATGTGCTGTAGTTCCTTTGAAGTTATGTGTTTTGCAGTGTGTGATGGTCTTGCATTTCCATCAGTTGACCTTAATGTCTCACATGCCTTTAGTGCCAAAAACTCGCAGCATGAGTTATCCACAGGCTACACTCGATTTATGATTTTCTACTTCGCCTTTGTAATCCAGAAGGTTTTCTGTATGATGGTAGATAAATGAGCAAATGGAAGTAAAAATTTTCTATGGGGATTCCTGGAGCAACCAGTACAAATGCTGTGACATACTGTAGAATTAAATATAAAACTTTGGCTTTGCACTTCTATTGAATCATGAAAGGAAGGCTGAAATCCCTTCTCTTAACATAAAATATTTAAAAATCAACCATTTATTATGCCTAGATTTGATAAGGCTACTTACCAGCCTAGACATGTTTGCACACAGCAGTATCTTCTCATTTAAATTCAATCACAGTCACAAAACAAGCCTGGCTTAGACTAGCTAAAGATATAAACTTCATTTTCATCTCATTAGGCCACCTGGAAGCAGCAATCAGTGAGTAGTCCTGACGTCAATGGTCTCTCTACTTCATTAAAATGTTAATTTCATGGCTTTAATTCCCTTTGTAAAACGTGCTGTTGCAGGACACTATATGCAGATTTATTCCAAGACAGACAAATCTGCATGACATATTCCTTTTTTAGTCCCTTAGGTTTCCTTGGGTTTTTATTTTTAGCCTTTCCTATTTTTACATACCACTGTGAAAAGATGATCACCATAACAACCAAAAAAGTAAATATTTTCTTAAAACAGTATACTTTGAGAATGTAGACTTAAGAATCAAGAATTCAGAGCATCATGCATTTAGTGATACTTAGTTGTGCTATTCCCTTTTTCAGTATGCAGAAATGAGACAGGTATTGGTAGTGGCCAACAGTTCCAGACCATGAAGGGAGAAGAACATTATATAGTAAATCAGAAGCAGCTATATAGATGGGCCATAGCATTGATGTTCTTGGTTCTCAGGTCCTGTTGATTTCAGGACAGAGTGATGGACTTTTCATCAGTTTTGTGTCTCTCCTTGATAATATGTATTTTGTCAGCATTTAATCTCCATCTTCTTTTTGGTTTAGGGCATGGACTTCTGTTTTTATAGCATATTTCAATATTATACCTCATAGGTCCAGCTTGATTATTTGTAATAGAAGTGTATCTTTGGTAGTAGAGAACAAAAGAAGGAAATTGTCCATTTATTCTTTTGCGCTTTCAGCATATTCCCTTTTTTAGAAGATGTTGAGTACTATTACATATTCTTTGAAGTGCTTTATAAACTGTAAATCCATTTTAATGGATGTCAATAGTCGGTAATGTAGGTAGATATAATTATACACCTATTAGAGATGGCAAAACAAGATGTAGGGTCTTAACTTCTCAGAGGCCATCAGTGGTTCAGTGGCCTGAGTCAGGCTGGCCGTGCTTGGCCGCGTGGCTCTGGCAACGCGCTCACTTCCAGGCTGCTGGCAGGGCTCAGTGCTGGGCTCTCCACGCTGCGCCAGCAGGTAATGTCACTACAGGCTTTATATGAAGCCTCCCATGCCCTTCTAAAGAGGCACTTTGAGGTGGCATCAAGGTTGTTCTATGGAGGATCCTGGAAGATCAGGAGTCCTGCATGATGTTAGCATTACTGAAGGTGACGAGGACCACCAAGTGCCAGTGCAGCAAAGAAGAGGTTTGCTTTTTTTTTTTTTTGCATGCTAGACACAACTGAAGTTTTCCCCCTGGCAATCCCAGCAAAGATTTCCCACAACTAGTCCTACAAAGATGATCGTACAGGTAAGTAACCATGAAGAGGTAGTTTCCTTAGCCTCAAACCTGGTCTCGGCCTGTTGGGGGAGCAGTACCGTCTACTGCCATGTGCATCTCTGCTAGTTCCCTTGAGAGAGCGTGGCTCAGGGAGCGAAGTGGAGATGTGTCTTGTCATTGTAACTCTGCAAAGTTGTCAACATGACCTTAAACAAGACTTGAGTATGGTAAAATTAGACAACCTTTCCAACCTCCAACAGTTTTCCATTTTGGAATAGATGAGTTTAAAAAACCTCAGAACCTAGTTTGGTGCTCTTAGTATCAAGGAAGAAGCTGTATTTCTTTGTCTTTTTTTTTTTTTTTTTTGAAAGTTAGTGCAGATAAATGGACACTTGCCAATTCACTTCTATTTTGGGTTTATTGCCTACAAAGTTATTTCATCAGAGGCAGCACCGTAACTCAATGTACTTGTCAGTTTAAAACGCCAAAGTGTGCCAGGGTTTTACTTTATGGATAGAATTACTCATTCATGTCTACAGTTGGTGAAAGCGATACTCTGAAGACTTCTCAGATCATAGATTGCTATGCTAGAAAAATATCCCATTATGTAATCTCTTTGAGACATTTGCTATAGTAGCGGCATATTCATTCTTCTAACACTGTATTTTGATTTGACATACAATATATCTTAGAAACTAATCAAAGAATTTGTCACTTGGGTGTGTAGTCCACTTACACATGTGTTAGCGCAAGTTGTTAGTCTGCTGAATCAATTTTGTTGTCAGTCTTAATGTTTGGAAGGCTGTTTCTACAATAAGACCGTATAGTTACTTTTGTGTTAGTCACTTAAATGTATGACTATAGATGTGCATTGCTATGCGAGGGCAATGTTAATATGTGAGTTCAGATGTTGATACATCCGAGTTCAGAGATGTAAGTTTACAGCAGGTATTTTCAGGAAATCAGCCTTTTTAGCCTTCTGTTGAAAGGGGCCTGTAGCACAGAGATTTGTAATTTTCCTGACTTCAGTTGCCAGCGTGGGATTGTCTTCTGATGTGTATAAAAAAGCAGCAGACCATTGCAACCCACATCTTTAACACCATATGCAGATCAGGAACATCAGCCTGCTTTTCCTAGCTGCCCTGCCTGGAGCGAAGTGACCCACTGGGCTCAAGGCTATGCCATTCTCACCTGGGATAAGTAGTTCTCTGGTGATCCTGAGACCAGGGCTGAGGATGAAGCAGTAGCACACAGGCTCCTCCTCTTTTGCTGTCCCTGGGACGAGGCTCAGGCTTTGCGTTTGAGGTTGGCAGGATGGCAGTGTTGCCCAAGTGAGAAGGTGAATGCTCAGAGTTTAGTTCCCATCTGGGCACGGGAATTACATGCTCAGACACTCGGCAGTTTTTGCTCGTTTTCATTCAAAGAACTGCTTTGCCTGTAACTTTCTCTAAGCATCCTTATGAACAGCACTAGTTAGAACAAAATCATTAGTAGATCTGCTTATTTCTATAAAAACAGATTTTTCTGCTGTTGGCCATTTAAAATGTCTGCAATGGCCTAAATGCCTATGAGGCCATGATGCTGTGTATTAATGGATTTCACAGGCTTCAGCATCCCTTCTTTCTTTTCCATGGCAATCTCAGGGCATTTTCTGTTGGAGCAGCTAGTTCCTGCATCGCTCATTAACCATCACGGAGCCCCAGCTGAAGCGCTGATCTGCAGTTCTAGTTGAAGATAATTTCCTACTAGAGCTCCCTGTGTCTGTTTTCTATCCACAGGACAGTGCAGAGCAGAGAAGCAGCAGGAACAGCTCTCTCTATTCTTCTTGTTTCCTGGTGCTTTGCCAGTGAATGGAAGAAAAGTGTGCAGGGTCAGCTCAGTGCTCTTTGCATTGATGCTTTGTAGAAGTTTGACACAAGACAAAATGTGCATGTGCCTCACCTGGGTTCGAATGAATGAGAGAGAACAAGGGGGCCAGAGAACCGGTCTCATCAGGGTGCCATCAGGAGAAGGTGTTTGGTTTTGCAATAAGAATTATTTTAACAGCTTTTTGAAGGGAGTGAAAAAAAAAAAAAAAGGAGCTATTGAGCTACTTGGGGACATGCCATGGCTAACCTGTGGGGCCATGCACTCTTAAAGAAATGCCTCCTGGTCAAATGCAATGAGTTATACGAATAAATAGATATGCTCCCTCAAATCTGTAGTTGTGCAGATTCTGCTAATTACCAGCACATTGCATGAAAGCCTTTTCTTCATAAGCGTTATCACAAGACAGGAAAAGTCCGCGTTCCAGACTCTGCTGCCAGGCAACAAGGGAAACATATTGTTTTTTTAAGCCCAGTGAAAATGGTGAAATTGAGGTGACGCTTGACTTTTAATTTACATTTTCATTAAAATGTCTAACTACTGCCTAGAAGTGAAACCAGCAGCTTTTGTAGGTGTTTGCTTGTTGTGCAGAGAAGAACGAGACGTAGCAAAGAGCTGCAGCAGGCTCTGAGCAGAAGGGTGTGCACACAGGGATTTCAGCACGTGTGCTCAGTAAAGAGGTGCCCCCTTCCAGCAACTCTTCTCAGGGTAGGTGCCAGTGTCAGTGCTTGACCTTGCAGTGGGCCAGAGCTATGGTACTGGGCCGCCAGTGGCCTCTGCCCTCTTGCCACGAGGTTACATGATATGGGGTCCCGAGAGAGCCCGAAGGCTGTCGGACCTTGCGGCTTTGGGCACCTTTCTACTACTGGAACTCCATGAAGTAGCTGCAGTGCATGGCTTGGGGCTGATCCTATGTCAAGGAGGAGGAAAAGCGCTAAGGATTTTACTGCAGGATTTTACTGTGAAGGGATGGCGGTGCTCAGGCTGACAAATACATCCCTGTCTTTTATCAACTTGGAGGTTCCGGTCTGCCCATTTTCCCCTTCTCTTTTTTACTATTGTGTTTTGTTTAACTTTCCCTAATGAGCCCAATGAAAAGCAATTGTTCTGAATAAATCATGTGTGCTAGAGAGCCCTATATCACAATTAGGATTCCATTATACTTTAATTAGGCATTGCATTATTAAATTGATGTCTTTGGCTTCTTCCAGGTCTCCCACTAATCCTGAAACAAATTCTTCTTTGTGGGTAAATATTAGTCAGCCGTAATTAAAGAGTATTCATTGGTGTTGAAGCTTTTCATTAAATCCCTTTCTGATTAATATGGCTCCCCCAAGTACTGGGCTGATTAAATTTAATAAGATTTGTCCACTTGTGTATCATGGTCTGGTGGAAACCGTTTTAGCACTAGGAGACTGGGAACAATAAGTTCATATCTCGGTGCATCTAACCATGGCTCAGAATGCCTGTTATTTGCAGTGCTCTGTGCTCTTGTATCAGTTAGCTGTATGATTTACATAGCCAGTCAGGTGAAGAAAAATATGTAAAAAAATTAAAGAATTACATTACATCTAGAGAGAAAGATTAAATATTGAATATTAAAGAATGTTAGTAGCCCTGATTTTTGGCTAATTCAGGACTAGGGCTTTGCTGCTTAATTGAAACTCAAGCACTTCTCTTCCCCAAAGTGATTTTGCTCACTGAAACATATAGATGAATTTGCTTGTGTGTAAATATACCTCAGCTGTGAGTTCACATAATAAACAAGACATTTCTGCCCAGAGTCTCTTCTAACAGTAGAGTATGAAATGTTTTCAGAAACCAAATCCTTGTCCTAGATTTAAAAAAAAAAAAAGTTGGAACAAGAGGATAATGTGACTTTAGTATATATATTAATCTGAGAGAAGTTAAAACCTAACAGTTGTCTGCCTGCTGAAATTATGCCTTCTTGTCAGACTGCTGGTGCTGTTCTGCATTCCTCTTGCTTTGTACCCCGAAAGGAAAACAAACCGCTGTGACCAAGAATGGCAATAGAACAAATCAGCGAGGCATGAAATATAAGAGATTGGCTCCGGATGCATGTGGAAGCACTCAGTCCAAATATTTGAGGTGGCTGCTAGCAGGTGCTCTTTCAACATCTGGTTTATATTCTATTTTTGTTTCAGGGTACATTTTCATCTAGTATTTTGGTGTGGTATGGGCAATATTTTTAATACTGTATTTCGAAGTCTGAATGTATTTTCTCTTTTGTTATGTGTCCAAAAGATTATGGTACCGGGTATATCATCTAGCCCGTCAATAATACTATTGCCCTGTGGGGCAGGGGAGGTTGCTACTAATTCTGGCTTGCTTCCGAAGGCTGTGTTACCCATGAGTGATGTGTGGGACAGTTCGGAGGGTAGGGTTAAAAAACCGTGTAAGGTCACTAGCAGCTAAAGAGTACTCTCTAGTGGTTGACTTTGAGTAGTGATAAAAATAAATAGCAAACTGCACTGAACTAACAGAAGGTTGCTTGACTGGAACCAGAACCCCCCTTTCCCCCAAAGAAAAGAAGGAAAAGTGCAAAATAGAGTAAGATAAAGAAAGTCAGTTGTACTTCTTATCAGAGTTTCAGATGAGAATGGATGTAGAAGCCAAAAAAATTTTTTTAAGTTATTTTATAGTCAGTATTTACTTGCTTACTCCTACTATTGCAGTATAGTGTTGAATGGCGCTGTGCTACTCTTACCAGCATCCTTACATTGACATTAACCAAGGACCTGATAAAAAGTTAAAACTCTATCACCTTTCTGAAAATATTCAGATATTCATTGGTTAATGTAGATCACTGAGAAACAACTGCCATGACTGTTTTCTTCTGAATATCTGTGGTGAATTATTTGGCTCTCCTCCTTAGTCTCTGTCTCACTCTGGTTTTGTGGTGCCTTCGCAAAAGACAAATTTCAAAATAAGTTGCAGGTCTGTCTGGGGATGGTGTCTTCAGGATGGTGTGATAATGTTCCTCAGTGTAAAATGATCAAAAAATTCCTACCCTGCATCCTGGTGAAACCTAGAACTATAAAAATAGCTGTATTTGAAATGAGTATAAACAGTGGCTTTAGAAGAATTAGGGGAAATAAATAACATCTAATGGAATGAGCAGGGTAATTTGAAAGGCTAGTCCATTTAATGTTTATATTTTAACTGGAATGCTGAAAGCTAGCATATGCTTTTGTGCTACAACATGACAGTTCATATGTACTACTACTCCTGGCATCTTTTAAAAGGAGCATTTTTATTTTCCAGGAATTCCAGATTTTAAGACAGCTGCCTTGATTATCCAGTGGGAACATACTGTAGTTCTGAACGTAATTGATAGGGCAGTTGTATATGTAAGTGTTGTGGTGCTTGCTTTACTGTTAACTCATGAGACTGGTCAGAACTGAGAGTGGGAATTTCAGCTGCAACTGGAACCTCTAAGAACTACTTTTTCTTTTTCTTTTTTTTTTCTTTTTTTTTTTTAGTTTTAGAGATTGGATGGTTAATTCCATCCAGACAAGATATTGTTGGTCCAAGTAGAGAGGAAAATATATATATAGCTGGATGACTTCTTTTTTTTTCAGATCTCAGTGCCATCAAATAACATAAGAATAAGGTGAATAAGCTGTTATGTTAAAAGATAAGAATAAGCTTGGGTTCTTTGTACATGCATTATGTGTGTGTATATATTTAGTATACATTAAGTGCATATATTTGAACTGGTATCTTATTTTTGCTTAGTTATCATATTTGCTTTTCCAGAAATACCTGGATGACTTTTTTTAAATTCAGCAGTTTCCTAATTTATATACATTTGCCTTTCTATAAATGTACCCTGTTAACGCAAAGTAGACTATCTGTGATGCTTTTTAAAAGGTTTTCACTGCAGTATGGTAAATCATCTTTTTCTGAAGCATAACTGTGAATTTACTGGCTGTTTGCCAAAAATTTCTGTTAAAGCATATTAGAGTTGAAGAGATGCATACCAGCTATTATATGAAATATACCTTTTCGTATGGATAAGTAGTAGTGTACTCTAAGTTTTAAAATGACACGTTCTCTCCTTTCTAACTTGATATGCCTGTGAAAACTAAATTGCATGTATATTCCCATGCAGTCTGGAAGACTGGAAGAGAGAAACTATGCGTAGGGAGGAGTAAACATGATATTTTTTATTATCTGGGTTTGGTAAATATCGTTCAGGAATGATAAAGAGTGGTGAGTCAGTTATGCCTGGTCATCCCTAGTGACTGAAAATAACTTGTTATTTCAACCCTTTTATCCCTTCACTCCCTCCTCTCCGCATATTTTGTACTTTATTTTTAGCTCGATCAGCTTTTGCTTTGCAGTTTTGTAAAACAACCCTTCAGAGCATGGGAGAGAAGACCCAGGGGCAGCTGCCGTTTGGCAGCTCGTCACTGCAGCCGCGACGCCAACACGTTCCCTGTCGCAGCAGCTGGGTCTGGCTCTTCCCTGCCGGACACCTCTGCCTCGTTTGCCGTTTCACGTAGCAAGGTTGATGCCTGAAGCCTTTAGTCATTATGTGTTGACAGCACTACTCACAAACGGTGCACAGCATTTTAGCCAAGCGACCTCCAACTTTGGTAATAGTCAGGGGCCCAGGTCTGAGGAGATGGAAGGATGGAGTTGAATTTTGAAAATGTTAGAGTTTGAGAAGTGTTAAACAGGTGAAATCCAGGACCAGGACCCTGCCTTGTATTTCTCTGGTAAAAGGGACCTGAGCAAAAGTGCCTGCAGCTAAAAGAGCTAAATCTGTGTTTCACTTCAGCCTGACATGTGCCTCAGCATTTTTGTATGGTTTGATCCTTGAACCTAGAATTAGTTTAGTGCTTGGTACATCTTTTCTTTTGCAAACCAGGTTATTATACTTCTTGATCGACTCTTATATTTCCCTAGTCTTCCCATAGGACTGAGTTTTCTCACTGTAGCTGATTTTTATCATGTTTTCTTTCTTGTGTTAGTTTAGGTTTGGTTTTGAAGGAGTGAATTTGCCAGATGGAAGAAGACAACATCTCTTCCACTTAAAGAGAAATAGCCTTTACAAACCATCACCAAGTCTGTGAGAGTTGTAGTCAGTTAGTCCTTATTGGTATTCTAAGTTCAGTGTAATAATGCTAATAAATTAATAGTGAGAAATGGGGATAAATTACCTTTTGCTGAAGTGCAGTCCTCCTTATCTTTTGAGTTACAGTGAGGATGAGGGAGAGACCCGTTAAAGCTGATTAGCAACCACCAGATGGGCATGTGAGGAGCTCATGTCCTGGGCTAGGGGAGAGTGGAAAATCTCTGACGTAGCCTGTTTGCGTGCCCTTGCCTCAACTCCAGGGTCACCAAGCTTTCAGGGATCGTGTTCCAGACTGTGTTTTTCTTTTCTGCTAGAAATGCCGCAGAAACCAGGGAGAAACCCACGAGGTCCCCGTTACCCTTTGAGCTGCTTCTCGTGCCCGCACAAGGCAGCTGCCCTGCAGGGTTGGAGCACAGAGGAGCACGTGTGGAGGATCCCATGGTTTTTGCTTCTCGCTGTAAATCCTGTCAGGTGTCAGCTTTCTGGTAGGTTGCTGACTCCACTTCCCTCTAAGATAACACAAAGGACTTGATGGTCAATAAACAGGGTGAAAAATCAGATCCCAAAGCAGAGTTTTAGCTATGAGAAAGGACATTGCTTTTGAGTGCACGGAGAAAAATAACAAGTAGGAGTTGATATTAATTCTTGGTCTGTAGACCTGAGGTGGCCACTTTGGAGAAGCCTGTCTGGTTCCAGTTCCCACACTTCGAAAAGTATGTTGAAATATTTGAAATGATTCAGAGACTTGGCAGAGGGATTTGAGCATTTAAAAAGCACACTTCATACTGAGATTTAGGAAGATCAGTATGTCGGGTTTATTAAAGAGCAAGTTAAGAGGTTGGTAGATGAGGCCTGCACTTATCTACGTGACCACAGGCAGCTCTTTAATTTAGCGGAGCTGTAAGAGGAAAAAGAGTTTGGGAGGTAAAGCAAGATACATCCTGTATAGAAAGAAGGTAGTGCTTTTCTCTTACCCTTGCTCCCCTCCGCCCTCAGGATTATTAATTAGAAGAATGGCCATCTCTTCTAAAAGGTATTAGGACAACACAGGATGTCAATGTCTTACACTATCCCATGGCAAAAATAAATAACATTCTGCATAAGGTCCTGTAGCCAGTGTCATGCAGGAGATAAACTTAGAGGCACCTAATGTTCCCTCTCAGCCTTAAAGCAATTGAGGTATTTACAGTAGATTTCAAAGTCGGTGCAGATCCCGCTTCCTCCCCACTTCAGTTAGAGCTATTGTTTTACGCATTAAGTTGTAGCATCAAACTGAAAAACTGTGAGAGCTGCAGATATTTAGTGAAAGAATTAAGCGCAAGTAACATATGCCGACAGCTATGAGGAAGTCCTTATATCTCGTTCTTTTCACCAGCCAGGCTGGAGGTCCATCGTAGCCATTCCTGGTAGTCCTGTATTCCCAAGTGTAGCACCTAGAGCACAGCCGCTTCCTTCTGCAGAGCAAAAAAGAGCCAGCACTTTCCCTCCCCAGGGCTTCCAGCACTATTTCTTTAACTCCTTCATGTCGGCAGGTAAAGCGCTGTCATGTCTCTGTGTATCACCGTGCCAGCGGAAGGCTACTTAGCTTGAGAGAGAATCGAAATGCAGGATCGCCCTTAATCAAGGCTGGCATGATCATTCCGTTTTTTTTTTGTTTGTTTATTTGCTTGTTTGATTGCTACACTTAGCCCAAAAAGATTTCCAATAACTGCTGAGACGAGAGTGATTTAACCCTGGCTGATGCTGCCACTTTGAAGAGGGCTGCCTCAAGTTCTAAATCTTCACAAGGATGATACTTCCCAGGAGGGGCTGTAAATCTTTGATGCTGCTCCCTTCTTATACTGTTCTCAGAGAAAAATGACTTAAATCTTTTCTCAGGAGCCACGATAGCATTATTTCCCAGTTTTAGATGGCTTTTGTTTTTAATGCACCAAAATGTATCTTTCTGTCAAAGCTATCATACAATAATTGGATATTGTAAGCCATAACTACTTTTGCTAAAGTGGTTCCCATCTCTGCTTGACGGTGATGCTGATCAGTGTATTTAAGGAAAGGCTAAGCCATTTTCTATGTAGTTTCTTAAGGAAGTGTACCTAAAGTTGAAGATTTGTAGCAGGAATAGGGAAGCCACAAGTGGTGTTTTATGGAAGCCTGGAGAGGTATGGAGCATGTGGAGCTGTATGATGGAGGGAATGCATGGTGCTCTATGGAGAGAAGGAGATGCAGTTGTATCATGGTGGCAGGTAGAAGGGACAAGGGCCATAGATGTAAGTCCCACTCTTTGCAGAACTGTTTATTTCAAGGTTATTGTGCCTATAGTATTGATCCCTGTGAGCTCCCCATTCTGCAGTGTACTGCAGTTGTGCATAGGGCCTTCTCTACTGGATCCGTGCAGGGGAAGAGCCTGTACAATCCTTGTGTGATTTAAGGTAGTGTCAACAGTAAGTAAAGCAGGGCAAATCAGAGCTGCGATGCTTCTCACCCAGGAGGCAAACGGGCAAAAGCTGCAGTCCTGCTGATGCGTGAGGAGGGACTGGGGTGCCCGCCCGTGCTGCTGGCGATCTGAGCACTTCCATTAGGCCACCTTGCCTGGGGCCTCTCCTCATTTTTGGCTCATCATTGGTCATTTTGGCCTGAAAAGCTTCTGCTTGGGCTGATCGCGTTGGCCCCCGGGCGCTGCCTGTGCGGGTCCTCCTGCGCAGCAGCGAGCTGCCCGGCGTGGCTCAGTCCCAGCGGCGCGCGAGGAGGAGTCCTTGCTCCCCGCTTGAGCCCTGCCTGGAGGAGGGTAGTGCTACGGCTCCCGCAGGCGGCCACGGGCACGTGGGGAGCCTGCAGAAACAGCCCCCTCAGCCCGTGTTGCTTCTGCAGGTTTGCAGCTGGCTTGCAGTGTTCTCTTTGGAGGTGCATTAAGCGCTTAAACTGCTGCTGTTAACCCAGGCAGAGAGACAAAGCCTGTCCCTGAGCCCTCGTGATGCTGTCACAGGGGAGCCCCCATTCCCAAGGGCCAGGGGAGGGGGGCACCCAAGGCTTCCTTTGCTGTTGGCGCTGTTATTTCGGCTGAAGGCCTGGTGAGGATGGCTTGTTCTGCAAGAGCAGTGTCCAAAGCAACCAGCTCCGCATTGTAATTACCCGAAGCCATGTCATGTAATAACAGATCCTGAAATATAAATAGCTTTGACTGGAACGCAGGAAGTTTAGATGGAGCAAAGTGCCTTTGAGGTGTATTGCCATCCCGGAATGGAGGCTGCAGCATTTCTTAATCACCTAGCTCATGTTTAAAGCTATGTAACAGTAGTTGCAGAAAAACTTTGTAACCCCTCCTCAGCACTGTAGTGCAACGTTCTTTTTCCGAGGTATTTTTCTGGAGTGTAGGACAGAGTATTATTCATAGGTATGAAGGAGGTGTAGTTCTACTACTGCATGAGGAAAGTCATGAGAATATAAAGCTACTGAAGTGGGTGTCTTTTGTCCTGAATACCTGGGCTACTGGTCTGAATTTTTTGCCATAATGGAGTTTTCTAAGTTTAATTAGATTCCAAATGCCAAATTGTGAACATTAATTGATTTCCTCTTTCCTTCATTCCTTTCCAGTGGTTTGTGGAACCATGTATGATGAAGAAGGTCCTGCTGCTGTCACTAAAAGCTTTCAGAAAGTCATGGGCAGCTTCTCTGGACAACAAGCAAACGCACCCACTCTGCTTGATTATTGACTCCCTAGAGTAGTGGAGTGATGAGACTTTCCTTGGAGCAATTTCTCCTTAAAATGTGCAAAAGCAAGTGCTTTAAGCAGGCATGTAGATTCAGGTGCCTCCCTTCAGAGGGAGGCAAAGACAGTAATGCTGGTCAAGCCAAGGATCCAGGTTAAAATTTTCCTGAGAAACAGATTACACTCAGACTAAGGGGTATTCCCTCGTCCTTCAGGAGTGCTCGTGTTTCCTCTGCAGCAGTAAGTTTTGAGGGGGTTGCTTGTTTTTTTTTTTCCTTTTAAAGCAGGTTCCCTTGTAGCAGTTTAGCAATGATGTATTTACCCTTTTCATATTAAAAGATACCATTGACAGATCAGCAGCGAATACATAAGACCTTTTCTGTACAAGTTTGCATTGTTGATCTAGCAGCCTACTGCACAATGATAGCAGGGACACACTTCTTTCGGCAGCTGTAGAAAACTGTTTGAAGCTGACCCTTTCCACATGCTTGCCCTGCCAGGGAATTAAAGCTTCAGGCTGCCATTTGTGTGGAGTTTTTAAATATGTATGACCCAAACAAGGGACCTATTGCAAACAGCTCTAATCCTCTGGTAGATGAAATCTGTTGTTATAGTCTTTTCTCTTTCTGATGTTTCTGTGCTTTTAGATATGCTAAACAAACCTTTGAAGTAACTTTAATTTCTTCTTGTGTAAAATATACTTTAATGGATAAACCTTGCAGCTCGGAGTTAGGAGCTGCTGGTTCAAGCTGGCCATGCTGAGTGATTCATCAACCATTGCCTCAGTTTCCCCATTTGTGGTGCAGAAACAGAAACATTCACCTTACCACACAGAGCTCTTTGAGTTATCTCTGGATAATTTAGAAAGCCTAACTCCTCAAAGCCTTTACAGTCCGGAGTGAAGCTTTCCTGGAACATACCTGTCTAGGAAAGGAGCAGAGACTTCCTGTTTCTGATCAGGAGTTCCCAGACTGAAATATGTGTGCTTGATGAGGGGATGCAACCAGCTGCATGTGTGCGGTGAGCCCTGGCATCTTCAGTGTGCCAAGTTGGTTGCAATCGTGTAGCCACGTTTAGCAAGATACACCACCGTAAGATGTGTGTAGTATGTTTGGGAACGAGATTTTATGTGCAAGACCTTTAGTAGTAACTCACACGTGCCCAAAAAATGGCTTTCTGATGTATTGCCTGGGGTCTGTATGCTAGTGCTCTTTGTATGTGTCCTAGGGATTTCTGATCCAGGGGCATCCATATATCTCAGACCAATGCCAAGTGAGTTTTCAAGCAAGGAAAGACAACATGTTAAAGGAAACTTGCATGCATAGTAGCCCCAGTTAGAAGTATATTAAAAATATCAGGGAAAAAAGTCTTGTTCTCTGTTATTATTTGACAGCCTCTAGACAGAAACAATAGAGTGGACATTGGTAGGACATGAGTAAATGCTTTCGTATCATAGTCATCTAATACACAGCATAGCATATTAAGGTGTTTAGCACTCAGCACAGTTGTCATGGTGAGTGAGGACAGTATGTGTAAAGCCTTATTTCCAAGAACACGTGCATGTTCCTTAGAGTAATGGCAAGCAGACTGTTAGCTGCAAAGACTAAGGACTGCAACTTGAGTGAGAAACTTGTTCAGCCCAAAACTCTTGTGTGTTTTTGTGCGTTTCTTTTTTTAATGTAAGAACCTCACAAAGACTGAGCTTCCCTGTCCTCTCTCTTGAATTAAAAGCGGGTAGGTTTTTGTGTGCCATAAGAACCTGTGAAACTATGGAGAATCAGAAGGAAGACAGAGTTTAAGGGCTGCATATCACATGAGGCAGCCCTTCCCCAGCTGTGCCAGGAACCCAGGGGGGATATCCTGCAGATAGATGGTAATCCTTGTGATGGTGTAAATGTTTAGAGAGGGCAAGGAGTGAGATTCCAGCTGTTTGGAAGAAAAAGGAACATGCTTTGCACAAAGGTGAAGCAGACTGGCTGTAGCTTCCTTTAGTAAAAACTGGTTACCAAGATGCATTCGGCATCTCTTGAAAAAAAATACCTGAAAGGTTTTATCTATGCAGAAGGTAGTGGTTCTCTGCCCAGGTAGCGTATGGTCCTGTAGCTTGGCAGGAGTATTGAATTTTGTTCTAGTAAGGATGCTAGGAGCCAGTTACAGCCCTTTGAAAGTACAAGTAACCTGCCACAAAACTCTCCAAGAGAGACCATTATGTTTGTAAAGCAATCTAAAGAGCCAAGGAGGTTTTTCCCTGCTCTTGTGATATTTGAGCTTTAGATATACCATTTTTAACACTGGCCTTTTAAAAGTAACATTTTCAAACTGTTTCTGCCATTTTTTAGATCTGTGAGAAAGGCAGAAAAGTTTGGGAAGGGGAGCAGATGAAAAAGGGGGAGGACTGAAGAGCAGGTTGTTGTCTCTGCAAAAAGTGACATTGTCCATGAGAGCCAAAGTCTTCCGTTGCTGCGACCGTAGACGGCATTTAGTCTGCAATTCCCTTTTGCCCTGAGATAGCAAGCAAAATAGAAACAGCAACACAGGATAAATCACTGCTGGCAGAACTTAACAGTTATGCAACATCCAGTATATCATGCACTTATTTTTAGCTCAGTTTTACACTAGCAGAATTTACTTTATGAAATTTATAGAGAATGTTGTCTGGTCAGACATGTTGCTGGAGGATAAAGAGGAAGCGTAGAAAACGCATGTGTGTAAACTTAGTCTGTATAGAGAGGCAATTGCAAATTGCCTGGCAATACTGGCATTGGCAACATTGGCAATACTGGCAGTGTATTTTTTCAGTAGTATTTCCTTTAATTTCCAATCTGTGGTTGCTTTTAAAGTAGCTAACTATCCTCACTTGAACCAAATAGCTCAGTATGCTCAGCTCACTTCAAGCTTGGCTTCTCCCTCATTTACAGGGTGCTTTGAATTTACCAGCCCTGGCATGCAGTATACAGCAGTTTACTTCATTAGAGGACTGGCTGGTCAGATGTACAGAAATCGTTTCAATCAGAGTACTCTGGAAAGGCAGCTGAGCTACAGAGATATTCCTTATCCTCTATAAGATGCACTAAATTTAATGAACTTCTGATAATTATTTTGGGGTATTTTTCATGTGTGTTTTCCATTAGGACTGTGTATGCTGCTTGCTCCAAATCAGAGTTCACACTGGATTTTTTTTCAGTGTTCACAGGAATATATACTAAGTTGTATTGGACTAAGTAAAGGTAATTTCAGCTGGCAGTACAGGGATGAATGTTTGGTAAATTGTAATAGAAGATTAGGCTCACATACTCCGTTCTTTTTCCAAGACCAGACGTGCATCTTTTCTCCTTCCAATTCAACTTTATTCTCTTACTCATTGTGTTGTAGTTCTGCTTTAGCTTGTATAAATGAATATCATTTTGTTTCTAAAAAGTTTTGCTTACATTCAGAACAGGTAATGATAGGGAAATATTTGACTTCTCAGCCTTTTGGATTTCAGAAGAGAAAGTAGACTCTACTTAGCTAACATACCTTTGAGATTTGCCACAGTTCTCAGTCATGTCTTGAAGCTAATGGGTGTTTCTGACCGTTCGTCATCTGTATTTATGATCTTCTCAAAAATATTTATTCCAGGTAACAATCTCGATGCTATCCATGACATAACTGTGGCATACCCCCAGAACATTCCTCAGACAGAGAAGCACCTTTTGAATGGAAACTTCCCCAAGGAGATTCACTTTCACGTCCAGAGGTACCCAATAGAGACGGTGCCCACTGCTAAGGAGGAGCTGCAGCTTTGGTGCCAGAAGCGTTGGGAAGAGAAGGAGGAGAGACTCCGGCAGTTCTACGAAGGTGCAAGGTGCTTCGATGCGACGGGGCGAAGCGTTATCCCACCGTGCAAATCTGAGCTCAGGGTCCTAGTGGTTAAGTGCGCCTCGCTCCTCTACTGGACAGTGTTCACACTGGGTATGTTCGTGCTACTGTACACGTGCAGCTTCGCACGGTGGTATTTTGTGGCCGTGATTGTCTTTTTTGTTGTCCAGCAAAAAATATTTGGTGGGCTGGAACTAATTGAACTTGCTTGTCATCAGTATTTTAAAGGGCAAGAGCAGATATGTGACACAAAAGTGAAAAGCACTTAGTTCTTGGGTAAAGAAAGGGTAAGAATGGATGTTTTTGAGACATACTGCAGACTTTGTAAATGGGGAAGAATTTTTGCATGAGAATTGTCTTTTCTTACTATCGACATTATTTGTTAGACATTTGCACTTAATTCTGTGAAAGGAAAGGAAAAACATTAGTTACTGCTACACATGAAAATGATAGTTTTTATCTCTGAATGTAATTTCAACATTGCTCTTGCAAGCAGCTAGTAACCTGCATTCTGCTGTAATTATCAAACAAACTGCTGGATTATTGAACAATCATAAGGATGTTAATAAATGTGATATGTGCTGAACTTTAATGTAAAAATCCAAACTGTCCAGCTATGAGAGACAGATACAGGATTTCTGTATAATCACATTGTCATAAAGTGAGCACCAGACTGAAAAAGCTAGGAAATTTAATGATGGTTTGATGATAGCTGTTAAGTTTCTTTTTTTGCTATGTCAAATGTTGGAAACGTAATTTAAAATACTTTCTCATAAGCTTTCCCAAACACTACTGAGCTTATTATTATTCAATCTGTTTTGGCTCAGTAAATCAGAATTTAGAAGAATTTATAAGCCCTGCTGTCTTGTGCTGTAGTACAGAAAACTGTGCTGGCGCTGCCTCTGTTTAAGTCTTATCTGAGTATTACTAGACCTGTGCAGCTGGATTGATTTCTCACTGTTTTGTATTGTCCTGGTCTTCCTGTTAGTTTTGGAAGATGTGTTCCTACTATAGTATTTAGAGTGGGGTGAGGGGGAGGACTGTCTTTTGTTTTAGTAGTATGTTTTTTTTTTTTTTTTCTGATAGAAGCAAAAATAGATGTCTAAATGTGTATGACTAGCTGGCAAATGTATTTTAAAGGGTCATCTTGTAGACATTATTTGTGTGAAAATGTTTTTTAATTTGTCAAAGATGGCAAGGTACTTTTTATTTGAAGCATTTATTTTCATTTTCAAAATGCTTCCTTAGACATTTCAGGTGCCCATTTTGTAAGTACAAAAACCGCTTTCTCTGAGTGTCAGCCAGACCTGTTGAAAAGCATCTCATGCAAAGGTTGTCTCCGCATAGGTACGAGAAGAAATGTGTTTCAGACTAGCACAGCACAGGCAAATTGAGTTACCTCTTCCCTTCGCAATGTTCTCTGTGACCGACTGATTGCGTCCTTTCTTTTCCACACCCTCTTGCAATTTGTTTTCCCTTTTGGACTCCTCCTAAATCACTTTCCCTTCTTTTCATGACATGCAGAAAGTCTGAGGTTTCAGTTCTGACAAGACGCCTGGCAGTCGTGTTCCCTATCATGCGTAATGCAAATAATGCTCGCGGTCACATAGTAAATGGGATAAACATTGCCAGCTCTTAGGGGATGCTTCAGTTTCGATTTGTTGTTCAGTCTCAGACAACGTCAGACTGCTTGGTTGACTGTATTGCCACAGAGCTTCCCTGAAGTTGCTGAATCTGTGGTTATTGCAGGAGGCTTGTTTGAGCTCGCTCACGGGGGCCCAACTCGGGGTGCATTGCGGTGAAACGTGAGTGTGCGGAGGGCGGCCCCTGTACCCGGGGCCATGCTGCAGCTCCCAGGTACCATCCCAGCATTGAGGCACCTCTGCTTTCTTCTGAGTTAGGACACTAAGCATGTCATTTGATACGTCTGGATTAAAGGCCATTTTTGGAAGGAATCACCAGCCTATTATTTACCTGTCCCTTGTAAGGTGACAGCTATTTTTTAATCTATGCGTATAATATATAATTGTTTCTTATTCAGAAAGTACTTGAAGCCATCTGTTTTACTCTATTTTTTTAATTCCCTTTTTTCTTAAAGATGAATAAAAATAGGTTTATATTTTGGATTATGTTTCATAACAATGTTTTTCATGTTTGTATTTGAGTTCCTAAAGACTGATAACTGGTGTTTTGTTGTCATGAGTGGAGGGAGGTTCTTTCTGCACTAGGATGGCTTTTTTAAACCTAGTTCCAGTGATAGGAAAGGCCTGGTTGCAGCTTACATGTACATAGCATGGGTTTTCTTAGCATGATACTTTGCTTTGATTCAGTTTCCTGCACTTATCAGGTAACTCTTATAGCAAGGGGAAAAATTCAAGAAAGTGCCCTAAAAGGCTTCTCATCTGTCCGAAGTCATGGTTGTGCTTTCAGACCAGGAGTAACCATGGCCACCCTACACGTGTAGCCTTAAAGCAGTCTTGAGAAGTGCAGAGGACAGCTTGTACATCGGTTACATAAATACCAGCTCTACTTTTTTCAGTCCTTAGAAGAACTTTGTGATATCAAAAAAAAAAAAATCAGGAACATCAGTGTGAGTCTTGGTCATGAAGTAATGGAAGATTTCTAATATGTTTTACATCTGTGTTTTATTAGAGTTGGCTCTTAACATGAAATAAAATACAGCCAATAATTGACCCTTACAAAGGGTTTTCTATCCAGCTGGAGCCAAACATGTAACATAGTGTAATGTGGTAAACATTCTGCAAATTTGTAATTCTTCCTCTTCTCTCATATGTTTAGACAGAACAGAAATAATACTCTTGTCAGCTGTAAATGTCACATTTACACTGACTCCATAATGCAGGGTAGCACATGTTAAATGAAGAATCCTCTCACAAGGAAGGGTGTTGACTTTCGAGACAGATGTAATTTTTCAGATTATGGGCATCACTTTGCAGCTCGATTAGAAATGCTAAACAGAAAAATATCTGAATTCAAAGGAAAAAAAGTGAATATGGAAGCTGTTTTGTTTAAAAAGTGATTAAGGAGCTAGAACAAAATCTTTTTGTGATTTCCTCCCCCCCTCTTTGGTCAAAGTGTAACTTTTTATTCAAAAGATTCTAATACACAGATTTTTGGGAGACTATCTTGTTCTCATTTATCCTGTTTCCTTATTCAAACTACACTAAGATATGTCAGGTAAATCACTTCAAAATGCTGTTAGATTAAAGGTGCTTGTACTCCAGGAATCAAACGCAGTGATCCTTCCTGGAGAACATTTTGACACCAAGACATGTCTCGCTTCGTTAGGACATCTTCTCAAAGCCCATGCTCTCTTGTAGTCCTAGTAGTTATGAATGTTTAGTAGTAGTGGTAATACTTGCTCTACTGGACCTACACGTTGGTTAAGTTAGCTGATGCTATTGGAGATAAATGGCATATTTTTCTTGCCTTTAAGTATACTGTTCATTTGCTCAATCAAATGTTTCCTTATCACAATCATGGGTTGCTTTGCTCAGAACAGAAGGCTGAAATCCCATCATCTGTGTTTGTCCTAAAAGAGCATGGGTTTGGGGAACAGAACATCAGACCGAGACATTTCTCTCTTGTGTTGAGAACTGCAGGGCCCCAGGCCGGTTATAAGGTGTTGTGCTGATCATACTACATGTAGTCCCTCGTTCTGTGCATTACATCATCTCAGATATTTGAACAAGATCCCTGTTTTTATAACTTGATTTTATATGTACGTTGTACGAAAAGAAACACCAGGATATAACAAATCTATGAAATAGCCTTAGTTTTCAAAGTTCTCTGATTATGTTAGAATGTTTTAACCATGTATCAATTACCCTACAGCAACAATAAAGACCTGATGCATAAAGACCTGTGCTCCATTTTACTGTTTTCTTTTTATTGTGTGAAATACTCTGCATCCGTCCACAAGAAACAAACCTTTTCTTCAGTCATCCTGACTTACTCGAACAGGTTGGTGTCCGTTCAGGCACTCAATGGAAAGTATGTGGTTGTTGGAATGATATCTTCGTGTTCTGCTCAGAAGAAGTTGGAAAGAGGTGGTTGTCTACAAGCTCTCTTCTGGCCTATTTTTGTAAAGAGATGCAGAAACCTTTGAGCACACAAGAAATACAGTTCAATTTCAGTTCTGCTTTGCTTTTTGGCAGCTATTTCTTGAGAATAAGCTGTCCCCTGAAAGAGCATGTTAAGTATTGATTCCATTTCAGACATGTCCTCTTCCCACCAGAGTAATTACTGACACAAAAATGGTCTTTGGCAAGGTTCACTTTCTTAAAGGACCCATTTTTAGGGTAACTTCAATTTATAGGCTCATTGATTTATCTATCCAGTGCCTGAAAACTAATTCAGCATGGGAAGAGTAAGAGCTGGGTCTCTCAGGAGATGGTGTGGTCCTCATTACGTGACAGGTACAATCCTTGCAGTAACTGCTGCGCACCTGAGCAACCATTGCAAAACACCCGCTTACCTGGAAAGATAACGAGAGAGAGATCCTGCTAGCTATTCTTCCAGTGGGAGGTGATATTCGGGATTTCTCTGTATGCTCGGAGCATCCGAATTGATCTCCAGAAGTCAAAATGAGCCCTACTCTGTGGGCTTCTTCCTTTGCAAAGACTGTTGGTTGTCATTTCCTTTGGTTCCTTTGGCTCAAATATGCACAGTTTGTGCCTTCTACTTGTCCCAAAATACTCCTGCTCAGTGATGAACAGGCCAAAGGTCTAGTCTTACTTCCCTAGACCTTTGACTGCCACAGACCTTTGTCTAGGCCAGAGATTATTTCTAGAAGAGGGAGCGTGGTCTATGCTTATAACATAAGTTCGCCTTGCAGCTTGAGCTAGTAAGTGACTAGCGAAGACAGAGAGGAATGGTTGTTGTCTAATAACGTGTTACGTTGTTTATGTGCGTAGGCCTGTGTGTGCTGCCTCAGGGGAGCAGGAAGGCTGGCGACGCTCAGTGATCCTTCCCCTGCTCGTGTTTCGGTGACTGTGGTAAGAGCTACGGAGCGGGAGGTAGGGGAATGTGCAGAACTGGGAGGAAAACGTCTGAGCTGGTTGGAGAGAGGTGCTTGGTGAGGCAAGTGTGTTGGATCCAGTCTGTGGCTGGAGCTTATCTGGGTTAGGAGCCTGCCATCCACCTTAGAAGATTGGAGAGAAGGGCCTAAATGAAGCAACTCACCTCTTTAAAAGTCTTCTAAAGGATGTGGAGAGTTAAAGGAAATCCTCTATTGGGTCACTTATAGTAGGGCCTGATCCTGAGCTGCAGGACCTGTTCCAGGAGGAGTCTTTTTATGTTCTTACCTAAGGCAACCCAGCTAATGCTGGTGCTGCCTGCAAGTGCCTGTGCTTAGGCAAGGTGAAGCAGCCTTTCTTTCCATGCTCAGGTTCCTCATTGTACAAATGTGGGTTTCTAGGCATGTAAAGAGCTTCTGCTCCTTGTTCCTGGAACCCTGCGAGGCTTTGCCTCCTTTAAGGATAAAGTAATCTGGTGCTGTCAGTAAGCTTCATTTAAGCAGGCTGGGCAGATGCCTGGCTTTCAGGGGAAACTTGTAAATCCCTGCAAAATCCCTTACAACCCAGTGCTGCCTCAGCCCAACAGCCAAGGAATTGCATGGCAGAAGGGTGCTTCCCCTCTCCATGCCACCTCCATGGTAATGAGATAAATCCTTATCCCCTTCCTAGCTACTATGTTCGTGTTATCTGGTAGTCTCTCCTACTGGAAGGATTTAACTGGAGATGGTGCTCGGCCTCTGCCCAGCAGCCGCTGTTGTTTTGAAGCTGCTTCCTAGGGCTTTGATCTCAGTGCTGCTCGGAGAGCTCTCTGGGACCAGCTTTAAACTCATTTCACTTGTGAAGTGCTCTTCTGCACAGCTGTTTAAGCAAAGGGCCCTGATTTTTCATTCTCTTCCCCAGTGCTTTCACTGACACCTTCATCTCTATGGATGCGGGAAGGAGGGTCTCCTCTGACCATGCAGGGTTTGGCTGGGTTGACTATAATGTATAACCCCGGCCACACAAAAGTCAGGGGCAAAACTAATGCTGCTTCTGATCCCTACAAGAACAGAACCAGGGAAACTCAGAACTACCTGTTTTTACAGCAAACTAAACTTTTCTGATTCTTTTCTTGTTCCATACATTCTTTTTCCTTTCTTCCTCCAAGGAGCAGGAAGGGAAGATGTTTGGTGACAACCTCTATAACTTGGTGTCTTAAACCAAGAGAACATTGAACAAATGGTCTTGGGGAAACTGCCAAAAATGAATCCAATGTGGTGGTCCAGCTGATAAGGCCAGAGTCTAGGACTCCTGAAAACCGGAGATGCAGCTACACCCTTCTAATGTCTGCAGCGTGGTGGGGTCTTGCCGGAGTCCTCCTGTTGTGCCTAGCCTCTCCTGTCAGCTGAATCCTCTCTTGTTTTCAGGAGAGGAGGTACCCCACAAACCATGTGGGCTTTGAGCTGCTGAGTTAAGAAAGGTTTTTCAAGTTTTACCAGATTTTTCAAGTCGTTATTGAGTAAGGAAGCATAAAACATTGGAAGTTGCCACAGCTTTCAAATGTGTCCTATTAAACTATTAGGTGAGCTTTCGAATGAGGAAAGATGAAGGTTAGGCTTTGGAAAGGGGAGTGATAGAGGAGAGATTTGCTGACAGGGTGGACACCTGCACAAGGACAGGCCAGATCCGGTTGCTCACCCTGCCACTGGTTCCCTGTGTGAGCTCAGGTAGTTCTGCTGGGCTGCTGCGTGAGTGATGTGGAGGTCTCAGGACCAGCACAAGGACTGCTGGAGACACGGCATCATCCTGAGGCATCCCGATCCTTCCCGATCCATCCCGACTGGGACAGCAGAGAGGAGGGTTTCATAGAGGTGCTGCTGCCAGCTGGCAGCCTCACTGACAGTCCCTGTATTTTCTTGGCAGCTTCTTTGCAGATCGTATGGATAATGCAAGCCAGAGGATAGGCACAGGGAATGACCAAGCCACTTACTGTTAGGAGGGATGAGTCTAGCCTCTGGCACACACTCACATGGGTCTGAGGTTGCACTTTTCTTGTGGCTGTTTTCCCTGCAGTTCATGCACAAAAGGCAGCCTGTGACAGGCTATTCCTGGGACGCCCAGAGGCCTCAGCCAGGAACCAGCACCATGGTTAGGTGAAATACAGACAGGAACTGAGGGGCGGGCTGTGTCCCAAGGAATTTGCACTTTGGCAGGACATAACTAGCATGCAGCTGTCCGGATGATGGGCAGCAAATGCCACACTGTCAGGGGAGGAAGGACTCAGTTGTTATATGTATTTTATTGCAGATTCAGTAATTCAGCTGTCTGTCCTAATCCCTGGCATGTGCCCAGCATGCTGAGCCCACAGAGCATTCCTGTTTGTAACTTGGTGCTGGCTCTGACTAACTTGAGAGCAGAGCTGACACTCAGCTACCCTTTTGGTCCTGCACTGCTTGTGGTGGGGCAGATAAAGCTATTCTGGCTCTCACACTGTCACAGCCAGACTCCTGCCTGACATGGAAACTTAAAAGCTCAGTGAGGGATCTTAGCAAGCCAGGTCTTTCACAGAAGACTTACATTTTCTTGCCAGTCCCTGGTAAAGAGCAATGATGGTGACAGGAGTCCACATGGAAGTGGGTAATCTCTGTTGCCTTCTCCATGTCCCCGCAGGGGATTAGCTGTCAGAAACAGAGTAGTTGCTGTTAGCCTCTGCAGTCCAGCACTTCTACTTGGGTGCTTTTAGCCATGCAAAGGCAAATCTGACCTTGTGGTAGCTCTGATGCTTGGTTAATGGTAGGGAGCTTTTGCTATCCTTGCTGTTGTGTGACATTTCCAGCCTTACAGATGCAGATGTTGAGCTCCTGGAGAGATTTTGCTTCTCTATCCTGACCATGGAAGGATGTGATCCTTTCCAGGAGCCTTGAAAGTGAGCGTAAGGAGCTTATGCCCTACCTGATCACAGCAAGGTGCTTGGGTCTGCCTCTCCACAACATGTTCTGGTTAAAGGCACAGTCTCAGCACTCTCCTGCTAATGACAGAAAGCATTATACAAATGAGAATGACATAATTAGGAATTAATGAGAAGGGAACCTGTGGTTTTATTATCCATTGGATAGGAATAGTATGGATGAGCAAGAGAGGTTGCAGTAGGTGCTTCCAACTGAGCCTACAGACAAAAAGTCCTCAACTTTTTGTTTGCAAACCAAGACTTTCAGCGTTGGTGAAGGTCCAGAGGTAGAGGAAGGAAGATAGAGAGATGGAGGAAGGCAGAGGTAGGAAGGCCCAGCTCCTACCTGACGGCAGATGCAGTTTGGGTTGTATTCCTAGGTCTGTGTCCAGCCGGGTGTGTGCGTCACACGCCTCCTGCTTACCTTCTGCCACAGTCATGGCTTGCTAAGACCCCGCACTGGGCTCTGAAGTTGCTAACTGCCTGGTGGGACCAGGAACACCTTGCAGGAGGATGGGGCCCCAGCTCGCTCTTCCCAAGGCTGCACCGTGGGGGAACCTCGTTGTTGGTAAGAGGAGTAAAACGGCAGGCCGGGATGGCTGGCACTGCAGCAGGGGTCAGAAGCAGGGCCAGGAGCAGAGGCTCAAGCACTGACATAGAAATGGAGATGGTTGGCAGAGCTTTCTGATCACTGGTATTGCTGTGATCTGTTTACAAATGTCTAGCACCCTGGCTCATTGAGTCCAGGTAATTCTGCTGCCTGCTGTGAACCTTGAGACGTTGCACATGTTCAGTGCACGCTTAGATGACACTGAGATGGTAGTGAAGGAAGGCGACGGCCAAGCTCCTCGCTTTCTCCTGTTTCTACTTTCACCACCTCAGAATTGCATCCTTGAGCACAGACAAGTCTATCTTGTCACCGTTTGCTCTTTTTCTCACGCACTTGGTCAGCGTGGTGCCAGAAGCAGTTGCATTACCCAAAATGATTTCAGACTGGCAAAGAGTAAAAGCATAAAAATTTGTACTTTTCATTTTAGGATCAGCTCTCCACTCTGTTCTCATTTGGATCTGGCAAAGGAAGATACAAGCAAATAGAAGAGACTTGATTGTTAACAGTTAGATAAAGATAGGGGGAAAACCAAGCCAGTGAAATACTCGATCTTTAATTATGTCCATTGCTGTAAGCAGTTGCACAGAAGCTGCTAGAGTTATTACAGGACACACTGTGAGCTTGCATAGTAGGAACAACAAATATGGGCAGAGCGCTCCTTGCCAGGACCGTCACTTCAGTTGTCTCCGTGGCCTGGTAACCATCTCTATGCCTCTCACTGCCAGCTTGGATGAGGAAGGCCAAACAAATGGTCAATGCATTTGCTGGAAATAGCTCCTCCTATTTCCAAACAAAACATGCAAAAGTGACTTTTTATCTACAGAGGCTTTTGCTGTTTTACAATTAGGAGTTCCCTGAGCGTTTCTCTAAGAGAGGAGTGGAGAGAAACCTACTGATATGAGACGGACTTGGTTTTCCTAGTTCTTCTTCACAGATCTCTTCCTCTAAGTATCATAAGGAGACAGAGATCCCAGTTTATAAATCACTGTGCTACAATACCACTTACCTATGCATTTGTGAAGTCTATTAATTATTTGGGTGCTTCATGCTGTTTTTGAATATTTTATGGTTATATGTATATTTTTGTCATTTGTCTGTTACAGTACTGTCTCAGTCTTAAAGTTGTCAGACATTAATTTTGTAGAAACACAGCCTGACTCCATTAATGGTTTAATGTTTGACATAAAAACAATCTTTATTACATAGTTCATGAACCTTTTTAGCCTTCCATATTGTTCCAACACCTAGTGAGGTGCTCTCCAAATATCTCTTTCTGTGTTAAAGACAAAGCATTGTACCCCTAGGTAGAAAATCCTTTGTCATTCCTGATCTACAGAATGCTCTGAAATATGCCATTAAGAAACAAATGAAGCTCTTCCTTAGGACTCTTGAAATCCTGATTGGTCTTATTTGTGTTCACGCTCTGATCATTATTACTAAAAGCCTTCATCTAAGCAACACATATCTCAGACTAGTCAGCAAGAGAGTGCTGGAATTTGACCGCTATCACATTGACTGTGTCCTCATTAACGATCCTTTGCTGTGTCCTTATTCCAGCAGCCTCAGAAGCCAGAGCCTGGCGGCGGGAGGGCTGAGCCCCCTCTTGCCTGCAGAGCGGGGCAGTCCTTGAGGAGCTGCACACAAGGCCTATCATCTCACTCATCACACCTATGCCTGCTGGTAGCAGCCACAGCAGAACAAAGCAAAGGGATTGTCAGTAGCGAGAAGAGGGCAGGGCAAAATCCCCCTCCACCAAGCCTCCCGGGTAGCAGGGGTACATCCTATGGTGCTAAAAGGGCATCTCATAGACCAAGTAGTTGATGTGTAGGGTTATCCAGGTTGCTGCTCCAACCTGCTCCCTTTGCAGGAGGTCTGGCTAGGGAGACTCCTCCTTGGAAAGCCAATGCCATGGGATGCTGCGCATCTGCTTTGCTGTTGGCCCAGTGACGGAAAGGAGGACATGGATACAGCCTTAATGCATGAGGAAACTCAAGAGCTGAGCGTCTCCAAAGTCCTTTGGAGCAAAGGCTGATATGGAAAGAAAAAAGGCTTTGCTCCACTTCCTTTTGATGCTAGTGCAAGCACCAAATCTTCCCAGTCCTCCTGCTTGCTCATAGCTAATTGGAGGTCACCTCTGATTTAAGGTGTGTTTTTAAAACAGGCATCTAAATGAAACTTCGCCATATATAAATGAACGAAACCAGTCAAAGACACTGGGAAGCCTTGAATTAGAAAGATCCTATTTTGCACCCCTGGGTCACCTGTGAGCTGCGCCATCCCCAATTTTCTTCCTCCTGGCATTCCCCACTTCAGTCAGTCAGCCTATAGACCTCATGGGCCTGTTCCAGAGCGAGCTCCCCGGCAATACACAGGGCAGAAAGACTGCTCCGAACCTGGAGTACTTCCAGGGCCACTGAACCTTACTGAGTCATTCACTAAGTCAAGATAACAGGAAGTCGTCGAAAATAGAAGACAGTCAAAATAAAGTAAATAGCACGGCATCCATTCACACGCTTGGCAGCGGCATTGTGGTTCCTAGTCCCCTGCATGCTCACAAAAGAGTACAGAAGCTGCTTATTAGAAAGATTATGTAATTGAAGTAGTCTATATTTATCAGGAATGCATGGTGTACGCACCTCAAGGGTCAGTTGCCCAGCAGTTTGGAGGACATTAGCTCCCCTAATGAATCAGCAAAGAGAAGGACCTAAAAATATGATTCAATTCTAGAAGGTCATTGTCCAGATCTCAGGAAACCAAGACCAGGGGGCACTGATGTGCATTTCCAGGCCAGGCTTTGACTGGGGCAGCCGTGCTAAGCTTATCACCCCTGAAAAAGCAAGCTCCAAGCTGCTCCAAGCCTCATTTCAAACTTCTGCTGTGTTTGATGTCCAGCTAATTCTTAAAGAGGAAGAAGTGCCCCTGTTTCAATTTATAACCACCATATTGCAGAGTCAACCTCCTGTTTCCCTGTTCTCCAGCAAGTCTTGCAATTCTGGCTTCATAGAGGTCCAGCTCTGCAAGAAGGATGCTGCATGCACTTGTCATCTCTAGCTTTTTAACTTCATGAGCTACGGCATTCGTGGGAAGTGGTATGAGTGGAAGGAGCCTAAAAGCAGAGGAAGGCCTGGACTGGAGGTTTTTTGCTTTTTGAGGGCGATCTCTTCAGCTCTTGGTTCTTTCAGTGTCCTTGTGTCTGCTGCACCCCAGTGTGTGCAGCACCCCTGTGTGTGCAGGGGGAGAGCCACCAGGTTGCATTTCTGCTACAGGAGGCAAGCAGGTAAGAAGCTTGAATAGAAGGGGAATGTGTCTTCTTTTCTAGGGTATAGTACCACTAAAATGATTAATTTCAATCATGGGCCGTGGCAGTCCTTGATTCATAACAGACATGGAAGTTGATCTGGAAGTTGATCAGCACCATCTGTGCTGAGCTCTGCTAAGTGCACTGATGGGAAATTTGCATTCTGCATCTTCCTCAGCCTGGGTTTGCATTGATGCTTTGTTGATATCTGTCTATCGACATGGTTAGCTGCCCAAATGTCTACACTCATCTGGTGCTTACTCAACCCAGGTAGAAGACAGCTTGCAGGAACCATCTGAGGAGAGATTTCTGATGGGGGTGTCGCTCAGTTATGAGGACTAGTGTGTCTGGTTCACCTTGGAATTAAAAGCCAACATGTATTTAACTTTCTGTTTGGCTCAGAGATCCAGTCATATTTCCTTGCCAAGAAAACAGAAGGAGACTTTGTCACCCCCCTCACCAACTGTAAGACTGAAATTTGCAGAGAGCTCCTGCCAGACTTCACCAGATAATGGATGGACTGCAGTCAGCCATCCTGCAGTGGAGAGGAGGATACTGAGACCTGCAGGAAAAGATACCTTCAGCAGAGGTAGTAGGAGACATGTTCCCAGGGAACTGGCAGATGTGAAGGTGAGATCAACAAGGATGTAGCACATGCACATGAAAGCGGATGAGCTAGAGCAGAGCTTCAGTCACCAACAGGCTGCAGGCGGCAAAACTGATCAGCCGTGGGGAAGGGCCAGGGTAAATGCTTAGCAGAAGAGTAATGTGGGACCTGCCAGAGCAGTGTTGGGTCTGAGCATAGCTCAGGCAGCGCTTTACTTCAAAGGGGCCTGATATAAAGCTACTGAAATGGACATGAAGATCGTCTTGACTATACTTTATTTTTAGGCTGCAGAACACCCAGTGCCAGTGGAGGGGGGAAATTCCAGCGTGCAGCATCCTCCAGTTAAGCAATATCAGGCTGAAGACATCAAGGTGAGCAACAAGCATGAGGCATGTATCTGCTGTTTTCCATGAAGAAATGTGATGCCAAAAACTTTTTAGACAGCTGGAATAGGAGGAAGAGAATAATGCGTAGTCTCTAGCTGCTTGATTTCTACTATTGTAAGTAGATTTGTTTGTCCATTTAACAAGTATGGTATAGACAAAGAATGGTCCCGATGCCACAGGTTTATACTGCATTGCTGCAGTAACCAGTACATGTCATTCATCTTTTTAAGCTCTTAAGTTCTGAGCACTGGAGCAAATTTGGCCTTCCATTAAGGTGAATAGAAAACCTCGCTGCCAGTGACGGGGAGCAGAAGCTGAGGCTCATCAATCTCTTCAGTTGCTCTGAATCCCTGTCATGCTCCCTGAAAGGTCTTCAGTCCTCTCATCTGAAGAGCTACTTCACTAAATTCATCACTGGACACATGAGGCAAACGAATATCTGCATTTAATGACTGTTCAGGTGGGCATGAGCAGCTCTAAGAGCTGTCATTTGTATTGCAAAGGTACAAGAAATCCTCTTCAAATACGGTAGAATTACAGAGAGGTAAATTGTATAGAGTCTTTGAGTTAGTGACGCATTTCTGTCAAACTGTATGTCCCTCTAAGTGGGGTTAGCAGACTGTTGGTTTTGATTCAAGTAAAATAATCCCAAGGGCTCACTCACTCTGACCCATCTAGGGCCTCCTCATTTTGTTCTGGTTTGGAAAAACCTAATCAGAAAATGCTTTCTTGTTGCTAGTTTTATGTGCTTCTGAAGAACAGTCTTCCTTCGAGAATGTTGGGATGGAAATTACCTAAAGGAATAATACAGTTTCCCTATTTCTATGGTTAGTATTAATTAAGTCTTGAGAGGAGGATCCTGCTGAGCTATGGATTGTAAGAAAAAACAGAATTGGAGCCTGTCTATGGCCCCAGAGTTTTGCAAATTGCATAGCACAGACTGGCTGGGAACACCCTGCTGTGCTCACCTACGGGGCGTGCAGAGGGATGGCTGATATGGGGTCATCAGTTCTGGAGGATGCACAGGTAGAGGGCAGCTCTGCAAGGCAGGGAGAAAAGACAGTGGGGCTGGCAAGTCAGGGGCTAATCCAGGGCTTAGAGTTTGAGATTCAGCTCTCCTATGAGACCTGGCTACGTGGCTCAGGTGCCCCCTGGGCCTCTCTGTCCAGCAGCTGCCAGTGTCTGCTCACTGAGATCTTGCAAGGGCAGTCGAGTCATCCCAGTGCTCTTGCAATGTCTCAGCAAGCCAGGCTGCTCTCTGAGGGGGTTTCTAACATGTCCCTAGGCCTTTTTTCTTCCCTTGCTTTCTTATGTCCTTGCAGTTCTGGTCTTCCATTTCCAGGCAGGGATGAAAGCCTTTGTCCTGCCTTGCTTTTACTCTCCTCTCTACCGTCTCACAGGGGTGGCACTGCTGACAGGCGTCCCGGACGCCTTTCTTGCCCACCTGAGTGTGCACGCAGCGCTCAGGCTCCTCGTGCAGAGCTTTCCGTGCCCATCACTGGACTCTAGATGAGGCCTTCTTGCTCTCCCTGGTGTAACCTTGGAGCAGCAGCTCCCCTCCACAGCCCCATCCTTGCAAACTGAAATTGCCTGAGCACATACCCCGGGTCTGAGTGGCCCCTCTGGGACGAAGCTCTGTCCCATGGCAACCAAGGAAAAGAGCTGATTCAAAAATAGCTGTGGAGCATATTTCTGCAGCAAGGTAATTTATTTGGAGGAGAGCTGGTTCTGGCAGCGTCCATGGCGCACATTTTTCTGCACCCTTCAGTTCTCCCTGAAGATAACTCGGCTGTCACAACCGTTCACTCCTGCCTCTCAATCCCTCCTTCCCCCCGTCCCCTGTGCTTTCCCAGGATGGCCTCGCTAGGAACGCTCTTTCTCTGCAATGGCTGCTGAAATTACTTTTTATTTTTAAACACTAGGACACAAAAGCCCTACCTTTATCATCTGCCTGCAGCGCCAGCAGCTCACATATCCTAATTAAGCAACCACTGATCATCAAATGAACCTGACAGGTGCAAAGGCACAGGAAGATGTGGCTGTGTCCACAGCTGGTCTCAGGCTCCTGCTGCAGCAAAACACAAATGCCAGAGGACTTGGACCATGTGCCATGAGCAGGCAGGGGCAGATGTGGGCAGACAGGCTGGCAGGAGCTAAGAAGAAGGGCAAGATTATGCCTTAACGTTGCAAAATTAAGAGCTGGTGACCAGAGGAACAGAGAGTTCACCAAAGGCCCAACAGATTTTCTGCTGACAATAAATAAATAAATAAATCTTCTAATAGGATTAACAGATTTGGGGATGAAAAATGGCAAACTGGATTATGGGCCGTGTATTTTTTTTTTCTTTCAGAGCAATGTTTTAATAGTCTGTTTTTTGTTTGGTTTTCTTTTTTCAGTTGTGCCACCTGTCTGCTGAGTAGGAAGACCATGATCCTTCTGTCAGGTGTGCATAGAGAAATGCATGTGTGTGTGAAGTCCCTTTAGGGGGAGAGCCGACCCTGCAGCCAGAGCTGCTTCTGAAGAGGTTATGGGACTGGGTAGCAGAGACATTGGTTCAGCCCCACGGTCCAGAGAGAAAGCCAGGTTCAGATTTGCTCAGATTTGGCTGTAAATCCCCACACCTTCAGAAGTGTTTGGGCTTGATGTTTTGAGTCTCCTAGCAAAAAAGGCACTATGCAAAGTTTTCTAGTGCTTCTTACACTTCAGGAAGAAGTTGATAGGGTGAGGGAGTATTCGTACGTGCCCCGTGGCATTTTGGAGGAGAGCAACCAAAGCAGAGTACACACACAGAGGAAAACCACTGATAAACGTTAAGACAACCAAAGCAAAGGGAGTAGAAGGTGCAATATTCTGTGATATGACGATGGGAGAAAATGTGATAGCTAAAGTTTGCTTCGGGGCCAATAGCCTACCATCTGGAGTGCACTAGTGCTGGGCCTACAGCACAGTCATAGCTTGAAAGGGATCTGAATGGAGGCATGTCACACTGAGCCAGGAAAGAGCTATGTATAAATTAGCTTTCTTTTTTTTTTTTTTTTTTTTTCCTCAGCTTTCAGAAGGGCTTACACTGCCCTTCTTACACTGTGCTCTATCATTGGTTAACGTGAATTTATTGGAATGACAACAGTTTTTCCCATCTTTATCATTTCTTTGCAGTTACAACTGCTTCTTGTGTTTCACTGCTAGCTTTGTGCTTCTTGGTGTATCTGCCTGTGAAAGGGGCAGTCTTGTGTATGGACCTGCCACGGGACCTGCATACTCCTCTAGGGCTGACAGTGCTCTCAGGCACAGCCACACTTTATTTCCAAATGCAAAAACACAGTGTCAGACCAGGGATCCAGCTAAACTTATTCTTGGTCTCCAATACCAACTAGCAGAGCTGCTAGGGAAAGTTTGTGAGTCTGCCTGTCCTTGACTGTCTCTTCCTTTGCACATCCCCAGCTCCCACAAGTGTTGGGATAGGAGTGCTGGAGGGTGCGTCCTTGCCTGGTTGTTTAGCATCTATTCACTTGTTTTGGGAGACAACCTGAGGGCCTTTTCCAGAAGTAAATGGGGAGGAGGTTATCAAGAGTCTGTTGTTTTTTTCTCAAATAACTCATGTGGCAAAGGGTCTAGTTCTCTTCCTGTCCATGCTTGGTGGAGAGCGTTGATATATGTTGATTGCTGCAGGAAGACACAGAATTTAAATGAATTCCCCTTCCTTCTTAGTAATAAAAATGTTTCTCCCCTAAGATTCTCTTGATTAATTGATCCTGCCAATGACAAATCAGGAATGAGTATGCATAAAATCCAATAGAAACGGACGAAAATAGCATTATGTACCATCTGATGCAGTCAGCAATGTCATAGAATGAAATGACTGTGGAAAAATAGGACCTGGTACTGAAGGAGCCTTCATTAAGATGTGGCGAGGGCATTATTAAGTAAAAGAGCATTGATTTTGTTTGAAAGATTTAGCCATCCATATTAAATATAATCTCAGTAATGTAATCTCAGTAGTTGCTTTAAATGTCAACCTCACTTGGCTACATTTGCTTGCTGGGATTGCTGCTCTAAAATGAAAATGAAAACTTCATTTTCCATCAACCTTTGTACTCCATTAGCAACTTGATAGGATTTGCCTGTAGAGGGGAAAAATTAGCATATGAATTTCCTATAGGGAATATGTATAAATCAGAAAGGTCTGTGTATGTAAAATGTATGTGACAGTAACAAAACAAGTAATTTACAAAGAGAGAGACAACCAATATGATAGAAATTTCAGAGCCAAAAATCACTCGAAATGCTGTGCTTTTGTGTGACATGCAGCAGGGCTCGAGCACCAGTCCAAATGCTCTACTGCCATTTCCACACGTAGCTCTCGACTTCACTCCAATGCCCTTGTCCATGGCAGCAGGGAGAGTGCCCCATTCTACCTAGAGACACAGCTTTCTACCAGCTACATAACTACTAACACCCTTAGCACTTAGCGAAGTTGAAATCCCCACCCCAGGTCTAATTTAACAAGTTCTGTAAATCAAGATGTCTCTGGCTTCCTGATGTTCAGTGCCAAAGATGGTAACATATGCACAGGACTGCCATGGGTGCAGTGAGTATGGTCAGCAGAGGGATGTGACAGCCAAAGATGTCAAGATGTCCCTGACAACTCGTCAATGAAGTGTCTGCTTGAAAATTAGAAAAAAAAAAAAAAAAAAAAAAAGCAGTGCTGAACTCACAGTCTTATGAGACAGTCTGTGTGATGCTCCACCACCAAAGACATAAAACCAAGACCAGTAATACTTAGTCATGGTGCTCTCTGCTGCCCATCAGGGAGATCAGGAGTCAGAAGGCCAGTGGAGCAACACAAGGTGCACTCTCATCATCTGAGAAAAACAAACATAAAGACACGGACTGATACTTTCTCAGTGTCCAGAGCAGAGCCCAGATCACCTATCTTCTTCCTGCCTTCACCCCTTTGAGGACCTGGAACAGGAGCAGCCACCGCAGAGCTGAAAATGAGAAGACCCATCAAACAAAAAGCAGCTCAAAAAGCAGCTGGGCAAACATCTGAAGGCCCAAGGGAAGATTTATAACTATATGCAGAGTTTCAACAAAGTTGTTACTTGTCCTCACAGCCCAAAAGGCCTCAGGAAAGCAGCGGTTTGGAGAACAGGTGGCTGGACACATTTGTTGCATAACTCCAGTAAAGAAACACAACAAAAGGCATCAAAACAATTTCCTTGTGAATCAGAAGTGTCCACACACAGCTGAAGGCACTGAGCCACTTGACTGTAATGGAGTCAATTTTCTCCTTCAAACTATTGTGTATAAACCTTTTTATAGCCATGCACCAGCAGAGCTATTTTTTCCCCTGCCAGCTGTTGAAAGCCATTTTTGTGGCTCCCTCTCTGTGCCATCGCCTGCTCTAACACAGCTTCACCGCAAGGCTTGAAAGCACAGATTGCATTGCCTGTTGGAGCACTTGGGAGTTGAATGGTAAAGAAATAGAAAACTACTGCCCAGCTCATCTTCTTAGTAAAAGGGCAGAGGGAAACATCTCACAGTAACAGAGCTGGCCTTTTCTCAGCACTGCTGACAAACCTTCTCCTGCTTCCATGTGAGGCAACACTCAATTTTTGATGGGCATAAAAAGAAGACTACCATGGCATGTTTAATTTTCAGGGTTAAGGGGAATAAAGCTGCTCTGCATCTTAGACTTCTCCCCATTTCTTGGCATCCTGGGGACAATCTTGTTTCTCTTTTTCTCTGGGATCTTACAAATGCAAACTGCTGGTTCAGGTCACCAAGCTAGCACTTCTTTCAACTCCTTCCCCAAGAGAAACTTTTTTTTTTGATGGTCAGAGGAGTTCCTGATAATATCAGTTAATATTAACAGATGTAGGACTTTCCACTCTGCTACATTCACCCATGACAAATCAGTTAGTTAAAACCAGAGCCTGCTTCTGCTCTGAGTTTCCCATGATGTTCTATCTTCTCCAGCTGCACCTAAGACTCAGGTGGCTTTCTGGGGCAGGAATTGACTGTTTTTTCTTCTCTGATGTGATTGTGAAGCAAGAAAAAACAGATAAAACAGCAGTGAATATCATTCCACATTATTTTTTTCAGGGTAAAACATGTTCTGCTCTAACATAAACATAAATTGAGTGATAAGCTTGCAACAAAGACTTTTTCCCACATCTTTGAGCTTTAATTAGCTTTCCCTAAGAAAGGGCAGAAATATTGCAGCAGGGGCTCAGTGGAATAAGTCTCTCTCTTAGGTGCAAATACAGGGCTTTGAATTTGGGACCCAGAGCAGGTACAAATATCTCCTTCCTCTCATTGATGGTCCTAATGATGTGTCTGTCAACGCACCATGTGGCAGCACCTCTCTGTATTTCCACTCTAGGTTTTCCTCTAATTTGCCCCTTTAAGGACGCCTCTCTTGATGTCTGCTCTTTTATGAAACCACAGATACTCTTCTGCTGCAAAAACATCAGGCTGGCCTGATGCCTTCGTATATTTGCTTTGCCACTTGCTTACACTCACAGGAAACTGAAAAGCCTGTGAGAAGGCCTTGAGTCCTGGTGTAGCATGTTGCTTTCCATTCCTGCCAATGGAAATGAAAACATAGCCTCCTTCTGGGGGAAAAAAAAGGGAAAAAAAAAAGGGGGGGGGGGGAGGAGAAAAAAAGCAGGAGAGAAGAAAATGGAAAGAAAATAGATTTGTGTTGGTTGGGTGAGTCTGGTAGTTTTGAAAAGCCACAGAGCACAAAGGGGAAAATATACATGGAAAGCAAAATACAGAAGCTTTTGTGTGGTGCCAGCAATTTTCCTTTACTTCTCCAAGAAAGAAGCTGCATGAATGTGTGGTGTTCAGATTTGCTCTTTCAGATGGCTGAGTCAAATACCAGCTAAATTACAAAAAGCCACACGGAGAGATGAAGGACATGTAATGACAATATTTTGTCATTCTTCCCTGAGATTAGATGGATGTGGAATGTGGGAAGAAGAGGAAAAAAAATGCATTAGGATTCAGATAGGATTTTGATAGAAGTTATTAAATGAAATTTAAAGGTTATTTTTAAACTCAACACAGGGTTCTGCTCCAAACATGAGCAGACTGGCAAATGATCTGAATTTTTCCATTTTCTTAATATTGTTCCTAGGGATGTGTTTGCCACACAGGCAGATACTCAGTAACCTTACGAGGGAGAGAGAGAGAGAGAGAGAGAACACAAAAGAAATGCAAGCATTTTCCTTGGTCCCCAGACAAAGCACATGCCAACAGAGTCAGAACTGTCATTTATATTCCATCGCAGTACGCCTTGCTCTGAGATAAAAGCAACGATCAGTAGGAGCAGGATTCAGAGTGTCCCACGGCACTGGTTAAGTGCTGAGCATCTCAGATCTTCCACCCTGAACACAGTCCTGGAGCAGATACTGAGTTTTTGGAGGTAGAAGTGCTCCAGCATTGCCTACATGTGGCTCCAGCACTCAGGAATGGCTGCTCTTGGAGCCAGCGGAGTGGGGCAGGCAGAGAGGTAGCAGGACTGAGTAGCCGGGAAGCTCACTGGGAGGATTTTCCAACAGGATCAGGGGGTGACAGTGCATGCAAACAAGTCCCCATACTGCTATTCCTATATGCTATTCTGTTTCCCATTGTTTTCTTGGATAAGTTCCTTCATTTTTGAGTTCTTCCCTGGGATACAGTCATTATCTGGACAGAGTCTGCTAAGGGAGTCTCGTAACATTTAATACCTCGTCATCAAAGCTATTAGAAATGTGCTTTCTTTGTGAACATTTTCTTTCAGCTGTGGTTTCTGGACCATGTGGCCTCAGATCTCCAGAGACTCATCACTAAAGGCAGAGTTGCCAACCTGCAGCTCTCACCTACTGCAGTGATACATGTCACAAGCCCTCTTGACACCCTCGATCACTCAGGCTGTGTCCACAACAGCATCCTCCAAGCTGATAGGGCTCTCTGATCCAGTCCCAGCCTGGCTTCCAGCAGAAGAGAGGGATTTCTGGAAGAAAAGGGTTGCTTATTGTTCAAACCAAAAAGTCACCCTTAAACCAAATTAAACAACCCTAATGGGATGACGAACATTAGAGTGACCATCAGATGGTCCCAGCCCAGTCCCTGCAGCTCCTGGGCTGGCCTCACAAGCACCAATGTGTGCAGGTGTTTCCTGTAGTGCTCAACACCAGTGCTCTGGCTGTCCCTTTTTCTGTCCCATCAGGTTGCAGCTTTATTTTTTATCATCTCTGAAAAGTTACTCATTTCAGGTCCTCATCTCAAGTGTAGGACCCTCCATCCTCTGTTACTTTTTTTCTCACCAATGCTGGTCCAATATCAGGTGTGAATAACTTGTCTGACAATCTGAGATCTTTTTCCTTTTTCATCTACATATTAGTCACAAACCAGTTGCCATCCTTTCAGGATGTTTAGGGTCAGCATTAGCTATCAGGTTTTCTTTAAAGACTTTCCATGCTTTTCAGCGCTTGTCCTTCTTGAGGAACTGGCATCTGATGCTATTTTTTGCAAATGTGCAATAGTTCAAGAGCCAAAAGGTGAGTGTGGAGGAGGATATTAAGGTTGGTTGTTGATCACAGCAGCTATTTTCCACAGCAAGGATATTCCAGCGAGAATTTTGTTCGCTGGAATGCTTATCCGAGTGCCACAGTGTGGTGGTTGGGTTTGCTGAACACTGGGATTGGTACTGAGTCAAAGACCAGGCCTGGTTAACTACATACTCATTTTCTAGTTAAAATTATTTCCCATTCCTAATTTCCCTTTAGGAGTTTCCCATTCCTAAAGTGCTCAGCACTGCAGGATCTAGATAGTGATGCGAAGATAGTGGCCTTTAATACTGTCACCTTTTTGGTACTACTAATCATGATCATCATAGCATAATAGTAATGATACTCCAGCAGTCCTGGGAGCTTGTAAAGCAACCTGTGTAGTAGCACACAAATGGAGCCTTCTTTCCTGTATTCATCCCACTTCTGAGGCACCCCCGTGGCTGCTGCTGCTGTCCTCAGCTAGGAGCAATAGGGGAGGAGGGCACTGCCGTGTTATGCAGAGTGGATTGCCCATTAGTAAACACTGCTACCCATAGCTGTGGTCAATGATACTGGGAGGGAGATCATTTGGAAAACACGAGGAAAATTCCCTAAGTGTTAAAATGCGAAGATAATGGAGCTGCCTGTCACCCCTGCATGTGTCCATCGTACAAGAGGCTGTGGCAGCAGCAAGCCCCTGTCCGCAGCAGGACAGGAACTGTTCTGCTTGTTCCCACATCTTCCCTGATCCCGCATGTGGACACTGACTCCTCGCTGCCCTCCTTGGAGCTGTATGTTGAATGATGATGAAGTGACATCGTCATGGCAACATCATGTTGATTTCCTGGTTCCCTGGCAACCCGATGTAGCCTGATGTAAAACATGTGCTTGTTTCCTGTGCGGGCTGTGCTCCTTCAACGTGTCTGGAAGATTTGGGGTTGACTTTTTTTTTTTTTTTCATTGTTTGGATGTGTCATGACATCAGCATGATGAGAATGTTGGTTTTTTTGTGTGCATGGGGGGAAAAGGATAGAGCTAAAGGGAAAGAGATTATATTCTTGGAGAGCTCTGATCCTAAGTGCTATTTTGCTTAGAGACTCTAACACACCCAGCTCATTTTTAGAAGCTTCGTAATACTTAATCTTGTACTTATTGCAATTACTTCCTGTACTATAGACTCAAAGAGACAAGAAGATACATTTAAGTGGGTTTCTCTCAAGATATCACTCTTGGCTTCACATGATCTTTATGAAAATTTTGTTGTTCTGTGCAAAGGACATCTGTAAACAGGTCAGATTTTCATAGCATCACAGTTTGGTCATACAGGGAAAGCTGCAGGTCTGGATGCAGAGCTGGATGACCAATCAGATGTTTAATGGGTCATTTCTAGCAGAGCTAAACCAAAGCCTTGCTCACAATCACATTGAATCCCTGTACTCAACCTGAAATGGTAGAAGTCTGCAATATCCATGCTGCTTAATGTTATGTTTAATTCAAGCAGAAGGTATTTATACTGATGGTTGTGAACTCATCCTCTGCTGATGGCCAAATGGTTGGGATCTACAGATCGTGTGTGCACTGATGGCATATCTCAGTTGACTGGCAATGAAGACAGAGGCGAGAAGCTAAAGGTAGCTCATAAGAGGCTCTTATTGCCTCAGTCTTCTCGTATGGTATCTTGCTTTTGAAAATCTGGCCTTCACTCTCAGGAAGAAAATTAGCTTTAATAGTCAATGACCTTAATAAAGGATGTTAATTTAATTAGAGCAAAGTGGCAGGGCTTTTGGACAGCTCTGCTTGCTCTGCTGTGCTGGAGGGTGTTTGGAGACAGCCCTTTTAAGCCACAGAGCAAGAGAAAGAGAGACGTCACCAAAGTGCTCTGAGGAGGGTGGCCCACAGCCAGTCTGTATGTGTATACTTTAGACACAAGAATTTCAGCATAAACAAGCAAAGCTCTTCAGACTCCTCAATTAATTTGTCCCAGTCAAGGCCAGAAAGACAATCCCAGCCTACCATTGGGAGCTCTGGCCCCTCTTAGATGGTGGGCCTTCTGTCGTCTGAACCCTTGTGGCATATATCAGGTAGAATATTGTTTGGGAATAAAGATCAACAGTTCAGAGTAGGGAATGTTGAATTAAAGATAGGGAATTGAAGTTACTTAGCAAGTCCTTCCAAACCTATTGGGCCACTGGCTTCCCCCAGTCAGCCCCTATGCTCGCCCCAGAGAGAACAGCAGAAGTATGCGTGACCTGGGCAGAGAAACAACAGGATTAGAGGCATCCTGGAAGGGGGAAGGGACAGCTAGTCCTTAAGAGGACCAGAACCTGCATTTTTAGGGTAGTGCAGAGGGAGAGGCAATGGCTGGGGAAGGCTCGGACTATATCTGTCCGTCAGTCAGTCAGTCACCCTTGCTCAGAGAAGGATGGAGCTGGAGATAAGGGCTTCCTCCATGCAGACTTGTGCCTGTGTCCCCATAGCTCTAAAACTGATAGTGCTGATAGTAATAAACACATAAGCAATAACAACAACAACAAATTGTTGTCAGGTTTTATCAATATGGCACAGTTATAAAATGTTTCAAAAGAGCAACAACAGATTTGTAGCCAAGGTTTCCTGTCATCAGATCCTGAAGATGCAGATGAAGAAATCTATAAGGAGATTGATCTGAAGGCTTTTATTATCCCAAAGACACACTGAATGGCTATATACATCATTTTTCAAACACATAAGGTGTTATTTAGAGATGACATTCACCGAGCAGCTCTTCTACATGACTGATCGTAACAAAAAGGTATCCATCACTGTTTGGCTTCAGGCTTCTCACACAAAAATATATTTTATACTGTCTTTGCTCAGAGAAAAAAATACTTCAAAAAATCTGTATTTGTTTGCCAAGAAATTGTACTGAATGTGGAATATGGGCAGACTGAACGTGTGATGCATTTTCTTGAGCCATTGGAATGTGAATTGCCTAGGTTTTACACAGAGAGGAGCATTTAGTGTCAGTGGTCAAACTGTTACCATTTGCCCTGAAGACTGGCACATTGTTTTTATAGATATATTTTTCAGGAATTATCAATAGAAATTTCTTCAAGTGAAACCTGTATTGGATGTTTATGGAATAAGAATCCTGAAGAGCTTTTTTAGATGTCTGCTTATGAGCAATCTTGCTAGGTGTGTAAACACTTTAAACTCAATAAGTTGTTATTTTCTCCTAGAATACATGCCTAAGAGAGGCTGTGAAAAGTCTCCCTTTCTCTCTCTTTTTTATTTTTTTTTCTCTGAAATTTGTTTTCTCTGCTTTTGGAATTTTTTGCAGTTTTGATCTTTATCAAGTCCTTTATTTGGGGAAATACATTTGACGTGGTACCTCTGGTCAGCTCTCCATTCTGCCAAGCTGCACCCTCTTGACCAGTGGCTTCATGGAAAAAAGGGTATTTATTTCAGTTGCTCAGCATTTTCTGACTGATGTAATATTTTCAACAGAAAACTGAATTTTGAGCAAGCATAATCTTTGAAAAAAAAACCTTGTACTTGTGGGCACACGAATCTCAGGTCTGAGGTCTGGAGATCTTCCCTAGGGAGCAGAGCAGCTGGGCACGTACGGGGTATTGTGCTTGTTCATAGTTTTGCAATTTCTCACAAGATAGCTGAGCTCTCAAAACTGTGAGGAAGGAAAAAAAGCTTCACTTGTTTACAAAAGCTCTACTGTTGGCTGTTATATTTGGAAGAATGGTTTGTTCTTTTCCTGTCTAATTGCTTTGCTTTTCATTTCATTCACAGAAAATCTGGGAGGAGAATTAGTGTGTTTCCCCACTGTGAGTGAAAATAAAAGTGCCTAGAGATAACTTTTTCCTGTTACTTTTTAGGGAAGGTAATTTTTTTGTTTTGTTTTGTTTTAAAAAACAGAGAAAAGACTCTCTGTTTAGAGATTGATCTGTTTGCTTTGGTTTTGTTTTGTATGATTGATTTCCTGGAAATCAGACACAACTGGTTTTGCAGAGAATAGCGCTCTTCCATCCATTCAACACAAGGCTCTTCCAAGAAAAAAGAAAAATGCAGCCCTTGGAGGCAGTGACCTACACAGTGAAGGACTTGAGCATTGAAAATTAGGAATTAGGATACCTGTGGCCATTTCCAACTATAGTATTTTGGGGGTTTGAAGAGACACGGATTATACTGATGGGTTGAAAGGAAGCATTGTTATTAATAATAATATCATCATTAGCATTATTATTTATTACTTTTTTAATAATCGATGGCCAGATCATGCCTCTGCTTTTGGATATATGTGTAGCACAAAGAAAGCTGTTCTCTCTAGCTCAAAGTATTGATGGTGTTGTGGGAACACAGCTGTGACTTGCCCTCAGAGGGCTTGAGAGTGTTGGGGAAAGCTCCTAGAAATAGCCATAAACAGGAGCCTTCTGGACTCCAGTCCAAGCCAAACAAGTGCCGAACATCAATGCACGAATTCAGAGAGATGTGCAATGTAGAGAGAGCTACCCAGTTTAGAAAGGATTGGACTCACTGTTTTTTCCATGGAGAATTTATTTCTGGACCTTGCCAGCCCTGCAATGTGTTCTAGAAGACCTTGGCTTGCAAGCCACAGGTCTTCTGCAAGACTTGCAAGTCTCTTTCCTCAGACCCTGGTGAGAGTATAAATATGAAAGCTGTGAACAGCTCTGAGAAGGGAATTTCATATTATTTTGAGTAAGCCTCCTTTTTTTTTCTATTGAATTCGAACAGGCAGATGGTATTCTAGTCCACCTCAGGATACTGCTTTATGAACTGGCTTATGTGAATTAGTACTCCTGAAGATTGTTTATCTCATATAATGGTTACGGACGGAGCCATGCCTACAATATAAAGACATCTACCTGAAGTAATGCAGTGGTTGTTTACAATGCTGTTGAGAAAAAAATTCGGCGTCTGGATACCTTATCTCCTAAGTTTTTTGTTTTGTTTTGTTTTTCCTAAGATAGGTATAGAAAAATATCAAGATGCCCTTTAAGATGTCATGTTTCCCTGAATCACGGCTAGCCCAAGGTGCCAGCTCCAATCCCACAGACCAGGTATCGCTCTCAGAACACCCAGCAGCAGCTCACCATGGGATCAAACAGTTATTTTGTCTAAGCTTTAAAATCCTGAAGAGCCACCAGTGTCTCCGAAGTGCATGGGCTTGTGTTGTATCCCATGGCACCGGGGAATACAGGTGGCATAGCATGAAGACCTCCAGTTTCTGCCATTCACAGGATTATGAAACAAAAGAGAAGATCAGAAGAGCTAAAGTCCCTTGCCTACCTTTTGCCTTTGGGCCAAAATGTCCATCTCAATCTCTAGCACAGGAATAGGAGAGTAAGAGATTATTCTAGTCAGTCTGTTGCTTAGCAATCAGGCTATCAGTAGAAATAATTGCCTATATGTGTGTATTTCTGGACAGATGCTATTTAACCAGTTCCTACAGACACTCCAGGATGGACAGCTATTAGATCTCTAGTCAATCTCATGCAGCATTTTCCTACCCTTACTGCTAGGAAGATCTTTTCAAAGTTTGACTTCAATATGATGCCCTTCAGTGTTGGCATTTTTCTCATCTCCTGCCTCCTGACCTTCCCTGGGTTCTTCTTTAACCTAATCAACCAATCTTTCCTCATAAGTCTCTTTTTCAAGACCAGTGACTATTCTTACTGCCTTTGCTATGGGTTGCAGTTGCTGGTAGATAGGCCAGCTGGGAGACCTCCCTCTCCTCCTGGTGCAGAGGCAGGTGAGGGAAGCATGTTCTTGGTCCTGCTTCAGCAGGGGAGCAGCTGCTGTCACCACCATCATCGCTCCCCTTTTATCAGCCACCTTCCCTGTGGAATTTGCTATTGCCACCTCTTCTGTTTTGAAGCTAAAGTGGGTTGGCTATTTTTTGGCTTCAGACAGAAGTGTCCTTGAACTTCCCCTCCAGCCCTTCATCTGGCTAGGCTTTGGTGACACCTCTCTGTGTGGTTTAACACTTCTCAATATGGTACGCTGGACACTTTTCAGGGCCCTTCATTTTGTGGGTGCCATTCCCGGATTTAGCAATGTGTGAAGGATATGGTGGTGATTGCCCAGGGCAGCTATGGCTGCAGTGGCAAAGCACCAGCTTGGTTGTGGATGTTAGTTGGGGTGTTCATGGCCTGGCATGGTTTTGTGGCAGTTGTCAAGGACGTGCCACACAGGAGGGGGACAAAAGGAAGTGGGGAAATAAAAAACAAAAACAAGGGTGAGGACAAGTGGTAGCAATCTGCCTCCCAAGTTCTCCATTCCAAACATGCTCTAAGACTGCTTTTGCATAACATGTAAGTCTATATTTGTCTGTGGGACAGAAAGAGAGAGAAGATATTTTTGCATTGAGGTCATTCTTGCTCACTCTCCTCCAAGAAAATCGATGTCCTTTCCAGTCCCTTCCGATCCCTCCCTCTCTATGCTGCAGACTCATAGCCCTGCTTTGCCCAGAGGTGAAGTACTTGAATCCTTTCACTAGTAATATTCTGGGTTTTTGGAGCTCTGAATCTCACTTCTCTTTACCTGTTATAGTTCAGGCAAATGCAATCTTTGGATCTGACTCTAGAGTCTGGAACACCTCTTCCTTCACTGTGACAAGGAGACTTCACACCAGGGAATGCAACTCTCAAACAAATCAATGCCTTTGCACTATCTATCTAACATATAGCCAGGGGATCTTCATCTGTGAAAGACAAAAAAAAATCATAAAATTATGATTAAACTTGATTTCTTTTTTGTCTTTAAATTACCCTGACAGCTGGAGGATTTAAAAATTACCCGAGGAAAACTATACGGTAATACTGACATTTCTCATTCCCTAGGTACTAAAGCTTCAAAAATGCAAAGGTGCAGCTGTGCAATTCAGAAAGAGGTGCAGGGTCCTTTCCTCCCATTGTTCGTTCAGGTTGTGGCAGCTGGAAATGAAAACTGCACTATCATAAAAATAAAGGAAGAGCCTGAATGAGAGAAAAAAAAAAGAACAAAAACAAACCTTTAAAGCTGAGATTGAAACAAAACAAATGGAGTTGACAAATATTGCTGTTTGCTTTCTGCATTTGGAAGCGGAGAACTGCCTCCTGGTGAAGCACCGACCTTCTGCAGGGCACAAGAGAGGCGAAATTGTGGAGATAACTATTCTCTAAGATGTGCTGAGCTGAATCAAACAAGCAGACAAAATGCTGCATCCTTATCCAAATCATCTAAACATCTTCACACAGAAATGCATTGGGAATGTCATCACAATTTTTCATGATAGCTCGATAATGTTGTTTCAGTCCTGGCTTGAGCCCAGACAAGCACAATAAGCTTGGTGAAAAGGTTCAGCTTGACAGTAGTGGCAGGTCTACGTCAGTACCAATTTGATCCAAAACAAGTGTTTTCCATTACTCCTTCTATCTTCTCTGGAGCAAAGATATGCAATCACTTTCCTAGGCAAAGCTTCAGGGATCTAGCAGTATAGCATATAGCAGTAGCACAAAAACATAGGGGTTAGGGGTCAGTCTGTGTCCATGCTCCTTCTCTGGGAAGTGACACACTCTCTAATTAGGACATACAGTTTGATATCAGAGAAGCACTGCACTTTTTTTTTTTTTTTTTTTTTTTTTTTATCTGTGACTCTTAAGATTTTGATTTGGAGGCAGATGACAAATAGGAAACTAGTCCCAATCTAGAATAGAATAAGGTTAATGAAGACCTCACAGACAAAATCTCCTGCGAACAGCACAGAGCTGAGGTCCAGCCCTGACTGCTCTGTTTGACATCCACATGCACCTTCTCAGTCCCATTGTAATCGGAACATAGCATGCCCCTTCCTACAGAGATAAATGGGAGATGGCCTTTGATCTCCTTGCGATTCTTTACAAAAACGGACAGGTTTTATATTATGATAAGAAACACCTGTGAGCTAACTCAGTGAGAAACCCTAGTTGAGTCTGGGCACTGCAATGCTATTGAGATGTCTCCTCTAATCATTATAGTTTCACTTTTCAAGTGTAAGAAGTTCTTCATGCTTATCATCTATTTGCCTTAATCTTTTCTCTGTTGTACTTAGTTTTCAGGGAAAATCAATAACGAAGTTAAGCTAACTGACCCTCGGGGCAGCTGCCTTACCAGAGCCTCCTCTGCCTTGTTGTTTAGAGTGCTTTCATTATGCTGTTCAAAAATGCTCAAGCATGTTTTGGGACACAGTTTGTTAGAGTATCTTAATCAAGTGAAAGCTGCCTAAAGTAATATTTATTGTTTAGATTGCGTCAGGAACCAAATTACGAGATGGAAAGGCAAAGCAGTTCTTTGCAGTGGACCATACAAACTACATGGACCTCAGCCAGGAGGAACAGTGCTGTTCCAAGCTCATGCACCTCAGCCTTGTCTTGAGAGCACCTCAGGTGTGACTAAAGTGGTCTGTCAGCGGGCCGTAGTGAAGTTGGGATCCTGTGGTCCAAAGCATGAGGCAGAAGAAAGAGCGATGGGGCTCTCTAGTCTGTTGGGGTGAAGATACCATGAGAGAGTTAACCCTGACTTCTAAACCTTGCTTTTTCTTTCTCCCTACTCAGTGATGCAGTGAGACTTGGCAAAGGTGTCTTATTTTTAACTCCTTTGGGTGAAAAAGGGGTAACATAACGCTGGGGCAAGCTATATAGAATAGAGCAGTGGACTATGTGTATGGCAGCCATGTAAGGTTGAAAGCCTGCTTTCTGAGATACAAATTCATCTTTTTGATGTCCTACTTGCAGGCCAGGAGCTAAAAAATCTCACCTGAAACAGCAGAGCCAAGTTTTGCAGGTAAGCTGGTGGAAAGGGCTCTGTCTCTGTTTAAGTAGCATTGTGGGTCCTCTCGCAGGACCACCTTCTGCTTGTATGCATCCATCTGACCCTTAAAGCATTTTCACAGCCATTATTTGCTTTGGAGATGGAAGAGGGAGTTAATGTTAATTATGATGGAATTTCAAGTTTTGAAAGCAAGTGAACTAGAAAAATCTCTGACCTCCCTCAAACCCTTTTCAAAAAAGGGCTCTTCATCATTAGTTTCTAGGACAGCCACTCACTCTGCACTCCATCCTTCAAGAAGAACTAAGCAAACTGTGGAAAAATGAGGTTCTAGAGAATTACGGGAGTCCAAATTTTGTTTGTTCCTGCATTAGAATCTGAAAATGTCCAAATTCCCCATTTACAGATACTTCATTTGAAAACTTTATGGCATCATCCAATATACTTTGCTTTCACTTTGACTTTGATTTCTAATGCAGTCATAAATGAACTTTAAAAAGGCATTTCAAATTCACAAGAGGAAGCATTTATTTCTGAAAACGACAGATATTTTTCCTGTTTTTTTCCTCCTAGATGACTTTTGTGATCTAATTTTTCAGTGTTGACAGGCTGCTCATTTTAATGTTCCTATCGAAATTTCTACACAATCCAATACTTCTCCATCATCTAGTCCCCCTGGTTTTCATTTAAAAAACAAACAAAAAAAATTGTCGAGCAAACTTTATATATTAGTGCCTAGTCAAAGTCCCATCCCTAAAGGATGTTGTTCTTGCAAGCATTAGTTAATACCAGCCTTTCTGGCATATTTGCGCAGGGACCAACGTGACCGAAGATGGAGACCAAGAACAGGGTCAAGATACCTCATCTGCTCCTCAGAGTGGAAGAAACAACCCGTGTGGGAGGCACAGAGCGTGGTATCAGCAAAAGTCCTTGGTGATATTTGATGAAAATCAATTTGTGCACGATCAATTTGTGCACCAGGGGAAGAGCCAGAGATACCCAAAACATATTTGGCCCTTGCAGCTTAAAGATTCCTCTCCTTCAAGTAGGAAATTTCAAGTAGGGAAACAGCTGTTCCAACCATTGGAAACTGGAAGCAGCACGAAGCTCTGGAGGCAGATGTGATGGCTAGGATGTGGAGGCTAGGATGGCTGCGTTTTCTCCATGGGCAGGTAGGCGCACATGTGTGCCTGGCTGCCCTGCTAGATCCCTCCCTGCTCACGTGGCGGCTGGCGCTGGATACCAGTGCGATCGTGAGGGATTTGGGAAAGGCAGATTAGAGAGCTGGCTGCAGGCAAATGCAATTATGAACAATAAGTTTGATAAATGAAATTATGCTGCCCCACCCCAAAGAAAGATTACACGCAGGCTTTGAGCAAATTCAGAATAAACAAAAATCAGACCCTGAACATGGAGATTATTAAGGATCTGGAGAAGAAGAAGCCTGGCCTCCCTGTCCCCCTCATGCAGTGTGCTTGCACGGACTCCACACAGGGTCAGGCCAAACTGTAGCCACTTCTACCTTAACAGACCCTTTCACTGTACCGTCAAAAGGAATAAAAAGAAGCTGTGCCAAATAATTTCTCATCATATCACATAAGCTTTTCCCTTCTAGGAGCACTTTTGTGATTAGACATTACTGCATTTTTATTGTATATTAATTTTATTCCCAAGGAAATATGAATACTGCATTATATTCAAAGACTAGGATCAACTTCTCATCTTTAAGGACTTCGGACTCATTCCTTAAGCAAGCTGAAGAATTTCAGTTACTTTCCAGTTAGCAGATGCCCATCTTGCCTCCTTCAAGAGGGGTCCCATTTACTGAATATCATCACAAATAACGAGAGTCACTTGCAGGCTGTTCCAGTTTCAGGGCTGAGACTTGCCCTCCTGCTAACAGAACAGTTGCAGTTTTGCCTGCAAAGACCATGTAGCCAACACAGTCTGAAACATGTCATCTCTGCATGGTTCTTACCTGAATCTTCAAGCAATTCTTTACTCATATGTGCACCTGGCTGGTATTCAGGAATATCAGACCTGGTAACTTTGTGAAAGCTCCCAGGTTCCACACACACTTTGTGAAAGTTCCATCACATCCGCAGGCAAAAACAACCCGGCCCCAATATCAGGCTGCACCAGCCAGCAAGACAATCCAGAGCTTAGTGGCAGGAGCCTGTGATTCCTACTCGGTTGGCTTTAGCAAACGCTGCCACCATCGCCCCTGTGCTCATTGCTCCTTCAAGAGGGGAGGGGAGATCTGCTGCACGAAGCAAAGGCTGCAGATAAGGGCCATATCCATCTTGCCAATTAAGCTTAATTAAAATAGGAAAAAAAAAGGTTGCTTTTCCTCAAAGAGAAAGTAGGTTTTGTGGGAGGAACTTACACACACCTTGTCACCCCAGAAGGGACATATGCTGGCTGGAGAGGTTCGCCAGGTTGCTCTGGTTTCTGGTGAGTCTCATTGCTTGTGCACCTATTCTGCCCCATTCCTTTTCCTCATCTTCTCCACAGTCACCTGTTTTCCAGGCTAAGGAATCTTAATCTGTTCAGTCAGTCCTCAACCTGAAGCCACCCAGAACCCTCGTTTTTTGTGGCTGCTATTCCCTGTGCCTTTGACAACTCTTCGGAAGTGGAGGAAGGAGGGGATAGCATCCCCAAGCAATCCCAGGGTTTGCAATGCTGGCTGGTCCCTGCCTGTTTGTGGAGAAACAAGTTAGTTTGCAAAAGGATTTTTTTCTAAACCTCAAAAGCCAGCTGTGCATTGACATTATTTTGCAGGTCATCCCCACAAGATGCTGCATGCATCTTTTTCTCCTCTTTGAAAGTTTTCTGTTTGCTGGTTTTAAGAGCAAGAAGAGTTGTGGAGCTCAAAACAAGTCTGCAGTTCAATCCTGCCATCTGCAGAGCACATCTGAAACTGCCAGAGGTTTGTGCTGCTGCATAAACAAGCTCTTACTTGGAGATTGGTAGACAGACCCTTATTTAAATGATCGTTTCAAATGAAGTTTCTATGTTTAAATTTTCCAGAGGTGAGAGCAAGAGAAACAGCATTTAGCGAGAATAAATGTGTTGTATAATGAGATAAAGTCTTCGCACTGGCATTTGGGTAGTTAAAATACACATCTAAATCATAAATTAAAACAGAATTAATCTCATGGGAGCCCTTCCATGTAAGCAATATAAGAGTCTTATATCTGTGTTATTTATCAGATCTTATTGAATCTGCCCATTTTACAAATGAAGAGAAAAAAAAAGTTAGTTTGTTTTGCAAGAAGAAGGTCCAGCCTGTTTCTCCAAAGAATGGGCGCAACTGGATTCCCAAAAATGGTTTAATAAATTAATAAGTAAACATGGCTTTGGATATATACAGCAATCAGCGCAGACCATGTCAGCAGCAGCAAGCTTGATCAGCTTAGCACTAGCACGCTGTGATGACTGTGATGATGATTTTTTGCCCATACTCTCAATGTGTCCTTCTCCACCTGTGCAAACTGTGCCCAAAGAGCATCACACCTTTCCCCAGAGACCGCTGTCATCCAGGTAGCTATTACCATCACCTGTCAAGATTTCACAGATCCATAATCGCCTGCCAGAAGAGAACATTGTGCTCAGGGAGCCTTGAGCTCCTGTATTATGTATGACATGGCATATCCCTGGATTAATGAAATCCTTATCTAATCAGAGCAGATCTTGTTAGAAAAAAAAAAAAATCTCATCCTGACCCCAAAATTTCTGCTGCTCACTTCCTACCACTAGGTACAAGTGGACCCCAGGTCTTTCTAATGACTCTCAAGTTGCTCTGTCAAAAACACTAGGGATTTTTTGAAACCTTGGCTCTGAGTTTGATTTTACTTGCAGTTCTAATGAAGGTTCTTAGGTAAAAAGAAAAGGCAGTAACTCTTTATGCCTCAGCTTTGCCATCTGTGTAAGAGAAGTAATTCATCTGTAAAGTGCCTTGAAAGCCATGAATATCAGTATAAAAGCTTTATGTCAGTTATCTTCTGTTAATGCTGTACTAGAAGTGCATTATTATATTGAAATAGCCAGAGATTCTTGCTTAGCATCTCACAGAAAAAAAAAAAAGGCCATCTCAGTAATAGCCTTATGTTTATTAGAGAAATTATTTCTTTTTTATGTGTGACTCAGAAATTCCTCTGTTGTAAGCCATTGAGAATATGTCCAAGCCCCTGCAGGCCCAGCAACATGGAGAGCACATGCTAGAGGCCTTGGCAGTGATGGATCCGCTGGGACACCAGAGGATCTCCTGAGCCTCTCTCTAACATGCCAACCAATTTAGCTGCTCTCTTTTTCAGTGAGACACTTGGGGCTCAGCAGACCAACGCTGTTTGCTGAGCACGTAACCTCTTGGATGTAACTCACATCCAGCAGCACGCCATGACACAATTCCAGCCTCAGGGAAGAGGTAGTAACTCTTCCAAGTGGAGTTGCACCAGGGTGAAAAACAAAAACAATTTTTATGAATGTGCTGTTTAATGGATAGAGAAGTGTGAAGAAGGAAAACCTAGACGCCTTCTGATTAGCACTACATTATTCTAATTTAACCCTACTTCTTGAAATCTAGCTATAAGATCAAGACAAGCTAACAAGTAAGTCCTCCACACAATTACTGTCACCTCTGAGATCCAGGTGGTGTGGGGTGGTAATCTGGGAGGAAAACAAAACCAAAAAACAACATCAAAATAAAAACAAGCAAAAAAAAGGAACAACATTAACAGTCCTGTAGATTAATGACTGCTTTTACACCTGGCGATGTGCTAAGCAGCAGCTCTAGTGGTGCAATGGCTGCCCCCACAGAGGTGACCGGGAGGTTTCTTCGGGTCGTGAGACCTGAGGGTGCTGCAGCAGCTCCCAGCACTCACCTCTGATCTCTGCACTGCTCCCTGTGTGGGGCTCAGAGCTATCATTGCAGCCGGATTTTTCTCCCTCAGTCAAACAAAACAAACAAGCAGAGGTGAGGGGGATATAAAGCATCACATCAAGCAGGGAGGCATCTCTGACAGTGACGACTCGCCTCTCTCCCCACCTCTCACCAGGAGGTCCTTGGCTCCGTTTATACTTCCGCGCTCGGAGAAGCTTCCCTCCATTGCCAGCGTGCCCAGGAGGCTGCCTGACCCTGCCTTGGGCATGGCCGTGAGCTGGGATGCAGGCAGCTGGAGCTGCCTCCTGGCCCCACAGGGCTGTGGGGCTTGGTCTGCGCATCTGCTTCCCTTCGAACGTGGTTTTAGCATCTGTCCTTGTGTCAGGGGAGGATGCCACTTCATCGAGCTAGATGATTGTCTGTGACCTGCTAGGCTGACTTGCAAAGCCAAAGGTGTGTGAGCTAAGGAAAACATATTCTTGTGAACCGCTCGTGTACACTAACTTCGCGTGGTAGGCATGCAGCTCAAACCCGAGAAATGTTTCAGGAGATGCATGTATTGAAAGGATGAGCTATTCAGGCCATCGGGCTGATGAATTTACTCTCTGTCTTGAAAGCATTATTTTTAAAAACTTAAGACTACCGGCTGTACAATGATTTTTCATCTTGCACTGCAAACCTCGATCCGGAGACGTTTCAGTGGCAGTGCTAGGTTTGTCGCTGGATGGCAGTGGGTCTAACATATGGTTTAGAGAGCAAAGGAATGATATTTCCTTGAGGTAAAAGCTGTATGTGTTTTATTAGCACCAGCTTGTGAGGATGTTTGTCCCTTGAGCAAGACTCATGGGTTGACTCTCTGTGATCTTTGGGCTCCCAGAGGCAGTATTACTTCCTCAAAATGCTACGACAGGGTGGTAATGGGAAGGAAAGCAAGGGAAGCACATTTATATCTCAGAATAATTGAGCCTCAGGCCCTGAGCAAGCAGCACAGTGAGGTCATGCTGCCGCAGAAGTGCCCTGCAGCGTGTGCATTTGGCAGACCCAGGGCTTTGCGGAGGGGCAGGTCTCTGTCTGCCAGCAGCTGCCAGGGGGATGTGAGCTAAGCAAGAGAGGCAGGACGTGGCCCTAAGAGCCTCTAGATGTCACTGCCAGGCAGCAGAAACCAGAGCTGGGCTGGTGGCACAACTGGCCACAAGCACCGAGCACAGGCAAGGGCCAGGGGTGGGTAATGTGGAGGGTGATGGCAAACCTCCTCTGAAAACTTTTGTAGGTCTCTCTGTCTACTCTGGTACCTCTCTGTGCCTGAAGAAGAGCAGCTCTTGCGAGATGGGGCTGAGGGGCTGGCATGAAAAGAAAGGGAAATCTGCGATTGCTGCATAAGGTAAGGAATTGCTGGGTAACAGTGATGCGTTTCAGTTCCAGCACAGCAGCAAAGTGATCCTATAGAGAAGTGGTAAGGTCAGGTAGAGATCACGTGAAATACAGCCGGCACCCTCAATGCTAGAAAAACCTACATTTGCCTTGGGCTTGCACTGAGCTTGGCCTGAGTACCTATGGATGGAGGATCCGTCATGACTAGCTTCTTCCCTACCTTCCTGAGTCTGGGGTACTGAGAGGAGAGCAAAAAAGGTCACTGCTGCAAACAGCAAGAGCTGAGGTGTTATTAGGCTCACAGGACTCCCTCTAGGCTGTATGTATACATCCACACACACACACGAATCAGTCCAAAACTTTGCTCCCTTTCCCAAGAGATACCTGTGACCAAATAGCCCATGCTCAGGAATGTTTAATGTGTGTGGAGTGGAATGGCTGGTCCCTGCCTTAAGAACTGCATTACATCATTGAAAAATAGTAATTACTGCCTGCCATGAAGTGTTTCAAGATTGCTGAGGTTGTTTTTTTTGTTCGTTTCTTTTAAAAAGAATTCGCATTAAGAAATAGTTTACATTTTAAAGGCTTGCTTTCCTTTATAATAAAACAGTGCTAATATCGGGGCTACAACCTATCATCTTGGATATACTTGGAGAATCCCGTGGGATGTAGCTGGCGCTTTCTCACTAGCCAGAATTTGGCTGACTGAAGTGACGTACGTAAAGCTGCCTGTCACCAAGTGGGTCCTGGGGAAAGGTCAGGGGCAGAAAATGGTCCTCAAGCAGCCGTCCCTGGTTAACCGCCAGCGAGGCCCTCCTTCTTCCCCCCAGCATGCAGTTATGGAATAACCTGCTTTCTTTTTTGTAGTAAACCTGCAGGAACTATAGCAGTTTCACTGTGAGACATGCAGAGTGCTGCTCCTTTGAGTACTCTATAGGCAACCCAAAGGTGGTGGTGGTGTGGTCAAACCCTCCCAGATGAGCTGTGGACCCTCCTGGTCTCCCACATTTCTGCAGCTGGTGGTGTGGGCATCAGCACCGCTGCCGCTGGTGCCTTCTGGAACAGCCTCCACACAGGCCTCCTCCTCCGACAACACACGCAGGACCAGGCCTTGAGACCAGGCATGTGGAAGGGATCTTCCTCCATCCACCCTGCGAGGGCTGAGGCACAGCCTCCAGGCAGGGAACACCACGATGTCAGGATTTGCCTTCAAAGGCTGAGCTTGCAGGCTCAGTTGTCAGTAATTACACACCAAAGCCTGTTTGACACCAATGGTTTCTTTGGATCCCACCTAATTTCATCACTCTTTATCCCATCTCCAACTCAACTGAGTTCAGCTCCACTAATCTCATCTACGTCAGCATAATCTTACTCCCTTGAGGATCTTAATCTCATGAAGATTTAAAAATAAATTGTTTGTTTGAAGTCCCTTTCTTTGATTTACAATAATGGACATCCTTAGGCTTCCCAAACTTGTGCCCCTGAGGACAAGAAGCTGTTTTCCATCAAAAACAAACCCCCAAAACCAGATATTATCAGATTGCCTGGATCTTAGAGATAGTTTTCAAAAATGTTTGAAACCTAACAGGCTACACTAAAATTTCAGAGCTGGCAAACACAGATGAAGGTGCGGAGATTTTAACAGAGTGACTGTAAGGTTGGCCTTCACTGCTTAATCACATAACATTACCTGAGACGTGAATGTGTTCCCTCTTTATGCACCACACAGCTGATTTGAGCTGCCTGTATTTTTAATATTGGTTGCTGCACTTGTGAACTGTATTAAACTTCTTGTTGCTTTTGGAAATAGCAGTCGCTGTTGTATTATGGCCAAATCACTGATTTTCTCCCTGTTGACCTGTTTTTTTCAGGCTACTAAGCACCCTTGACTTTGCTTGTGGGATGGTTAATCAACAAGTCTGTCACAATGATGGATTCCTCCTGAATTGTTGCTTAATTAGCTTGATTAGAAGTATAAATCAAGTGGAATACCAATTCTTCTAAGGCTTCAGACAGGCAGCCATGCTCGGCTTGACAACAGTGAGTTATTGCTTTCTGCCAGAGTGTGGTATCAGCATGCAAGCTCCAACCCACAAACCCGAGAGGGCTGTAGGTTCATGGTGAAGACACCCGGTCACACAGACTGAAGCACAAACCTAAATGCTGCTTGTGAGAACCAGCCTAATGTTGATGCTGGAGTGAGGGCGTGAAGATCAAGTCAACATGATGCAAACTGGAGGTGGACGCTGGGCAGCAGCGTGCACAGCAGAAATGTTTTAAAATCATATAGTTAAGTACCTAAGTACTTGTCTTCATAGTTAGGTACCTAAGTATCTTTGAAAATCTGGAAAACAGTTTTATGGAAGTTATGATAAACTGTTTTTTCTAAACAGGTGTAGATTGATTTCATAATTTCAACCTTACACCTTACCTTGAGTGGCGATTCTCACATGGGGTATGTGCTCTCTGCTGATGGCTTTTTAATAAAGCAGAACTATGATGTCAGCTGTGGCAAGACTAAGGTGTTAGAGACAAGGATCTTTTGTCTCATGACAGGCAAAATTATCTTCCATAGAAATGCAATTACGCATGATAACAAAAGGAAAAGTAATATGTTGTGTGCAAATTAAAATCTTTAAGACCAATCTTAATGCACTGATCTTAACATTCAACAGCTTACTGTTTTTACAGATGCGGCTTTCAAGCAACAAAAATGTGTTTAGGCTTTTTGTCTTGAATGGAATTATACCGTTTACCTGGTAGTGTAATAGCCCATGGTGAAATCTGTGTAGCTACAAATAGCTCATTCCCAGCAGTTTTAAGCCAGCTCCAGTGCCCCTCTGCTGCATGGCAGTACATCACGCAAAAGTAGTTTCATGTTTCTACATATACTTTTTGAAATCATAGGCTAAATTAAACAAGCACACTTCTCTGAAACAAATCCGCAGAGCATATTTTTCCATATCTACTTGTTTTAGTTGTCTTTTTTTCTTTATTAACTCTATCTTTTATTTTCAGAGACATTTTGGATTTCAGAAATGACTAAAAACTATTGAAATAGCCTATTTTTTGCTGATTTTCCCTTTCCTCTTTCCCCACATTTCCTGATAAAATTTGAAATTACAGTTTATGTAAGACTGATGTTCTGAGGTGACTCATGTTCTCCATGCTGCAGCATATGGACAATACATCTGACTGACTGTAACGTAACGTAGGTGTGAGGCCCTTCTTCATCTTGTAACAGAGCTGTTGCTCCAGCATGTAACGTCTCACTGCCAAATGAGCAAATTTGTTGTTTGCATGCGGAAGGCGTGATGGAAACTTGTGTTGTAGGTTGTGGAGTGAAATGATATTGCCATGACAACCTTGAACAGCTTTCATCCATCGACATTTGCATCTTTCTCTTTGGCATTTTCACAAATAGAGTTTTCAGGGATTTTTTTTTTCTTAGTATTTGAGTAGGATGGAGTATTAGATTTGATTTTATCATAGTGCTAGAAGTATGAAAGCAGAGTTGGTGTATAGGCTACAGGAAGGTTATAGTTATTTAGCAGATTGAAGTTAAACTTCTGAACAAGCGTTATATAGGAAGAAGCCCTAAAGTTTTGAAGCCATCAGGACAGAGAAAGAGAATGCAATTCTGATAAACTTGTCTTTTCCCAGTCAGTCCTGATTTAGATGGTGGAAATCATGAAAATAATCTGTTCTGCATCTCTAATGTTTCTCTTCATTCCCAAAGCAAATAAAATGTAACCCCTGCAGCTGACACACTTTTTAATATAGATAAGATTTTCTTTTTTTTCCCTTTTTTTTAAAATAAAAAGTAACAAAAAACATTGCACAGCCTTTTGTTATTTAAGAGTCTTTTCTTCAGTCTTCTAGCATTTAAAAATGGGACATAAACAAATTAAGAGAGAACTCAAATCAAACTATGTCTTACTTATTTTTGTTATCTGAGCAATAGACGCGCTTTACAGATAAAAGGCCGTATTCTGTTCATCTGCGATGGAGCTAGTGGAGCTGTTCCTGGCTTTCATGCAATAGCCAGGGGAATCAGCCACACTTAGTACCTGAAGAGGAGGGAAGGAGCTCATGATCAGAACTTCCAACCAGTCTGAAACCATTAAGTAAGTCATGTAGTACCAGTTCTCCCAGGGATCTCTTCCTTTATCTCCATCCTCTCTCTCCAGGGCAACTCCAGGGTGCCAGAGAAGGACTCTCTATCCAGACATCTGAATACCAGCAAGCATAAGCAAATGTCCACAAAAAATCCCAGCTCACTCCTTCACTGTGTTTGATTTTTTGAGATCCCCACTGATAGTTCTTGCATAGAGCAGCCTTGGGCTGTGTCCTGCTGAGAAGCACATGGGCACCTAAAACAGATGTAGGGAGAGTGGCTCAGAACACAGATGACTGGAGGTCAGCCTGCAGAAACGACTAATGAGAAAGATTTTTTTTTTTTCTAAAAAAAAGGTGTTTTTTTTTTTCTAATAGAAGTTAAAATCAACACAGATGTTCCTGCCTCTTTTTCCTGTGTTACGCTCTGGGAAAGCAAACCCATGGCAACCTGAGGACTTCTACTCTGTGCTAGCACTGTGGCAAGGTCTTCCCACACCAGGCTGAGTCGAACCATCTGACGGTGAAGTTGCCCATAACTGCTGCCCAGCAGAGTAGGTGTTACATTCTCCTGGTACTTCAGAGCAGCTGAAAGCAGTTGAGATACCACCAGCCTTTCCCAAGGAATCAGACTGAGTAACTTCACGTTGTCATAGGCATGTCAAGAAGTTGGGAAGCTGGTAAAATATTTGAAATCTCCAAATATTTGATGAGCGTTAACTCCTGGTGTGTTTTCCCACAGCATTCATGATTTGTTAGGCTCTAATTTAAAGAGTTTCAGTCCTCTGAGGGGCATGTGCGGTAGCTGCCCAGTCACTGCCTGGAAGCAACCGGTGAATTGCTCAAGTGAACTGCTTCTGAACACCCTGCAGGCAGAATTTCATTCAAAACTGTTAAGTGAAAATTATGATTAATGATATATTTGCCAAAGTTATGATCAGTTTATGAATGATTCATGAAAGGAAATACGAGAGCAAATAGACTATGAATATCATTTGCAAGCAATAATTTAAAGCAACTTCATCCCCCAAGACAAGGTCCTTCTAGTCTTGTATTTAACCTAACAATAGACCATGGTGCAATGGGCTGGTGCTGTGTTGTGAATAACTTGTTCCAGGAACCCCTGGAAATCAGAGACTTCTGGACAAACAGAAGGTCCATGATCCCAGGCTCCCTTCCTGGGAGTGCAAAGGGTGGATTCCCACTCGGTGCCAGGGAGCCCAGCACACATGTGCTCCGCAACGAGCAGCCGGAGGTGCCACAGCCCAGTGTTCGAACAAGGACTGAGCCACAGGGCAGAGGCAAAGAGCCGTCCCTGCCCTAGGTCTGCATCCACCGTGCTTTCTCCTGCGGGAGTACAATTTACATCTGGAGTCTCTGTTTTCCCTGTCAACCTCTCAACAAAACTAGTGTCCAGTGTTAGCTGCCTTCAGAAACAGAGAGTGTGGTACCAGAGATCCTTTTAAAATATTATTTACTATTATAATTCTCTTCTAAAGAAAAGCTCATCTGGATGCAGTCCCTAGGTTGCAGTGATGGTCTAAGGATTTTGTTTTGTTTTTCACTCATTTTTCAAACATAGTTGATAAGGAAATCGACATTTTGCCAAGGGCACTCAGTGATCACCAGTCATCTGGGTTGTCACAGCCCTCCCTGCCTTTGGCAGGCCCTCTGCTCCCACACTCTAACTAGTGCACTAACGCTTTTTTTCCATTCTCCACCCAAATCCTTATGTAAAATCCTAAAAATATTAGTAGCATCATGTTTAGCATTCCTAAAGGGTCCCCTATCATCCAGATGGAAAGTGTCTTGCAGCCTGTTTCTCTTCTCTGCCCTCACTTCCCTTTGGCAGCTCCTATCAGCTCCACTCCAGCTGTAGCTCAAGGCTTCCTCTTTCTCTTAAAAATAACCATCCTCCCAGGGGGAGCCTTCTGTAGAGCCCCCCAGGCAAATCCATGGCTGTGAGGAAACCCCTCTGTGCTAAGTGTGCATAGTAATAAGTAGATTTCTTACCAGCCTTGTTGAGTCTTGATATTCTTCTAGGAATACATGACGAGGGTCAGCCACTACAAAAAGGAGAAGGAAAGGTGCACGTGACGTTACAGGGATGCTTCAGGGATGTACCTCAGTGCTTTCAGGGATGGGACATGGTGACTGCAGCGCTCCACAAAAATGCACAAAATGGGTTAGGGGTTTGGAAATTGCTTTTCTTACTACAGTTCAGACCCAGTAACATTTTCCATATGTTACTTTCAAAGATATTTTATTGCAGTAGCTGTAACAAGAGCAGGCACTGGAAAAGGAGACCATCTGCGTGCTTATGAATGGAAGAGATGGCAGAGCCTGTAAACGTGTTTATCCTGCAGACTACCCTGTAAAACACATTGAGTCTATGCATGGAAAGCAGCCTGGGCTCTTGGTGCAACAAAGAAGCAGTGAACTGAGCCACATTGGTGAACGAAACACATCGTCTAAACAGCAGCTGATAAGACTTTTTTTTTAAGAAAAGAAAAAAATACCCTTCTTTTTAAATATTGTGTTGTCAAATAACAGTCTCTAGACTGATAAAATGCAGCACTCTGGCATATCACCATGGTGCACAGCAGGATCCTCGGTTCAAACTAGCTGATAGAAAGCTTGATGTATCCTTGTTCTGCCAGCTATCCTTCAGGCTGTGCTTTTAAGAGAGACAGCAGCAGTGAGCATTTGTCTGCTATTTCTTTTAAAACCAAGATTCTTCACAATCCAAAGTTAACAGATGGGCAGGAAGAAATGAGGGCATTGAGCTGTTTTGTTGTTCCCTCAAAGTCACTGGGCTCACAGCAAGGAGAGGCTGGCACAGGTGAGAGGAAACTTTGTGCTTAAGCTGCAGAGCCTGTTGCTGGCCCCCGCTGCCTTGAGTGTACCCAGTGAGGCTGTGCAACCGGATCGGGAGCTCCCAGGGGAAGACCTCCCTTCTGCTCGCTATGCACCTCAGGGTGGGAGACATTTGGCACCCATCAGCATTCATGGCCATACCCCCAGCTGCATCCCTGGCACTGGCACTGCATCTTTCCCACTAACCCGCTCCGTCATCTTGCTTTGGATCTGGAAAAAGGAAAGAGGCAGCCAAGGGAGAAGGGATGCCAAAGGAAGATGCATCCTTACCTCCATTGCAGTCATCGAAAGCTGAGTTCCACCTTCCGCTAGGTTTTGAAATGCATCTAGGGGTAGGATAGAGAACAGCATGGGTCTAGGAGGAAGCGAGGATGTGAGGCCCACATGAAGCTGCTGAGAGTGGCTGCAGCACAGAGCCAGGAGGCTCCGCTGCACTTGGCCTTTCTCATACACTGCCTAATGTCACCATGCTCCTGTGCTGGGGCAGCCCTTCCTTTCCCAGGGATCACAGCCTGCGGAGGCACATGGGATGCAGCAAGGTGTCCCAGGCGTTGATCTGAGAAAGCCACACAAGACTCCTACCCCGCGCTCCAGCCCACATGGCCAGCTGCCCCCGCTCTCATGGATTGTTTCTATAGCCTGAAGAACGGCAGGAGAATGGAAAAGTAATGAAACCTATTTTCCCACAGGGCAGCTTTTTGCTGGTCCTTTTCCATCCTCCATGGCTGTGAGTGATCACAGTGCGCCCTACAGAGCAATGCACTTGCAGTCATTAGTATGCCTTGCAAACTTCTCCTAGGGAATATGAATGCAGATGCTGCTGTTATTCACCCAGACTTTGAAATTATCGCTGTTGAAAGTTTTCTGATGGAATACTTTGCAGCCAGAAAACTCAAATCCATCCAAATATTGATATTCTATGAACACATTTTTATTTCAGTTTGTCTAGGAGAAACAGTCAAATCCAAGTGTTTGGATAAAGTTGAAATGCAGTGTTTTCAGTTCTTTTTATTTATTTTGAAATTACTTTTCGCTTGGAAGTGTGCTGCTATGAACAGCAATAAAAAAGAGAACCAAAATTACAGTCTGCCTATCCTAGAAGGAAGCATTTCCGTAGGCTCACCAGACTCCTCTCTGGGATCCTACTTCCCGCTCTGACTGGAAAATCATTGTAAGGTCATGAATATTTCAACACCTGCTTGGCTCTAGGCAAAGCACAAGGCTGGCTGCAAGGTGTGGGGCCAGGGCACTGCAGCCTGCTAGGCCCACTAGGCCCTCAGGATAGGGAAGTTTCCTGCGCTCACAGCCAATGGAGTTACCTACAGCTGAGCTGAAAAGGGTAACTGTCCCTTGAATGCTCCATTTCCCCTAGTTAAATAGGCTTTGCAAAGAAGCTGCTGCTTTTGGCTTGGGTCTCATCTCTGGCCATCTTGAAAGAATGAGTGATTGGTACAGATTTTTATCTTTACTGCTGCATTCACATCATCGTAAAGGTGGATTGCTTTTTACTCCCATTTGGCACAGTTATCCTCTCCTGTAAAAATCCTATTCACAGTGATTTGAAAAGTTTGAAAGAAAATATATTCCACATCAAACTCTCTGTAAAGTGATAACTAAAAGACTTGAGAACAATTTTAGTTACTCATTACAGATAGCAATGAAACTTTCAGTGATTCCTTTCCAAATGAATTTAAAGGAATTGTCTTTATACTGGCATGTAGTATGCAAGAGGATTCTTTTAATATTGGGAAAAAAAAAAAAGAGAGATACTGCTCCAGCCATAAGAATTTCTGTCTACAGCAAGTGGGCATATATAATAACGGAAATATGGATGTTTAAAAGCTATCTGTTTTTTAACGATAAAAATATTAAAATAAGAAAACAGACCGTCTTTCTCAGCTGCCTCTGCTGCACTCTGTTGAAATGCCATTTTGGAGCAGTGCTGCTCACCCTGACCCCTTGACCGCTAGTGGCCCATAAAACATCAGCCATAAAATAAAAACTGGCCAAAACCTGAATGCTCATTTCAGCACACTGCTAAAGCCCAGTTCATTCCAAAGGTGGTCTGAGCCCACAGGTCGCAACTGCTGGTTTCTTAAACTGTCCACATTTCCAGTCAAAATGCTTGTAATAATAACGGTAAAAATTATGTTTATGCAAAGCATAACTCAATTTACTATTAGGCAAAGCTTTTGCTTGCAGACACTCGCTCCTTATGGGTACCAGAAAATAGATGCACACAACACAGGCCATCATGACAAGGACCTTAGGCCTTTCATTACAGCAAGTAATGAGAAGCTGAAAGGAGAAAAGACAAGACCCCGGTGGCAGGACTCACAGGTCATGGTCTCCAGGCGCAGCAGGCAGCAGATGAAGTCAGAGAGGCCGATCCTGCCGGCGGCATCGCTGTAGCGCAGGGCCAGCAGCCGCAGGAGCTGCTGGTTGGCGGGCAGACCTGCAGGCAAGACATGGAGGAGAGGGCAGTGGTAACACAGGCACTGCCACTCTGTCTTGTAATTCCAGGTTTGAGCATAGCGCTGACAGCACTAAAAGCTGATTTACTAAACAAGAGAATTTTTCAGCAGAGTGCTGCTTGATGATGGCTTTAGGTTAATTTACTTTCTGGACTTCAGAAGACAGTCTCATTTCCTCATCCCTAGATTCTAATGGCTCAGCTGGAATAGGAAACATATCTTTCCAGCTTCTTCAACCAGCTGTCAGGTTTTCAGTTCTAAATGAACTCATCGTGGGGCAAAATTAGATGAATAATCAGAGGAGGAAAAAAAAATGTTTCTTTCTACCTGTAGAGGGGAAGATATCACTGATGCAGGTGGATTATCATGTCCCCACATTGTGGTTGCAATCTCTAGGTGGGAAAGATCTCCAGAAAAGTCACTTACATTTCCTAAAAGTTTTGTAAGTGGACATGCAATGCAAGATCACTGCCAAGGGCCCCTGTGACAGTGAGCAATGACCCCTTTTTAACTCTTTAAAGGCCATGGACATATATTGAGTTCTCTCTGGAGAGCAGGCTTCAGCAAAGTGCTGCTGAAGAGTTCCTAAAATCACACCCTACACTAGCAGAACAGTGATGCTTTGGCACAGTGAGGCCTAGGATATGCTTTCCCTGAATTCTGTTCACCTGGCAATGTTTCTTAGGTAACCTCAGTAGCAAGAGTGAAATCTAAATTCTCTCAGTTACCAAAATATGTCTCAGGTATCTGCTGTTTCTTGTTACTTTATTCCCCATGCCTTTCATCTGTTGGATTCCTTGCTCTGACTGCAAAGGCAGCTCCAGATGTCGCTGCCTGGCTCAGGAGAAGGCAAGAACAGGCCAAATGTTTCATTTTTCCTCACACTTTCAGCCTTAGTGAATGTAGCCAACAGAGGTCAGTACAAACTAAATAACAGATTTGCGCTGGCACTTTTCCTTCATGAACTTGCTCACTGCCTGGGAGAGAAGCACAGAAGGGCTGAGATGGGAAGGGACCTCTGGAGACCAGCTAGTCCAAACCCTGCTCAAGCATCCAAATCACTCTGGATTTTTTTTTTTTTCTCTTTGAAGCTCTTTCTTCTTCCCTCTTTCCCTTTTCAGCCACACTACCACAGAGAAAACGGTTGCACATCTGGGCATACCTGCTGCACGTATCGCACTCTTCAGCTCTGATGCATCAAGAAATCCAGAACGACTTCTGTCTTCCCTCTTGAAAATATCCTGAAAAACAGCAAAAAAAAACATTTCAAGCCTGCATCAGCATGCCCCAAATTTACTACTGCATCTAATTATGGAGATTATTTTCCCCCTTAATAAACGGGCTACAAGCAAATGCAACAGATTAAATGGACCATCACAAAGTGGATTTTTTTCCAGCAGGAAAAGCACTACACCATGACTCCTTGCAACCCCTACCGCCTGCTAGACACATGATCCAGAAAGCCTGTCCTTAGCTCTCCATGTCTTGGTACTTCCCAGGTGTAAAGGCAACATCCTGGTCTAACAAAAAAAGAAAGGAGTAAGGAAAAAGCAAAGGTTAAAAATGATTAGTTAGTGTGGTGGGAGACACTAGAAATGGGCCCCACTGAGCTGTGCAGCCCTTGAAATATGCCTGCCCTCAGACCTTGGGTATCACGAAGCACCGGCACCCTGCTCATGAGAAGCACGGAGCTCGTTGTCGGCAGAGCAGAGGCTGCCCTCACATACCGCATACTTAGCCAGGCATCTCCAGAGGCTCCCAAACTCCTGCAGCGTGAGCTGTCCATTGGAGTTGAGCTGTGTGTTTAGTTAAGAATATAGCCGTTAATGAGAGCTACACGCAGCTGTCTGCACTGCCCAGGTTGCTGCCTGGGACTCAGCTTCATGCACGTAAAGGGAGGCAAAAGGTGCAGTCGCTGCTGCCTGTTACAAGGTGTGTGCCAAGAGCCTCTCTGCTCTCGACTGCATTTAAACTCACCTTTTTTGGTACACTGTACAGCTGCTAACACCTGTGCTCACAAACATCAACTGGTTTGTATTTATATGGTGCCTTTAAGCACAACAGATCCTGCAGCGCTTGCTCCGGGTTACATTAGACACTGAGCCCAGCAGCCCTCTGGATGGAAAGAGACCCAGTGCTCCAGACCCATGTAGCTGGAGCACTTTGCAGTGTCCCTGTGCATGGGGCAGCATAACATTAACCTTGGCTAGATCCTTCAAGCCATATAGGATTATCTTTGGCTAGATCCTCCAAGCAGAGCAGGCACCGAAGGAGAGATGAAGGAACTGATCCTCATCCCTGCTCTCAGTAGTCACGGGCAGCCTTTGAGCTGTAAGCAAGAAAACAGCTCCTTGCCATAGACCAGTGTCAACAGACTGCTTCTGGGATGCTCTGAGGAATATGTATTGGGACTTGTGACAAAGTCTGTGCATCACCGAGGAGTCCTAGGCAGGCATGCAACGCTTTGCCTATGCAACTGGGGTGGCAAAAGTTCTCAGAAAGCCAAACCCATCTCCAGTGAAGTACAAGCAGACAGTGCTACTGACAGGAAACTTGGCTGAGAAAGGTTGTTCCTGTCTTTGCAGCCAGAGTAGGTCACGCTGCATATGGGTTGTATGCAGCCCAGAGACTAAAAAATCCATCTTGAATTAAAGCAGAGCAGTAGCTGTGCCAGCTCCTCGCATGTGCCATGCATTCAGTGTCCTCTTAGATGAGAAGGGCTTCAAGAAGAGGGGAAGATTTATTTTCTGGGGACATGAAGGAAGTTGGTAAGAGAGAGGCACTGCTGGTCATTTTTACTCACTCTCTGGCAGTTTGTAAAGGTCTGAAAATGTCTCAAAGTTATTCTGAGGCATAGAAGAAAAAGACAGCAAGCAAGCAAGCGAGAGAAAACACACCAGGGAGAATTTATGTTTTCATCAAGAAGCCCTCTTGTTCTACAACAGCCAGCAATGTATTTCCAATGTTGTCTTGTTAACAGTAAAAAGCCTCCGTGATCCATCTAACTAGGGGAGGCTCACATGGCAGGATGAACAGCCTGCCAGACACATGCCTGTGATTCAGCAGTGACAGAGCCTTCCCCTTGACACCAGCGTTTGCTAGAGATGCTGGCAGGGCCGCGGCTTCCCCAGGCAGCTGTGGGTGCAGATGTGGCGGGAGAGCCAAGCTGCACGTGGGCTCTGCGCTCCCTCCTCACCCCAGCCTCTGCCTGGGACCCCAAGGCCAAGGGCTTCCCACCCACAGTGGGGCAGTCGGAGGACAGTGCCTAGTGGTAGCGGTAGGTTTCAGACTGGGCGCTCATCTCAGTCTTTCAGCAGAGACACACTCAGAGCCAGGGCACGCGTGGCAAAGTCCTGCACAGGCCCTGGGACAGTTATTTATTGAGGCTTGTGGCTAATATTTACTTGCAGGTTCTCACAATGGGATGCTTTGCTCAGCCATAACTCAAGGCAAGGATGGGCACCGCTGGGGAAGTTTATTGCTTCTGCTGAAAGGATACATCCATCAGCGCTAAAATGCCTCTACACGAATCGAAGCTGAATCTTCCTCCCAGGCTGGCCATTTCGTCTGCAAGGATTGACAAAATGGAAAAAATCAGGGGGAGTGGGGTGAGTGTGGGAGGCGCTATTGCCCCATGGGGTGAGCTCTACCTCCAGGTCACTGTTTGGAGGGGAAGGGCACATCAGACTGAAGGATCACGCCCCTGGAAAGCTCTGGGACCTCACTCATGCTCAGAGTCAGCAGCAAGGAGGGCAGCATGGGGCAGGGTAGGCACCATGTCATGGGGGAAAATGCCTCCACAGCACTGCTCAGTGCAGGGCAGAGCATAGGGAGAAGGTGCAACCCAGGGGTTGTGCAGGCACAAGTACATGATCTTGCTGGCAGCCATGCATTAAAGAGCCTGCTGGCACCTGGGCTGGGCTGTATCACCTACTTCATGTGAATGATGCTCTGTGAGAATGAAGAAGCCCTGGTAGAGGCACTCCTTGTTCTTTAGGCTGCAATAGTGCAATAGGCCATGCTTTTTTAAGACCATCAGGACACCACTAAATCCTCTAATTTACACAAGAAGAAGGATAGGGAAATGTGAAAAGGCATTAGCTGAGCTGTAAAAGCTTTACCTTGCAAGACTTCTTCATTAAGGAGTTGATGCAGCTGTGAGGCATCAATAGCTGAACCCTAATGCAGAACAAAACAGGAAGAGAAGTACGTGAGTACAAGGTTTTCTTCTGCCTCATCTTTGTCTCAAACTTCTTCACACAGGCACTGTCTTCCTCTCCGGAAGACACTTGCAGCGCATTCAGCGTGACTGCCTGTGTCATTTTCACCTTAATGCATTGATATAACTATTAACTGCAAGAGGTCTATTGTGAAAAGACTTTTGGCAGTGATTTTTTTCTTCTCTTGAGTAAGTCGAGGAGTCCTTTATAAGAGTTTATTAAACCATTAAAAGCATCACTGTGAACACACACAGTTTGGCTGAGAAAGAGCAGGAATCAATTACTTAAACACTGACTGATGTCTGGTTTCCAAATGCCATAAAGATAAATGGAAAGCGATGCTGATGAGAGGAGGGAGTAGCCAGGACTTTCTAATTGTCCCCTTTTCTTCCTTCCTTTTTTTTTTTTTTTTTAAGAAATAAATCAAAGGCAAAAAATGCACATGCGCAATCCCACCACCAGCATCACCACAAATCTCCACTCCTGCTCTGATATATGGGGCTAGCGAATCTATTCTAGCTCAATGTTCCTTTTTTTTTCTGGGGATTTTGGCAGATTAGTCAATATTGTTTCTAGGATATCCACTTGAGGATAAATACACATTTCAAAAAAAAATCTAAACAGATGGCTATGAACATCGGAGATTACTTTTTTCTTTTAAAAATCCACATGCCTTTTGTGTTTCATTTTTTCATCAAGATGTTGCAAATAAGGTACCTGATTAGCATATCTTAGGAAGATAGTCTTGTAGGAGCTGTCTTGGTTGACTCTCGGTTCCTCCTGGATCAAAGAAAATGTACACACAAATAATTCAGTTGTTCAGGGAGCAGTTCAAGACCTGAGGAAGATGACAGAAAACAGGCGGGATGGAATTCAGCAAGGAAATCAATGAGACTAGAGATATGAGGTCTGATCTTTGCTGGTAGTCCTTAGTTTAGACCAGTGGTGCACATGAAGATGCACCTAGAAGGCTATAACATCATGAACAAATTAAGTAGAGCAGCTATGGACTTTCCCTTCTCTACTCCCTTCTAGATTCCCTTCTAAGGCAAGTCTGACTGTACCTGAGCAACACTGCGACATCTGAGAGAGTCAAGTGACGGGGGACACTTGATGGAAATGGAAATCTGGTTAAGCAACATCAGCCTAGCCCCGTAATTCTTTCTCAGGCAAGTGCGTTAAGAGATAATCCACACCAGTAAGGCCCACTTGCTTGGGCAAGAGCGCAAGCAGTAGGTGCTGTACTTGTCCAAAGTAAAACACTGGTTAAAGACACCTGCCAAAAAGACTGACAGCTATTAAGTGGAAAGGATAATAAACCACCATTTACCTTATCTCACTAACGGACCTTAATTGCAGGTCGGAAAATGAATCAAAGGAAAAGGACCCACTTTTTCCTTCTCCTGAAGCAGTTTTACATCTTGACGTCAAGGACGTGCACTTAGACTGCATTACTATAACTAACAGCCCACGCAGAGGTGCGGGTTTGCAGGCGAATCTAGCTGCAAACACGAGGAAGACGGCAGCACTGAATAGACTCAATCTCTAACAAACAGACTTAGGTTCTCTCAGTTTTTCAGGTGTAATTTTCTCTAGGTCTGTGGAGATACACTGCTGAAAATCAGAATAAATCTCTCTGGGGCATGGACTGCTCTGCTTAATAAGGTGCAAACTCTAAATGAAGTCATGCCCACAGGGAGAACAGGTATGCTCCTTCCCTCTGGTGTGCCTCCTTTCTACGAAGAGTCAAACTCATGCTGTGATTTTTTCTTCAGTCTCCTCCACCACATCTTCTCATTTGACACTCATTTTACAGACACTGGGACAATTTAATGTATTTGAAAGACTCTCCCCCCCTGCCATTTGGTTGATCGATGGGTTGCAAAGTGGGAGGGACAGATTGACAAAATGACTGTATAAACTGTGTTTCCTTAAGAAAGCAGACTATGAAGGAGGCAAGTGTGAAGAGAAAGGCTTCAATCTGAACCCCTTCTCCCCAGAGAGGCGCCCTTCTTGGCCACCTTCTCTCACAGCAAGGTAAGGGTAGGGTGCCCAAGCTGAACTCGGGACAGAGACCAAGTAGTGAAGGGAGACAAGGGTAGTGCAGTTGCTGCTGTGCAGGAAAGAGAAGGAGAGAAAGTTTGGCTAATGACTGGTCATGGTAGCTCCCTGGGAACCATTCACCACCACCAGTCCAATATCTGGATCAGTTTTCATAGCCTCTTACCTTCGGCAGCACTGGGCTGGGCAGGTAGTTTGGCTTCCTGGAAAAGAGTTGCAAGAGTCACACTGGGGGAGAACGGCCTTTCTGGTGCCCTGATTTGCAGATGTGGAAGGAGACAGGCATCTATGGGACCACTCTTCCTGGCTGTGGTCCAGCAAGCTGATACAGTTCAGTCACACCTTCAATACCCCTCCCAGGTCTCCCTATGCAACCTCACATCATTTATCTTCTCTTCACCAAGTTTAACAATCACAAAAATAAGATCAAACACTATCTGGAATAAGAGCACGCAGGCTATTAAAAGGTGAGATGTTTTAAATGCTTGCAGGCTACACAAAATTCATCTGGGGCATGGTTCTTAGAGCTGCTACAGAGGTTGTCTCAGTAGCAGCATTCAATGTTTGAGGTTTGTTTTCAGTGAAGAATTTAGGCAAGCCAGAGGTCTGCAGTTTTTCCTACACTTTCTCCAGCTCACTGTGGGGCACCAGCCACCAGACAGAGAACATGATGGCAGCCCCCAGAGTGCCCTCTCAGCGCTTAGTCCTTTCCCCATAGTAGAGGGGATGGTGCCCAAACAAGTAGTTGTTGTGCCCAGCACCTTAGGGGACTCCTGTGGTCCCCTGAGGTAGCCTGAAGAGCAAGGCCCAGACTCTCAGTGCACTCACAGACTATCTGAGGCACTCACTGTGATTCTCTTCAGAGTTGTCCTGGAGCTTGCTCATGACCATGTGTAGGAGTTGTAGGCTGCCCTGGAGAAAGCTGCCTCTCAGGGCTGAGCTGTCTGGTGCATGAATCATCATGTTGAAGTCAGCCTAGTCCAAAGGACAGTCTTCTCATGTTTGCTTTCCATAACTAAGCAGTTATCATAGTTGAGTCTGGGATACTTTTACCAGAGGCCAATACCCAGAAACCAATCTCATTTTTAAGATATGGGTCTATGAGGTAATCCCTCTTATCATCTCCACTATATAACTTACTGAAGGAAAGCGACCGTGCAACTGATGTTTTCAACTATTTGGTTAACACTAAGTGCTGTGGTTTCCTCCTTAGATAAACTACAAGCAAATCCTTACACAAAAATCTGGCAATTCCTGTCCTTCATGGTACATCTCGTAGCGAGTCCTATCAGCCAGTCTGTGTAATGAACCTACCCACAGCAACTGGCTCACAGGATCACAGCCTTTCCCTGGGCTTTGCTTCCCTACCATCCTGAGGAGAGTGAGGACTTGATCCTTATGGAGTCCAGCTGGCACAACAGTTACAACTCTACTTACTGTTAGGACAAACAGGCTCTCAGTTCTCCTTTCATTAAAGAGAGATTTCACCACAAGTCTGGCAGGTCAGACATATCTGTTAGATCTCACATCTATTGCTCGCTTGTGTGCCCCAGAAAGTGTGTCTCTTTGCATTGAAGATGAGAGCCTTGATGACTGTGGATGAGCTATTAATCTGTTCTCCAATAGCCCCCCCGTACTTCAAATTGTATATATCTGACACAGCTTTCTCTTCCCAATGCCCTTCTAGAGAATGTTAACAGCAAATTGACATATTAGTTATTTTGACATTGAATTGTTAAATCTTAGGATACTGTAAGCCTAGGGCCTATGAGGAATATATAGCATCATCTTACTCATTGTAGTCTTGATTCTTCAGGAAAATTCGTAGAAGAAATTCAAAATGCTGGTTTTCTGATGTAACAGGAAGGACAGCATAAGTTCCTGGGCTGAGGATAAAGTAGTTGGTCACATCTCTGGCTAGAGAAAAGTCTTGTTTTAGAACTTTGGAGTTCTCCTGAAAGAAAAATATAGAAAAATATACATCTACTCCTCTATGTCAGGAACTAAACTAAGTAAGTATGCTTATAGCAGTCTTACATTCCCACAAATCTCTGAATCTACATTACACTTAAGATGTCTTATCTTCCTCACTGACAGGCAAAAAGTGCCTAGGATACAGCCGCTATCCCAGATGAATCAAAACTGCACAAGGGTGGAGAAAGTGAACGAAAGAGAAGGTAAAATGTGGATGAGTAGCTTTGAATTCAATTTCATTTAACATTCAGCAGTCTGGAGTTCCTTCATCAGGGAACCAAGGATGAATACTGCTACAACAACTCTCCACAGCATGACCAATAGTGGTCAGAGACTTCACAAAGCCTCTCATCCAAATGACAATGCTTCAGGAAATTCAGCCCAAAACTTTCAGAAAGTGTTATAAGAAAATAGTATAACCTGATCTTTCTTCTGTTATTCCAGTATTTTTGCTGAGATGAAACAAATACAATGTAACAGCTATTACTATGCTGACATGTAAAGATAGCATAATAAAAAACCCTTACTAAACATATTCCCCAAAATATATCAGTGTGTATAAATTCCATTTAGAATGGTTATACAGCGTGGCAGAGTTATTTATGAGCCATGCCTTTGGGAGAAAAAAACATAAAACTGCTATTCTTGGAGAAAAAAAGATGACTACTGTTACAGAGTTTGGGAGGTGTGCAGACTGCCAAGCATTTTGGGTCAGATCTTCAGCTGATAGAAATGGGTGATGTTGCAAAGAAATAAATAGCACAAAATCCTTTTTTACTTCTGGATCTCATTACACATTCCTTCTGGTAAAAAACCAGAAGCAGATTAATATCTCAGTGAAGTCAAAACTGGTGAGAGATAACAATCAGGCCCTATACATTGCTCAGCTCTATCACACAACATTAAACTTCCCTCACAGCCACGTATTAGTGTTTCATGTCTATATTTAATCAAAGGCTTCCTAGAGCTATCAGATATGTCCATTCAGTTTTTCATCCTTGACTGCGCTGTATTCCCCTCTCATCCTGCCAAGGGATAATATCCATTTTGCTTCACAGCAAAGATTTGATGCATCTCAAAATGTACTGAATGATGAATAATGTTGCTGATGAATAACAGCAACTGAAAGCTGTTGAGAGAGGAAGAGTCAGGCCACATGAATTGTTGCAATTCGACCTGCAACGAAAACCCATGTAAACTTCTATGCAGACATACCACCTCTGGTTACCCTTCAGCACTGATAGGAGAAGTTGGGAAATAAACCAAGGGAATATATCACCATACATGTACCGTGGACTGGGTTTTACTGCTCTCCGGGACAGGGACAGGGTTGACTAATAGGAGCTGGTATGACAACTCTCATAATATATATGTGGGAATGTTTTCTGCATAAGCTGCTGTGTCAATTTGTACTGGTATCACCACATTACTAAAACCTATGATGTGGTCCCTTTTGTGATTAGAGTAGCATAGCAATCTACTTTTTTTTTCCTTAAACTGACACCGCAAACTTATCCTGGTGCCCTTGTTAATGGCCTTGCTACCCAGAAATGTCACGTTTCTGAGGAGAAGCAGAAGCCTAACTTGAGCTTGGGCTGAGCAACCCTTGGAGCCTACATCATGCAGATCTGACATTCACTGAATTTCACCCATCCTGGGAACATACTGAGAGAGAGAAAAATTAAATGAACACATCTGAGGATCAATTTGAGGGGAGGAAAGGTGAAAAATAAATACAAAGGAAGAACAATGCAAAATTGTCCTCTCTTTTCCCTCCCTGACTAGACAATTACTCTTTCTGAAGGAACTAGAAATTATTTCAAAATAATGACTGCCTTCCCTTTTTTTACAGCCCAAGAGACGATTTAGTTCTTCATTTCCATTTATCAGTAAAATAAGCCACACAGAAAACAACATTGCTCATGAAGCCTGATTCTGCTTACCCTGAAGATCAAAAAGCCTATCTTGAATTTCTGTGCATCCAGTGTATTATCAGCATATTTTTGTATAAGTGAAATGACCACATTATAGCTTTTGGTGTCAGAGTCTGTCACTTTGAAGAAATACTGGGGGTTCCTCGAATGTGCACCTGTTAAGAAAGCATTATTACATTAGTCGTGGTCACACAATAGTGTTTACATGCCTCTTTAGTAGTCTGTTGTCTTGGATCTTGCTTATATAGATCCAGAGGAAGATGCAGTTCCTTTTCCAAGACGCTTCTGATAATAGCAGAGCACTGCAGTCTCTACATTGTCACTAGGGTGAGTTGAGGCATCTGGAGTTCAACTAACTGGCCATTAATCAACCTAGAAATCTCTGGCAAAATAGTAAATGCCATGGAGATTTCCCAGCCCTGCATCATGTGTTTCACCTACACGGTACACCTTCTTTGAGAGAGGAGAGCAGCAATTTTCAACCCCCAGGCAGACTCAGTGGCTGAGCAGACAAGGACTCTGGCTTGAAAATTACAACACATAGAAGACAAAGACAAAATGGGCCAAGCTTCCCTCCTTTCCTTCTGTTAGTTTTTGTCATGGAAAAGACAGCTGGAAGGAAACATTTTCTTAATAGCAAGTGTCACTGAAAAGTAGGAGCAAAATGCTCAAACTGGGGGCAAAGGATTAAGGTGGCATCATCTGCTCAAAGTGGTCCGGACTTTAAGCCAGTAGCTATATCGTTGGCTTTGAAAGTTGCATTGTAACATGAGACTGTTTTGGGACATGGACCCAGCTAGAGGATCAGTGGCAAAACATACTTCTGAGGATGATGACTCCCTTCCCATGCTCTCCGTTCAGCATCCCCACCTCCTCTCTCAGCCTGGGCTCTGATGGGTCTCACTGTCTTCAGTGCACAGCATCACATGCACTATTGTAATATCATGCCCTGAGGTGGTGATCACGGTTATGAGAGGACTGAAACCAGTAAGCACAGCCTGACTGCTGCTGAGTCAGGGATCGATGCAGCAGATTAAAGCAGCTCCTTCATTGACCAAATGTCATCATCTTAGATTAAAATCACAAAGCCTCCAAAGTGATGCAGCAGCAATAAAAGTAAAATTAAATAAAATAATAACAATAATAACTATCATAGCAATAATAATGATAATCAGAGCTTGTAATGCCAAAATAGTCCTGGCACAAGCAGCAAACCCAAAAGTCTTATCTGCTCAAAGGATTTTTCTACATTCCAAAACAGAGGCTTGGAGCAGAATTCTTTCATTTCATATCCATTTAATTTCGAATATTACTTGCTCTGCGAAACCAGCCACATATGTCGTGAGATCAGACTTTATAACGAGGTCCCTAGTAGTGCCTACTGCAATTGCCTGAAAAAAAGACACGCAAGCACATTTTGATTTAAAGAGTTTAGAGTTTCTAAATCACAGCTCTTCTGCTTTAACGCAGCAGCCAGTGCTGCTGCTTTGTTTCTGCCTCTTTAGCTGATAGGTGCTGTAATGGGAAAGAGCAGGCTTTAATAACTCGCAATCAATATTTCTGCAAAGTGGAAATCTAAGTGAGTGTTTCAGTGCAAGCCCTGGAGGAAAGCAGGGAAGAGGACAGGGTGATTGCAGTGGGCATTTATTACCAGAGGAATAGTTGCTCCTGCCTGTGCTGAGCACCTGACTCCTCTGGCAGATGTGCTTGTCCATAGACCACCTGGTGTGGTTCTGATCTCCAAAGTCCAAAAATGTTGGGGTGCTGTTGCATATATACAGCCAGGAAAAGTGCTGCTGGAAGTCTTTACAGGCCATCCTGCAAGGAAGAAGGTCTCACTTTACTGTCTGAGATGCCAGCCACTTACTCATATTCACTTGCAATGTCCTCCAAAGGGGTTACAGAGTAGACTGCTGTACCTGAGCTGGCTGAAGCCCTGCAGAAGTGCAGAGCTTTGGAGACCTTCAAGCCATCCCAAAGCCCCTGTTTAGTTATTGGGCATGTTCAATAGTGCCAGGTGGAGCCCTGCTGTCTCCTGAACACCTCTGCCTCAGGGCCTCTGTGCCCTGCCCCACATCCAAGCTTGGTTCAAGCCTTTAGCATTGACCTTGAACCAGGGTGCTGTTCCCCCTGCTGCCCTCAGAGCTTAAGTATCAGCAAATGTACATTTTCTTCTGACTAACAGCTAATAGGAGGACTCCCCCATGGTTGAATTTGATCTGAGAGTAACCAGAGGTTGTGAAAAGCCACCAGCATCTTCAGACAAGTCAAGCGTGAAAGCTCAGGCACCTATCCCCTCTGAACAGCAATCAATCTTTCATCAAGCTTGTCACTTTACTGGGAAGGGCAACAAGACAATAACTAGGCATCAGGGAGCCAAATTTTCAATTCTTTCACCTTTTTTTTTTTTTTTAAACCAGGCTGTTGCATAATCTCAGCCAACTCCATTTCTCCTGGTCTGGTTCCTTTCCTGCCTCCTGTCAGACTTTGAGACCATGGGACCCAGAAAACCTCCAATTTTCTGTTTTCACAGGGCTAACGCAGTGGTGTCCTAGAAGCATCACTAAGAGCGGAGAAACCCAGTGCCCAGAAGACCCCACTGTAACGAAAGCATTAACAGGACAATACCAGAATTCGCCATCTTCTTTTTGTCTGCAGAGTTCTTCTCTGCACTTAGGCTCAACATAATCCCACTCAGGAGAACTGCGGACAGAAACAAATCAACACACAGTTTTGATAGGCACAATTTTCCCTAACCCTCGCCTATTCATTCATCCACTCCACTTGTCAAGTTGTGAAGGATCGGGAGAGATGGGCAAAGTGCGTGTTGGGGACAGGACTGTGCTCACTACCTTTGCAGTCAAGTCAAGAAAACAGGATGCTGGTGCTTTGCTATATCTGTCTTTAAGTTATAGGTCCCCAGGTGCAGATGGGGAGTCTTGCCTCTGCCCTCCGCATCCCAATTCCACACCCCAGACCTGAGAGGTGAGCAAGGTACAGAGACTTTGCACTCCCTGAAATTATATCGCTGTGCAGAGAGCACATTAGCCAGTCAGTTGTGTTATTTCCAGAGAGAAGGTTTATAATTAAGTGATAATTGTACTTTCTGCAGAGTGTAAGATAAACAAACAGAGCATGAATCAATAATTTATTGATTTATGCAGTTTACCTGTGAATGCGCTCTACTGACATTTCAATTATAGTTAGGATTATAGTGCACCCTTCCAAAAAATGGGAGGATACTGCCGGAGCAGATAGCTATTATCCCTGCCCCTATCACCCACTGGCCCATTCAGATATTGCCTGCTGACCTGTTTTTTTTCTCTCAGCAGAGGAGCTATAAATGACCCTACTACCAGGCAAAGGTGAGATTCTTGCTATTAAATCACATAAGGGTGGAACCTGTACATCTCTCTAATCAGCAAAACACTTGATGCAGTTCCACTGGGTAACCAAAACTGATTTTTCAAAAAACAAACAAACAAAAGACACTATTGCTGTCTGTCCTCTGTATCATTAACTTCTTCTGGGAAGAGAAATTTGCTTGTCCATGCAAGAGCCAAGCAGTCCTTACCCCTGCAAACCTGCACACAGAAGCCAAGAAGGTAGTTCGGTTCAGTCAGTGGCGCTTTGTTTTTGCAATAACTCAGGGCCCCTTTTTGTCTCCCTGCATCCAAAAACACATGAAAATACAGTCCTGCTCTTCGGGACTCTGCTAACTATCCACCTTCCACACTCACGGGCGGGGAAGGAGGGCAGGAAGGTGGATGCACAACTGCAGCGAGACAGCTAGCTAATACCAGCCAGACAGGGCTGGGCATGTCCAGGGCTTCAGGTGATAACATCTCTCATTCATGACTTATCTGGAATTATCCACCATACTCTTGGCAAAAACCATACTCTCAGACCAAAGGCAATGCCTGAACTAGGCTCAGTGAAGGGCACACATAAAATCAATGCTGCATTAATATCCCCAGGGCTGAACAGGATTTCTGTGGGCCGTGGCTTTGCAGATGGAAGTAAGGCTATAAATGAATGGATTTAGAAATGTCTGCTTCATTATCGCAGGTGCTAGGCAGAGCTCCTTTACAACAAGCCTATAAAAGAGCAACTCTCCTTATGAGATTAAAGCTTTAAAGCCATACTCATCACTCCAGGGGCCCTTCCATTCCCCATGGCCCCAAGGATTCCAGATCCTGATGATGTGCTCCCAGCCGTTCTTGTAGCGTATCTGAAAACAGGGAAGAACAAAGGAAAAATAATTACAGCTTCCCATGGACCCAATATTCACTGAAGGCAGAAGCAATAAAACGCATCTTCTTCTATACCTTGGAAGACTGCTTTAACTTTAACTGAGACTAAAAGTCAGTGCCTTTTGCTGCCTGGTAAAGGACCAATGTGTGGGAGAAAGCTGCATCCATACATGTTTCGAGCTGATGCAGGAGGAAGATTAGAGATCTTTGCTATGCCCTCCTTGGGATCTCTCCCTGGAGCCTGTTCCTACCATCCCTTGGCGTCTTGGCTCCAGGCAAGTACGCTCAGAGAAAAAATGTCACTGACTGTGCACCAAGCATAGAGGCTCACAGCCCAAACCACCAAACCTCATGAGCCAAAGCCAGGCTCCTGCCCGAAACCATCAAATAGAGGGGTGATGGAAGAAAACAATTTAGGGAGAACTTAGTGTCCCCTTTCTGAAGTACTTTTAAGTTCCAGGATCCCAAGACATTGTAGCTGCCTTCGCAGCTGGTCGCTTGTCTGGTTTCCTTTTTTGCCTTGCTCATTATAATGTTCCCCATGCACTACAGTTCCCTGAGGTAGTCATGTTCTCAGGATGGGTTGTAAGATATTTTTTATTTTCTCTGTGACAAATCAGTCTTTTTTTTTTCTTTTTTTTCAGATAAGCATTATTAATATTTGTCCATAAGAATTTCTGCATGACTAGAACAGCTTTAAAATGTGGGATTCTTAACTTTTCACAATGCAATTTCTGGCAGCTTGCTATTGATCTGAACAAATGTAGATTTGCAGCCTGTGACAAATCCCAGAACTTCAGCCAATGCTTCTCTTCTCTTCTACATTGAAAATAGAAGAGTGAAATTTTTATGTGGCAGTGTGGCATGAAGATCACCAGAAAAGCTGTATGGGCTCTCTGGTTTGCTCCAGTTGGAAGAATTCTGTTTTTTTTTTTTTTTCCTTCCTTTTTTAAAAAAATTTAAACTACATTTTCTCTTTAGGAAACATATAGTTTAGGATTCCAACACCCTTATCCTTCCCATGGGATCAAAACAGAGCACTGGAACAGGCTGCCCAGAGAGGTTGTGGAGTCTCCTTCCCTGGAGAACTCCCAAATCCACCTGGATGCGACCCTGTGCCACGTGCTCTAGGTGTCCTTGCTTGAGCAGGGCGGGGTGATCTCTAGAGGTCTGTTCCAACCTCAGCCATTCAGCGATTCTGTGAAAATTCATCCATCTCCTGCAAACCACACTGGGATGTACTGGTATCAGATCAGACGCTTGTAGAAATCCCTCCTAAGCCTAAAGTTAATTAAAATAACCTCACAGAAACAGCAGTGTGACTGCCCTCTGCACCTCAGTGGTGGTGCAGGAAGAGATTGCTGGGCAGGAGCAGGTCCCCAGTCTTACCTTTGTAGCTCCTGTGACGGTGTAGGCATGACCCTGCACAATCCCGTTCCTCAGCTCTATGTTTCTTAGCTGCAGGAGGGAGAAAGCACAGCCCTTAACTCCCTGACACATCAACTCACAACACTGGCATTTGACACGGCAGAAAGAGAGACTTGTTTTTGTACATCAGCATCTCAGCATTACTGGTTCCTAAGAGATACGATAGCTGTTCCCGCTGTGGCTATAAAAAAACTACAGTAAATTTAACAAAACTACATGTCTTGGCACGTTTGCAAATTCTTTACCAGCCCACAGCTGGTGCAATTGCAGGATGACTTGGGCTGGGTTGCTGCTGCAGTTTCCCTGATGCCTTGAGCCCAGCGTTGTCTGAACTGAACAGTTAATTCTTGCCTTGCTTGCAGTAGCAGGACATGGTGTCCTGATGAACCAGGCTCTACAGGAGTAATGAGACACATGTGTTCACCTTCCCTTGCATCTCATGGAAACCTTTGGCAAGCTTTTAGCAAAATACATACAAAACGTCACAAAGCCTTTTGCAACTACCCAGCACTACACTCATTGGACCCATAATCTGCAAATCATGATCATAACATCCTCTTGCAGAAGAGAGGTGCATTTTGGCCTTGCTAGGAATTCATTGCCAAGTCATGAGGCCAAATTAGTCCTTCAGGAAAATACCACTCTGTTGCAATGGAATTAGCCCAGAGAGCATCCACAGGATGCTGACTGGCTAGTTCTATAACTGCCTTATCTCCTTCACATTCTTTATTGCAGAGCCTTATCTGCTTCCTATTTCTAAGATTTCTCCAGGCATCTATAAGCTGTAATTATCATACAGAGTGAGTGTGCATGACCTGCTCCTCCCAAAAGAGCAACCCTTTTGAAAACATGCTCCAGGCCTTCCAACTTACCTGTCCTGAGGTGCTACATCCCATCAGACACCGTGACCTGTCAGCTGCTTTCAGTATCTCCTCCAGCTCAGAAGGTGGGTCCTTTAATGAAAACTGTACTTGGACTCCACCCGTGAAGTCTACTAAAGCATCAGAAAGGTAGCCTCCGTGCAAATTCTGGTAGGAGCCTCGCAATCTGGATAAAGGAGAAGTTAATGAGCTCTTACGTCACATTTTAATGAACAACATACAGTGATAGTGTCCTTGACAGACACCCACAGCGAGCTGGAGAGCACAGGGAAAGCCAAAGCGGTGCAGACACTGAGGCCAGGTAAGGAAAGGAACATGACTGAAATACATGTCCAAACACAACACGTGCCCTGTGGAATGAATCAGGCATAGTGGCACCTTTTCTTCTGTATTTACCCAAATTGGAGACAGCTGCCTAGAGTGATTTACAGACAACAGGAAATAATCTGGTGCCTCATATGCCTGTACGGACATTTAAGAAAGATGAGCTGAATCTCAACCTTGAAACATCTTGTTTCTCTCTTTTGAACAGAAAAAGAGTCAAGGGTGAAAAGCCCAAATAGAAGAAGGACTGGTGAGCTAAATTGCTAGTTTTACATTACACCTTGCCATGACTCTTTACAGAGATGGTCAGTATTCCTTTTGCAAATGGGAAACCGGACAAAATGAGAGGTAAAGGTATCTGCCTGTGCTCTCAAAACAACACAGAAACAAGTTTACAGCTCTGCTTCCAATTTACTAGAGCACAATAATATGGCAATAATTTAATACTGCCAACACAATCCTTGTGTTCTTATCATGTGCTTTTTATTGAGACAGCAAATAAGCTGGAACATGCTGTACTTAGAGCAGGCAGAGCATGCTGTTAAACCCCACCTTACACACTGTATTTAATGAATATAATCAAATGAAGTCTGTGGCTAATTGTATTTTGTAGGGTTGTCCTTGTCTAATGCTGATGAAAGGAATTTGTCATGGGCACTGGGGAAAAACTTCTCAAATGGGAATCTCATAAACAGCATTTCTTGCAACTTCAATTTAATTGAGTTTTGTTTTGCTTTATAATTAAAATCCTATGCAGCAAATTGATACTGACCCCCCTGTGTCAACTTTCCTGAGGTATCTCAGGGTAAAATACTTTCTATCCCCCAGTCACTCAAACCTTGATTTAATGTTTGCTTATTTCTGACTTAATCTGCCAACCTAACTAGCTCTTTTGTCCAGCCCCTCCTTACTGCACTGCATGGGTTATACCCACGTGATGTAGGGTAAGTCTTCCAAGTCCAGCTCCCTTGTACCTCCTCCTTGCACTGGAATTTCACTTCAGCTTATTTAATAAATAGCTGACAGTGCCATGGATGCCAACAGATCACATTCTGACTCACTCCTCCAAGGATTTTTTATTAACCATCACGTCTTCATTAATCATCATTAACCCTGCAGTGCTCTGGGGTCCTCAGCAAAGAGTCAGAGCTGCCTGTGCTAAACGAAGGCATATCAGAGCCTCACAGTGTTGTGCTTGGGCATGTTCTTCACTCATCCTCTCTTTCAACGTCTGGCCTCAGTCTCTGTGTAGTCCCTGATTAGTGACTGCAAATAGAAGTAATCCCCGCTCATAGTCTGTAGCATTAAACAAACAAAAAACATGGGAGGGAAAACAAAGGCAAAAAGACATTTGCTTAAAGCAAGGAAGGGAGGCCCAGCCCTTCTGTGTTACAGGTAATTTAATTTTCAGACCTTAAGAGCCCAGAGTTTGACTGAACACATTTAGACCTTCAGTGCAAGACCTGCACCTCCAGCTTACGCTGGCTCTGCAGCCAGAGCCCTGTATGCAAGCAGAGCACAAGAGATGCAGCTGGCAGCCTGAGCTCCTCCCTGGGCACTCTGTGTAAAATGCACCACAAAATAAATATAAAGCAGTCAGTGTTGGGTGGAAGAACAGGCTGGGTATCTTTACTTGGCATATGCTTTTTCCAGCAAGGATGGCCAAAACTCATTTGATGTTCGAGGATGTACAGACAGGTATCTCCCATTTAGCACAGGCAGTCGGTCATCTATCACTACATCCACCCACTCTCCAAAATGCCAGAACTGCAAAAGAGAGAGAGAGAGAGAGAGAAGAAACAGAATAACGAACCTCTTTTAAGAGCAAATATTCACGTCAAGCAACAGCATTCTGAAATAGCCCAGGAAGGAATCTAAAGCATAAATATGTGCAAGCTCTTTTCTGAGCTGCTTCAGCCTAATGTCCTACATTGCTAAACAAGCTACCAGGTGGCTGGATTTTTCAGTGGCACAGAAAGGCATTTGGAAATATAAGCAGTTCTGCAATCAATGGGGGGAAATATATGACATGAGAAACTAATGCTAATGTTATTGTGCAAGAGCAAGCCTTCAGGATGATAAGAAATAATCATGCCGACAATCCAGCAAGCCTCATTCCTCAGATGTGCTCAGATTTTTCCCTGCATCACATCTTTCGGATAGAAAGACCCTGCCACAATCCAGTCTCTAGATTTTATTTTTCTGTTTTTCAGATAAGACTCTGACATGCACTGTAGTAGACAGGGACAGTGTAGTGACTAAAGACTGTTTTGAGGTGATATCTGTCTTCTTGGTGGATAAGGTTGCAGGTAGTCTCTCCAGCATGTGGACAGAGCAAGCGTTTCTCCTGCTGATACAGCTAACGCAACCTTTCAAGAAAGAAGACGGAAGGAAATCTATGGGGATGAACTAAAGGAGCCATTTCCACAGTCATTAGCAGATTAATGTAGCTTAGCATGATTTGCAATCATAAGAGGCCAAGCTTTTATTTGCAGTAATGCTAAGGACTCTAGTGGAATTATGCCAGCAATAGATTTAGCCTAGCTTGATTTTATTTCATGGTTTTGGTCAATGAAAAGCCCCAAAATAAGCTGTTCTGTTAGAAAAGCACAAGACATGATTGCTAGGAACAGCAGAGCAGCTTCCAGCTTGCTCAAGGGAAAGCAGGTTTGATTATCCTAGTCTTTCTGGCTCATCCTGACCTCTTGCTTTCTGGCTTGGTGA